>NC_080687.1:106257840-106569300 GCF_030445035.2 Dasypus novemcinctus | reverse complement strand
CTCCAGTTCATTGGATTTAGCCAGGTCAGCTGACAAGGAGGTGAGGATGGACAACCACCACAACAAGGAACTGAGAGAATCTTCAGGTGTGGGCATGAGAGTCCCATCCACTAGCCATGTGGGATTGAAGTCCTTTCTCAGTTGACAGGTGGAGTGGGCCTCGCCACCCCAGGGACCTCAGAATGGAGGAATAAAATATGGATTAGAGTGGACTTACTGGTATTTCTACTATAGAATTATTGTGACTCTAGCATGGAAGAAATTATATCATTGATGTGCAGATAGTGGCCACAGGAGTTGCTGAAGGCATTGAAAAGGAAAAGGAGGTGTGTTATAGGGGCAGGGGCATTTTTGGGACTTGGAGTTGTCCTCAGTGATATTGCAGGGACAGATGCTGGCATATATATATACCGCCATAATCCACTGAATGGACTGGGAGAGAGTGTAAACTACAAGGTAAACTATAATTCATGCTGTGTAGCAGTACTCCAAAATGTATTCATCAATTACAATAAATATGAAACACTAATGAAAGAAGTTGTTGATATGTGAACAAGGTGGGGGTGTGTGGAGTGGGGCATATGGGAACCTCCTATATTTTTTAATGTAGTATTTTGTGTGATCTGTGTATCTTTTAAAAATAAAAATATATTTTAGAAAAGTAAAGATTCATAGGTACATTCATCAATATTAAGGACCTGTCAATTGTCTATCCTTCACTAGTCACTATCCCTGTACATGGGGGATTCTTGCTGTCCAGTTAGAGAATGTGATAGAGCTCCCTGGGTTGGGAATTCAATATTCTTTCAGTTATTGTGTGAATCTCTACCCACCATGACTATGCCCCATGAGCACTTGAACACATTTATATGCCTTGCACATATGCCCAGGTGAACCTCCCCTCATACATCACCCATCACTGAAATCTGCACCATTGATTCTCCCTTGCCACAGTTGTAACCCTTCTGTGATCCAAAACTTCTTCAAAAATGAAGCTAAGAAAATAACCAACAGTATTAATAAGAAAATGAAATAATGATAGTTTTAAAAATGAATAAAATACCAAAAATTAAAAATATTTGTAATAGTAAAAAAATAATTAAAATTATAAATTAAATTCTTTGATATTATGTCTTTCATCACTGTAAGACTTGTGATCTTGTGTACAGTGTAATTTTCTTCTGTTTATTACCCCAATGTCTTATTTCTTTCATTTTGTCTTCAAAGAAACTTTAGGCTACAAAAAAGTCACATGTAGACTATAGGGGATTCTCATAAACCAAATATGCTCCCCTTTTCCCTTACCCCTATTAATAACTTTTTTTCATGTAAATGACACACTTACTACAGTAGATGTATAAATATTGAAACATCTACTAACCATGTTCAGTGAGTTACATTATGGTTTCCATTTTGGACCATGGACTTTTATAAGTTTTGATGAAATTTAACATGGCCTGGACCACCATTGCAAGATCATGTAGAAAACTTGCATCACCCCCAAAATGCCCTATGTTCCATCTATTCTATTCCTCCCTCCACTTCCCTCAGGACCTATGTCAACCACCAAGCTTTACCCCTTGAGAACAAATTCATAGTTACTTAAAAAAACATTGAGGGCTTGTCAAACTGATCTATCCTCCTCTATTAGGCAGTACCTATGCTCTTGAAAGACTCCTGCCCCTCTATTTTGAGACCATAGCGGGACTCCCCAGGATGGGAGTCCAACACCTTCCCACTCATTATGTGGGTCTCCATGCACTGATAACACCTTATATGAAAAGATGAATACACACACTCCCTACAAACCCAATGCACCCTGTCCCAAATGATCCCATATCCAACACCCTAAACCAGTAACCTTCCCCTGCCATATTGCCAAAAGACCATTCCCAACATTGTAGTTTCCAACCACATACCCATAAATCCTGAGTGTTCAACTGGCCCCTCCCCCAACCCTAATCTCAGGTTGATGGACAGTCCAACCCAACTGCCCCAGGCTACCCCCCTCAAAAACCAGCACTGCCCAACCCAATAGTATCATTGCACTACTTTCATGCCCAACCATTGCACAAGTACACACTTCAGCATTATCCTAGATTTTACCCTTATGGGCACTGGGGCACAACCTTCTCCCTTTCTATCTCCTATAAACTTATCTTCCAGACTCTAATTCTGTGAGTCTGCTAAATTTGCTTAATTCATATCAGAGAGATCATGTAATATATGTCCTTCAGTGTCTAACTTACTTCACTCAACATAAGGTCAAGATTCATTCATGTTATCCTGTGTGTTAATCCTGCATTCCTTCTTACAGCTGAGTACTATAACATTGTTTGTATATACCACAGTTAGTTTATCCATTCATCTGTTGATGGACATTTGAGTTGTTTCCAACTTTTGGCAACAGAGAATAATGCTGCTATGAACATTAGTGTGCATATGTTCTTGTCCTTGCTTTCAATTCTTCTTGGTATTTACCCAGCAGTAGGATTGCTGGATCAAATGGCAGTTCTATAGTTAGCTTCCTGAGGAATTGCCAAACTGTCCTCCACAATGGCTGCAATAGTCTACATTTCCACCAGCAGTGGGTAAGTCTTCCCATTCCTCCACATCCTCCCCAACATTTATACTCCTCTTTTTTTTAAATAGCTGCCATTCTAAGGGGTGCAAGAAGATATGTCATTATAGTTTTGCACTTACCTAATAGCTAGTGATGTTGATCTACTTTTCATGAGCTTTTTTAGTCATTTGTATTTATTTTTTGGAGAAGTGTCTATTCAAATCATTTGTACATTTTAAAAATTAGTTCTTTGTCTTTTTATTTTCAAGGTGTAGGATTTCTGTATATATGCTGGATATTAGGCCCCTATCAGATAAATGTTTACCAAATATTTTCATCCATTGAGTAGGCTGCCCTTTCACTTTCTTGATGAACTCCTTTCAAGTGTAAAAGGTTTTCATTTTGAGGAAGTCCCATTTATCTATTTTAACTTTTGTTGCTTGTGCTTTGGGTGTAAATTTCAAGAAAACATTTCCTAATACAAGATTCTGTAGATGCTTCCCTTTATTCTCTTCCAAGATAATGGTTTTGGCTCTTACATTTAGATCTTCAATCCATCTTGAGTTAATTTTTTTATAAGGTGTGAGATGATATTTTTCTCTCATTCTTTTGGATATGTGTATCCAGTTCTCCAAACACCATTTGGTGAAGAGGCTATTCTCTCTCGATTGAATGGGCTTAGTGACCTTGTCAAATATCAGTTGACTATATATGTGATGATCTATTTCAGAACACTCAATTCAGTTCTATTGGTCAATACATCGGTCCTTGTGCCATTATCATGCAGTTTTGACCACTGTAGCTTTGTAGTGTGTTTTAAAGTCACATAGTGTGATGCCTTCCATTTCATTTTTCTTTTTCAATATGTTTTGCCCTTCCAAGAAATTTCATAGTTAGCTTTTCCAATTCTGTGAAAAAATGCTGGAGTAATTTTTACTGGAATTGCATTAAATCTATAAGTCAATTTGAGTAGGATAGACATTTTAATGATGTTTAGTTTTCCTATCCATGAACAGGAAATATTATTCCATTTATTTAGGTCTTCTTTGATTTCCTTTAACACTGTTGTGTAATTTCCTGTTTATAAGTCTTTCACATCTTTAGTTAAATTTATTCCTATGTATTTGATTTTTTAGTTGCTATTGTAAATATGATTTTTCTGTATTTCCTCCTCAGATTGCTTATTATTGGTGTACAGAAATGCTACTGATTTTTGCACAATAATCTTATAACCTGCCACTTTATTGGACTTGTTTATAAGCTGTAGAAGCTTTGTTGTAGATTTCTTAGGGATTTCAAGGTATAGGATTGTGTCATCTTCAAATAGTGAAATTTTGACTTCTTCCTTTCCAATTTGAATGCCTCTTATATCTTTTTCCTGCCTAAGTGCTCAAGCAAGTACTTCTAACACAATGTTAAATAAGAGTGGTAACAGTGGGCATCCTTGTCTCATTCCAGATCTTAAAGGGAAAGCTTTTAGGATTTCACCATTGAATATTATGTTAGTTGTAGGTTTTTCATGTATATCCTTTATCATGTTGAGAAAGTTTCCTTCTATTCCTAACTTTTGAAGTGTTTTTAGTGGGAAATTTTGTCAAATGCTTTTTCAGTAACCATGGATATTATGTGATTTTTTTTTCTTTTCTTATGTTTATATGGGGTATTACATTGATCGATTTTCTTATGTTGAACCTTCCTTACATATGAGGGATGAAGCCTACTTGGTCATGGTGTATGATATCATTTTATGTGTTGTTGAATACAATTTGCAAGTATTTTGTTGAGGATTTTAGCATCTAGGTTTATTAGAGAGATTGTTTTATAGTTTTCCTTTCTTGTAGCATCTTTATTTGTCTTTGCTATTAGGGTGATGTTGGCACCATAGAATGAGTTAGGCAATGTCACCTCCATTTCTATTTTTTGGAAGAGTTTAAGCAGGATTGGTGTTAGTTCCTTCTGGAATGTTTGGTAGAATTCATCTGTGCAGCCATCTGGTCTTGGGCCCTTCTTAGTTGGAAGATTTTTGATGACTAATTCAGTCTCATTACTTGTGATTGGTCTGTTTAAGTCATCAAATACTTCTTTTGTCAACATAGACTGCTTGTGTGTTTCTAGGAATTTGTCCATATCTAAATTATCCTTCTTGTTGGCATACAGGTTTTCAAAAAATCCTCTTATGATGCTCTTATTTCAGTTGGGCCAGGGTTGATATCCCCTTCCTCATTTTTTACTTTATGTATTTGCACCTTCTCTCTTTTTTCCTTTGTTATTCCAGCTAATGGCTTCTCACTTTTATTAATCTTCTCAAAGATCCAGCTTTTGGTTTTGTTTATTTTTTCTAGCACTTTCTGAATTTCAATTTCATTTAGCTCTGCTCTAACCTTTGTCATTTCTCTCTTTCTACTTCCTTGGGGGTTAATTTGCTGTCATTTTCCAGTTTCTCCAGGTGTGCAGTTAGGTCTTTGATTTTAGCTCTTTCTTCTTTTTTAATAAAGGCATTTATGGCTATAAATTTCCCTGTTAGTGTAGTAGCAGAGAAGTCAGGTGTACGTGGTGTTGAAGGCCAGGACACAAGAACTCTGAGAAGGAAGATGATTTATTTCAACCAGCCAGACTCCCCCAACTCCTGTTGTGATAAAAACCAAGACTGGAATAGAGTTTTGGATCCTTTTTGTACAGACAATATAAAGGTGGGGAGTCAAATGGTGCTTTTATGAAGGAAAATGACTTTTCTTTGTTAGTCAAGTGATTGTCTGAGTACCAGATAGGTCTTGAATTAACATATCCCCCACATTCCAGGTAAGTTTGAATTAACATCTCACCCACATTCTGTTTGGATGAAACTTTGAATACACCTTCAGACTTAATCCTTTCTGAACATTCAAAGCCTATAGGCCTATATCACTTAACCGGATTTCTAGAGACTAGGCACACTTGGATACAGAATTAGATAATTTCAAATTCATGCACAGGCTATATTATTAGTACAGCTTTTGCTGCATCTCACAGGGTTTTTTTGTGTGCAGGTTTTTAAAAAAATTTATTGAAATATATGACTTATACATACATAAACAATAAGTGTATAGTAATAGCTGTGAACTTACAAAACAATCATACATAACATCATATGGGACTCTCATAAGTCTCCTTACCACCTATACCTTGCATTGTTTTTAAACATTTTTAACTAATGATTAAAAAGCATTGTCCAATGCAAGGTGTTGGTGGAGGGTTGATGTATGGGACCCCTGTATGATGTTATGCATGTTTGCTTTGTAAGTTCACAATTTTACTAGACACTAATTGTTTGTGTTCATATATAAATGATATAAAGATAATAATAATAGGGTGGGCTGGGGGGAAATACTTTGTTTAGTAGTAATATTTTGACATACTATTGGATTTGATACATTGTCTTGTCTTTTTCATTTGTTTCAAGGCAGTTATTGATTTCTTTTATGATTTCCTCCTTGGCCTACTGATTGTTTAAGTGTGTGTTGTTTAACTTCCATATCTTTGTTGCTCATCTTCTTTGCTGCCCCTTACTACTTTCCAGCTTTCATTCAATTGTGGCCAGTGAAATTGCTTTGTATAATTTCAATATTTCTAAATTCATTAAGAGTTGTTCTGTGGCCTAGTATGTGGTCTATCCTAGAAAGTGATCTGTGTGCCCTCGAGAAAAAAATGTATATCCCACTGCATTTGGGTATAATGTTCTGTATATATCTATTAGGTCCAGATCCTCTAATGTGTTCTTTAAGGTCTTTGCTTCTTCATTTATTCTCTGTTGATATATTCTGTCTCATGGTGATAATGTTGTTTTAAATTTCCCATTATTCTAGTGGAGACATCTATTTCTCCACTTAGTTTTTGCAGTATTGCCTTATGTATTGTTGAGTTGCCCTGTTTAGGTGCATAAATGTTTATGATTTTTCTTTCTTCTTAATGTATTTCCCTTTTATTAATACATAGTGACCTTATCTGTCTCTCTTATAATAGTTTTGCATTTAAAGTCTATTTTTTCTGATATTAGTATAGCTACTCATTCCCTTTTTTGTTTTTTGTTGTTTTCAACCATTCACTTTAGCTCCTTGCATACCTGGATCTAAGGTGAGCTTCTTGTAGAACACATATAGATGGGTCATATTTCCTTACCCATTCTTCCAATCTGTGTCTCTTGATTGGAGAGTTTAATCCATTAACATTCCTGTTGAGGAATTAGTTATACTAGCCATATTTTCTTTAAGTTTATGTAAGTCATATATATATTTTTATTTCTCAAATGAAATTTAAGCTCAAATGAAATATAAGCACAAATGAAATTGATGTTAAGTTGAAGTATATAAGAAACTGGTGATTTTATAAATGTGAAATTGTTGCTTTTACATCATATTTAAATGCAATTATAGTTTTCCTCAACGTTTTTGTTAGTCTTTTTTTTCTTAATATTTCCTCAATATCTTCACTCATATTGTGTATCTTTAAGTTATGTCTGTCTTTTTTTGTCTTTATTTATTTTTTAATATTACATTAAAAAAATATGAGGTCCCCATATACCCCCCACCCCCCTCACCCCACTTGTCCCCCCATAACCACAATCTCCTCCATCATCATGAGACATTCATTGCATTTGGTGAATACATCTCTGAGCACCGCTGCACCTCATGGTCAATGATCACAACATGGGGGCGTTTTCGGGACTTGGAGTATGTCTGTCTTATTTTATGTATTTTCCAATGTTTATTGCCACACTAAACAAGGAAAAGTCAATGTATGGAACTTAATGTATATATCTGTTTATTTTTTATCTAGCCATGATGTATAATTATATCAATTCAAGTTTATGTAGGTAGTTGATTATGCTTTTCATTTAGCAAATTCAGAAATTAGTTCATGCCTCTCAAATTTGTAACCTTTCACATTGCTTTAATAGAGCTTTCATACTTATAAGAATTCTTCCACAAAGAGAATATGTATAGTACAATTGAAGTATTAATTAAGATTGCCATTTTCTCGGTCTGAGTGCCATACTTCTGAACCAAAATAAAGTTTTAACTTATGCTATTTTTAATGATTGCTTCCAAATATCAAGTGAAAATAGAAGTATTGGTGGTGCATGAAGTCAGGTATATGTATATCTTAGGGAGATCTTCTGAAGCACCTCCCATTATCCTCATGTGGCACAAAATATGAAATAATTAACAGAAAGCTATAAAACCCCTACACAGAAAATATTATTAAAGTTTAAGACACCTTCATAATGATGGCTTGTGTTGTTCTACTAATAAAGTTTCCCCCAATGACTGATGCCTGTTTGTGTGAGGACAAAAGGAAGAGTTGAAGAAAGTATTATAAAGAACATGGACAAATGGCCATTTGCAGAAAAGAGAATTGCAGCCATTTCAAACATTCTTCCTTATTTTATTCTGTATATGTTTTCTATATCCTTTAATTTTTCCTCTGTTTTTTCCCTACCAATTTCTTATCATTTTGTTAAGATATAATTCTCATATAATATAATTCATCAATTTAAAATGTACTGCTTGACAATGTTTTATTTATTCACAGTTTTCTGCAACCATTGTCAGTATATAAGTTTAGAACTTCCTCCTCACTCCAAAAGGAAACTCCATGATTGTTGGCAGTCATTCCCAACTCCTCCAACTGAAACCCACTACCTGAGTCCTGAACCTCCAGTACTCTAATTTCTATCACTTGCCTATTCTGGATATTTCAAGAAAATTGAGTGTTGCAATATTTGTAGACTGGTTTCTTTCACTTAGCATAATGTTTTCAATGTTCAATGTGTTGTAGCATGTACTAGGATTTTATTTATTTTTATTGCCAAATAATATTCCATTGTATAGATATTTCAAATTGTATTCACTATTCATAAGTCAATGGACACAGTAGTTTTCCCCATTTTTTGTTTATTAAGAAAATTACTTTGAATATAATTTATCCTTTACTGATTAGACTTACGTCTTTATCATTTTTGGCATGTACCCAGAAATGAATTGCTGGATCATACTGTAACTCTATGTTTAACATACTGAGTTAATGCAAAACTATTTTAAAAAGTTGCTGATCATGTTACATCCCTCTTAGCTGTGAATGAGGATCTAATTTCTCCATATTCTCACTGACACTTGATATTCTTTTTATTAAAGCCATTATAGCAGATGTGATGTGATACTGTCTTGTGCATTTGATTTGTATTTCCCTAATGAATAATGATGTTGAGAATTTTTTTACATTCTTGTTGGTTATGCTTTTGATATTCAATTGTTGGCCCAATTTAATTTTGGTAATTAAAATTTTATCAGAAATTGTGGGAAGATATCAACAGATTAGATATGCAGTGCTCAACTCTCACAAAAAGAACAGAGATAGAGTGGGAACATATCAGCAGATTAGATATGCAGTGCTCAACTCTCACAAAAAGAACAGAGATAGAGTAGTGGGACCTGGTTTGGGGGTCAGCAGACCAGGATAGTGTTTCACAACTCCCAGAAGGGTGAGGGACTGAGAGTCAAAAAACCCAAAAGAACAAATGTGAGTTATGAAGCCTCCTTAGCAGCCAGGAAGGGATCCCCTCCTCCACTCCTAAGATATTAAGCTTGGGTAAAACCCCTGGCTCACTGCAGCTGACAAAAAGAGGAACAGATATATTACTCCTGTTAACTATTACCAGGGAAAGGGGTGGGGGAGTTGACAAGTTTTAATTCTGTGAATATTGCCAGCATAGCCCATTTTGAATCACAGTTCTTGTCATACCAAAAGAAAGGAAAAGAGAGAGAGATATACTGTTGTGTAAAGGTTCACCAACAAGTATCATCTACTGGCCATTACAGAAATAGCATGGACAAAAACGGCTGTTGGTACTCTGTACTCTAACCTCTGGGAGAAAATCTGCACCCCATTAGTGAGTCCCTGGTTTGGTTTTGATAACATAAGCTGGGCAATTTTAAAAAGTTAGAATAATTCAAACCAAATATCAAAGAAAAGCTGTAAAAAAAAAAGTTGGCAAGAGGGAAGAATCAGTGGAAAGTCACCAACATACTCAAATGCCTAGACATCAACAGAATTTTAGGACATACTAGGACACAGGAAGAGATAGGCCATCCAAACAAAGAAAAAAGAAATTTCCTGAAGACAATCAGAATTGAAGACAATTAATCAATGTTAATAACACAGATCTCCTAAATCAGTTCAAAGAATTAAAAGAAAATATCTTTAAAGAGATGAAGGGTATTAACAAGACACAGGTAGTCATAAAGAACAATTTGAAAGCCTGAGAAGAAAAGTAACAGATGTTAAGGGAATGAAAGTCAAGTTGGATGAGATTAATAACATATTAGAGGCACATAAGTGCAGATTGGAAGTGTGCAAAGACAGAATTAGTGATTTTGAAGGCAGAACATCTGAACTGGAAAATACAGGAGAACAGAAAAAGAAGAGAAAGGAAACAATGGAAGAGATTTGAATGACAAAGCAAAATGCACAACCATATGCATTATTGATGTTCCAGAAGGGGTAGAAAGACTATTTTTGGAAATAATGACTGAGAACTTCCCAGTCCCTACGAAGAACATAAATATCAAATCCAAGAAGGGCATCTCACCTCAAACAGAATAAATCCAAACAGAACTACCCCAAGACACCTTCTATTAAGTATTACAAATATCATAGATAAAGATAGGATGCTGAAAGGAGCAAAAGAAAAGCAAAGAATCACATAAAGGGAAAACTCAACAAGATGAAGTGCCAGCCTCTCATCAGAAACCGTGGAGAAGAGAAGAAAATTGTATGATGTATTTAAGGTAATGAAAGAGAAAAACTGCCAGCCAAGAATTCTGTATCCAGTAAATCTGTACTTCAAAAATGAGGTGAGTTCAAAGTCTTCACCAACAAACAAAAATTGAGAGTAGGTTGTCAAAATACAGATTTACAAGAATATAAAAGGGAGTGCTACAGTCTGAAAGGAAAAACAAGGGTGAGGGAGTTGGAGAAGTTTGTAGAAATGAAGATTATTAAGAAGGGTAAATTAAATGGTAAAAAAAAAAACCAAAAACAACACAACAGACAATAGTATGATATGTAAAGAGAAAGCCAAAGGACAAAATGGATGAAGTATGTAATGCCTTTATAGTATTAGGTTGGTGTAAAAGGAACTGCAGTTTCAGGCAATGAATTTTAAATCATTTTAAATAGGCTCAAACACATCTTTATTAACCAAAATAGGAACCATTACAATCAACACATTTTTGCCAACAAGAGATAAGTTTTTTTATTCCTATAGGTCAAAATCCATGCTTTGGGGTTTGACAAACACTTGAAAAGCATTTTCTGCATCCTGTTGGTTGTGGAAGCATACAATGGACTGCTGCTCAGCTGAGAGAAGGAATATATATAGTACAAACACGTAGGATAACATGGATGAATCTTGAGAACGTTATGCTGAGTGAAGCAAGCCAGGCATTGAAGGACAACTATACCATGACTTCTTTGATATGAAATAAGCAAACCAAGCTGTCTCAGAGAGCTAGAGACCAGATCTAGGCTTATAGGAAATTGGGGGGGAGGGGGCGGAGGAAGGTTGTAAGCTGATGCCTAATTGGGTGAAATCTATGATAAAGTGGAGATAAGCAGTTGTACAGGGAAGGGTAAGACATTGGCAAAGGGATACTATTGGGTGAGGCTTTGCTTGATGGGAGCTAGGGTTGGGAGGATGGGTCAGATTGGCCAAGGAATTGGGGGGAGAGTGGGAGGAAGCAGATGAACATGGGAGAATGTCAGTATGTGGTTGAAACTATAATATTGAGAAAATGCTTTAGAAAATATTATAAGGAAGAATGACTTTTTTAAGGTGCTTAATGTGGGGCATCTGGCACAGGGGCAGGCTTCTATAGAGTGTGTGAGTGCTCATCTTGTCATAGTGTGTTATATCATTGGGTGGAGACCCATACAATGAGTGGAAAAGTGCACCCCCTTCCTGGAGAGGCCTGATATTCTCAAACATAGGGAAGGGTGTCTCGAGAGAGAATTGGTGGCTCTCAATGGAGGAGGACAGTCTAGTATGTCAAGCCCTCAGCATTGTTGCAAATATCTGTGAATCTAGTCCTTCAAGAAGTGAAGCTTGGTTATCACTGTGGGCCCAGAGGGGAGGGAGAGAGGAATAGAACAGATGGAAGCAGGGGTAAATGGGGGGGGGGGGCAATGGAAGTGTTGCACAAGATCATGCAATGATAGATACAGAACATGTTAAATTTCACCAAAAATTTATAAAAGTTCAGAGTCTAAAATGTAAATGATAATGTAAACCATAATGCAACTAAAATTTAGAAAAGTGAACTGTCTAAAATAGAAACCATAATGCAAACCAAAATGAAACCATTATTAGTAGCTATGTTTCAATATCTGTTCATCAGCTGCAGCAAATATAACATGAACATGTAAAAATCATTGCTGGAGAAGGGGGAAAAGGGTTTGATGTTGGATATATGGGAGTCCCTCTATTGTATAGCTGACTTTAATGTGATCTAAAACTTTTTTGAAGGCAAAATTAAAAATAAAAAAAAAAGGATGTAGACACTGAGGAAGGAATGAAAGAAATTGGCTTGCCACTGTACATACAAGGCAACACCTATTAGAGTAATTAAAAGGCAAAACATCAAAATCAAAGTTTTGTGATATTTTTTCATTTTTAATACCCCAATTTATTTTTTATTTATTTTAGTTTTTCTAAATTAGTATGCATTCTATTTCTAATCTTTAAAGCTATCATTAATATTTCATTTTCCTAATAATTGAATTTAGCAATATATTAGGCTTCATTTTTTAAGAAGTTTTGGACCACATAGGGGTTCATCTATGGTAGGGGAGGAATGTTTGTGTGGGGTGTTATTGATGGGGGACACATGGTTGGGAGGGAGTTCTCTAGGGTATGCATAAAATGTTTGGATACATAAAATGTTTGAACACATGTTGGGTATTTTCATAGCAGTTAGAGTTATAAATGACAACTCAGGTGCTGAGTTCCTAGCCAGGGGAGTTCTGACATGCTCTCCAAAGGAATAGCAGCAATCCCCCAAGTGCAAGGGCAAAGACCAATGAAGAAGGATGGTCCAATGATGAGCCTTTCATACTGATGATTATGCTTATGAGCCTATGTGCCTGAAATTTCAGCTAGGCCTAGAGCTGCAGGTGCCTAAGAGTTACCTCCTGAGAGCCTCCATGTTGCTCAAATGTAGCCAATTTCTAAGACAAACTCAGCATGTAAATACATTACCTTCCCCCCAGCATGGAACATGATTCCCGGGATGAGTTTCCCTGATGCCGAGGGATTACTACCAATCACCAGCTGATAATCAACTTAGAAAAAGACCTTGAATAAAAGGGGGAAGTGGTAAATACAAATGAGTATATATGGCTAAGAGACTTCAAAATTAGTCAGGAGGTAACTGGAGGTGGCATGCTTACACACATCTCAGCAGGATCCCAGAGACAGCCGAAGTAGATCCAACCCCAGGTACTGGTATTCCTGAGGGCTAAGGAGACACACAGGTTCTATGGTCATGGCAGTTGGCTCTGGAGTTCACTGCCTTGTTAGTGGGCCCTAATTTGGAATTTGTGTTTCTGAGTGTGATTGGGTTGGACTCAGATGTAACCTTTCTGAACATGCCTCTTCTGTCACTTTTATTAAACCTGTGATTGGTGCTGGGATTGGTGTATGCTCAGGAGACTTGAATCTCTGGACTAGCCATGTGCCAACTGGGCTCTGAGCCTCAGCAGAATTCCAGCTCCTACTCTCTGGTTCATTAGACTTACCCAAGTCAGGTAATATGGAGGGGAAGATGGCCAACCACCACACCAAATTACCAAGAGTGCTTACAACTTCAAGCAGGAAAATCACATCCATCAGCCATGTGGGATCTAAGCCCCTTCTGATTTAGAGGTGCATTGGACATAACCATCCCAGGGTCCACAGAATGGAGGAATAAAATATGAATTAGAGTGAACTCACCAGTGTTCTACTATAGAAATATAGTGACTCTAACAATGGAAGAAATTGTATCATTGATTGGCCACAGTAGTTGCTGAGGGCAGGGAGAGGGAAGAAAAGATGTGATGTGGGAACATTTTCAGGACTTAGAATTACCTTAAATGATATTGCAGGGACAGGTCTTGGGCATTATATATCCTGCCATAACACACTGAAAGGACTGGGGGAGAGTGTAAACCTCAATGTAAACTATAATCCATATGGTACAGCAATACTCCAAATGTATTCATGAAATGCAATGAATATGCCACAATGATGAAAGAAGTTGTTGATGTGGGAGGAGTGGGAAGGTGGGGTGTGGGTATATGGGAACATCTTACATTTTTTAATGTAACATTTTTTGTAATCTATGTATCTTTAAACAAAAAAGACAATAAAAATGAATAGTAAAAACAGAAAAAATAGTTGTTGAGATGCTTGAAGAAGTGGTAGTCAGTTGACAAGAGGGCAGGTGAATATGGTGGGTCAGGCAAAACTTTTAAGCCCAATTCATTCAACTTTTGAAGCATTGGACATGTGATGTGCAGTCAGGCATTGTCACGGAGAAGAATTGGGCCCTTTCTTTTGACCAATGCTGGCTGCCAGTGTTGCAGTTTTCAGTGTATCTCATTGGTTTGCTGAGCATAATTCTCAGATGTAATGGTTTCACCAGGATTCAGAAAGTTATAGTGGATCAGAGTGGCAGCAGACCACCAAACAGTGTCCATGAACTTTTTGTGTGTGCAAGTTTGGCTTTGGAAAGTGCTTTAGAGCTCCCTCTCTGTCCAACCACTGAGCTGGTTGTCACCAGTTGTACAAAATCCACTTTTCATGGCCCATCACAATCTGATCAAGAAATGGTTCATTGTTGCTGTGTAGAAGAAGAGAAGACAACACTTCCAAATGATTTTTAATTTTAAGTCAGCACATAAGACACCTACTTCTCTAGTTTTTTCACCTTCCCAATTTGTTTCAAATGTAGAATGACCATAGAATGGTCAATGTTGAGCTTTTCAGCAACTTCTCATGTATTTACAGGAGTATCAGCTTCAGTGATTGCTGTCAATTAGTTATTGTCAACTTCCAATGGCCAGCCACTATGCTCCTCATCTTCAAGGCTCTCATCTCCTTTGGAAAACTTATTGAACAACCCCTGCACTGTACATTCATTAGCAGTTCCTGGGGCAAATGATGTTATGAGTTGTCTCTGCTGCTTTATGACCCAATTTGAACTAAAATAAGAAAATCACTTAAATTTGCTTTTTGTCTATCATCATTTCCATAGTCTAAAATAAATATAAAATAAACAGCAAGTAAATAAATCATTGACCAAAAAAAAAAAACATAAAGCAAGAAATGCACATTAAAATTATGTTTAACATAACCACATTTATCTAAAAATATATTCCAAAATCAAATGGCAAATTCAAAATGCAAAACCACAATTCCTTTTGCACCAACCTAAATAAAAAACACTGAATGTTAATGGCTTAAACTCTCCAGTCAAAAGACATAGACTAATAGAATGGATGAGAAAATATGCACCATCTCTATGTTGTCTATAAGAGACTCGCCTCAGATGTACAGAAATAACCAGACTAAAAGTGAAAGACTAGAAAAAGATATTCCATGAAATAATAACCAAAAAAGAGCTGGAGTAATGATACTACTATCAGACAAAATAGTTTTTAAATACAAAACTGTTATAAGGGATGAAGAAGGCCATTATATATTAATAAAAGAGGCAATTCACCAAGAAAGAATAATTAAACTAAATATTTATGCACCCAACCTGTGTGCCTCAAAATATATGAGGCACACACTGGTAAAGCTGAAAGGAGAAATAGATGCCTGTACAATAATAGTTGGAGTCTTCAATACACCATGCCTTCTATTGGATGGAGCTTCTGGACAGAAGATAAATAAAGACACTGAAAACTTAAATAATATAAGTGAATTAGACCTAAATGTTATCTATAGAGCATTACCTCCCAAAACAGCAGGATATATATTCTTTTCAACTTCTTATGGATACTGCTCTGAGATATAACATATTTGGGTCACAAGGCAAATTTCAATAAATATAAAAAGATTAAAATTATACAAAAATCTTTCCCTGATCAATAATGAATGGAAAAAGAGAAAATTGATGAATTGATAATTATAAACCACACACTCTTAATCAGTAGGTCAAAGAAGAAATTCCAAGCGAATTCAGGAAATATTTTGAGATGAATGAAAATGACAACACCACATATTAAATCCTTTGGGACACCACAAAGGCATTGCTGAGATGGAAAATTATAGACCTCTATTTTTACACTATAAAAGGAGAAAGAGCTAAATTTGAAGATCTAATTGAACACCTGGAGGTACTAGAAAAAGAATAGCAAACTAATTACAAATGAAGATGAAGGAAAGAAATAGTAAAGATTAGAATAGAAATAAATGAAAAGTAGGACAAACAAGAAACAGAGTGAATCAACAAACCAAAAATTGGCTCTTTGAGAACATCATCAAATTCTACAAGCACTTAGCTATACTGACAAAGAGAGAAGATATAAATAAATAAAATCAGAAATGATAGGGGGACATTACCACAGATGCAGCAGAAATAAGAAAGACACTATGAATAACTCTAAGCCAAAAAAACAGACTTTGTAGATGAGATAGACAAATTCCTGGAAACACAAGAACCACTGACCCTAGAAGACCTCAACAAAACAATCACAAAGGAAGAGATTGAAATAGTCATCAAAAACCTCCTACAGTTAAAAAATCTGGAACCAGATGGCTTCACAAGTGAATTCTACTCATCATTCAGAGATCATTGCTCAAGCTCTTCCAAAACAATGAACAGGAAACTATGGTACGAAACTCATTCTATGTAGCCAACATCACCCCAATATCAAAACCAGATATGAATATGATGAAAGAAGAAAATTACAGACAATATCCCTAATGAATATAGATGCAAAAATCCTCAATGAAATACTTGCAAATTGAATCCAAAAGAACATTAAAATAATTAAACGTTATGTTCAAGTTGAATTTTACCCAGGTATGCAATGACAGGTCAACACAAGGAAATCAATTAGTGTAATAAACCACAAAGATAAATTGAAGAAGAAAAATCACATTATCCTCTTGACTGATGCAGAAAAAGCATTTGATAAAATATAGCACCCTGCCTTAAATAAAACAATTTCAAAAGATAGGTATAAAGGAGGTTTTCTCAACATGGTAAAGTACATATATGAAAAAACTACAGCTAGCATTGTACTCAATGGTGAAAGAATGAAAACTTTCCTGCTGAGATCAGGAACAAGACCAGAATGCCCACTGTCCACATTGTTAATTAATATTGTGCTAGAAATTCTAGCTAGAGTAATTAGATAAAAATCAAAAAGGCACCCAAGTAGGAAAGGAAGAAAAAAAACTTGCACTATTTGCTGATGATATGATCGTATATCTAGGAAATCCTGAAAAGTCCACAAAAAGACCACTGGAACTAACAGATGAATTCAGCAATGTGGCAGGACACAAGATTAATACCAAAAATTTGATAACATTTGGTAGCACTAGTGTGCTTTCTGAGAATGGATAAGAAAAATAATTCCATTTATAATAGCAACTAAAAAGATTAAATATTTAGGAATAAACTTACCCAAGGCATAAAGGCCCTGTTATTAGAAAACTACAAACCATGGCTAAAAGAAACAAAAGAAAACATAAATAAAGGAAGGGATATTCCGTGTTCATGGATTGGAAAGTTAAATATATTTAAGACATCAATTCTATCCAAACTGATTTACAGATTAAACACAATCCCAATAAAAATCCTAACAGCATTTTTGCAGAAATGGAAAAACCAATTATCAAACTTATTTTGAAGAGTAAGGGCCCTGAATAGCCAAAAAGCCCTTTAAAAAGAACAAAGGTGGAAGATTCTCATTTCCAGACTTTAAAGCATATTACTTACCTACAGTGTTAAAAGCAGCTTGGTCCTGGCATAAAGACAGACACATTGACCAATGGAACCAAATTGAGAACTCAGAAATAGACCCTAACATCAAAGTCAAGGGATTTTTGACAAGGCTGTCAAGCCCTCCCAAGAGGGCCAGAAGAGTCTATTCAACAAATGGTGCTGGGAGTAATGGGTAGCCATATCTACAAGAAAGAGGACCGATATCTCACACATTATTTTAAAAATAACTCAAAATGGATAAAGGACCTAAATATACAAGTGAGAGCCATAAAACTCTTGGAAGAAAATGTTGGAAAACATCTTCAAGGTGTTCTAAAACCTTGCACTAAAAGCTTGAACAACAAAGTGAAAAAAAAAAAAAAGGTAAATTGGACCTTCTGAAAATTAAAACTCTTTTGTACCTCAAAGGACTTTGTCAAGAGGATTAAAAGGCTGCTGACTCAATGGTAGAAAATATTTGGGAATTACATATCCCATATGGGATTAGTATTGATGACATGTAAGGAGATCATACTATTATAAAAAGACAAACTACTTAAATTAAAAAATGGGCCAAAGACTTGAAAAGACAGTTGTCCAAGGAAGAAGAACAAATGGCAAAGAAACACATGAAAAAAATGTTCAACATCACTAGCAATTAAGGAAATGCAAATCAAAACTACAATAAGATATCATTTCACACCTATTAAGCTGGCCACTATTAAAAAGTTGGAAAACTGTAAATGTTGGAGAGGACAGGAAAGATGGAAATGTTTATTCATTGCTGTTGGGAATGTAAGATGGTACAACCACTGTGGAAAACTGTTTGACAGTTCCTAAAGAAGTTAAATACAGACTTGTCATATGACCCAGAAATACCATAACTAGGTATATATTCAGAGAACTGAGAGCAGTGACATGAATAGACATCTGCACAATGTTCATAGTGGTGTTATTTACGATAGCCAAAAGTTGGAAACAATCCAGACTGTCCATCAACTGATGAATGGGTAAATAAATTGTGGTGTATACACATGATGGAATATTATTTAGCTGTCAGAAGAAATGGCATCATGAAGCATTTGACAACATGGACTAACTTGAAGGTCAATATGTTGAATGAAGAAAGCCAGACACGAACGGGCAGATACTGTATGATTGCACTATTATGGAATAAATATATTATGTAAACTCATGGAGTTAATAATTAGAATATAGGTTACCAGCAAACTGAATGAGGTTAGAGAATGGAAGCTAATGATTAATCTGTGCAGAACTGGTTAAAAGGTAGTTTGCAAATCTTTGAAAATGCATGGAAATGGCGAGAGCGTATCATCCTGTTTGTGACTAGCAGAGATATTGTATGGCTATTAGAGTGGTTGAAAGGGAAAGCTTAAGTACATATATATTACTAGAAGGAAAGCTAAAAAATGTAACTAGGGATTGTATAACACTGTGAAAACTCATGTAAAATATGAATGTTGGTGATATTGCATGTATGTCTTTTTACAATTATGTGTATAAACTAGAGAGAAGAAAACAATATCAGCTATGTTAAAAGATGATCATTGAGTTGTAAGAGACTTTTATATATTATATCAGTAAGTCAATGCCAGTGTATTTGTGTATTTTAGATTGAACTGTATTCTAGATATGACCTGCAATATGTTCTACCTTTTAACAAAGTGCTTTGTCACATTCTTGGTAATGTCATTTGACCATGTAAGTTTTATTTTGGTTTGATTCTAAAAGTTCTATTTTTGTTTTTGTTTTTTCTGCTTATGGTGTTATATCTAAGAATCCCATGGTTAATATGTGGTCATTAGATATCTCTCTTACAACATTTCTAGTATTTCTAGTTGTATCCCATATACAGAGTGTTATGATCCATTTTCAGTTAATTTTTGTGTTGGATGTGATAACAGAGACCAAATTATTTTGCTTGCCTTTAGGTATTCATTTTTTCCAGCACCATTTGTTGAAAAGACTATTATTTTACCAATTGATTTGTCTTGGGTCCCTTGTGGAGAATAACTGTGTTAATTTATGGAACTATTTCTGAACTATCAATTGTTTTTAATGCTATTATAAAGGGAACTCATTATTTTAACTTATTTTTTATTTGTTATTTCTACATTTTTGCATTACGGTTAAGGACATTACATCATCATTCTGTGCTGTCATCACCAGCATATATTAACAAAAGGTTTTCATCATTTTAAATAGATACCTGTCCCCTTTAAGCAAAAATATCCATTGCCCCCCTCCTGCCATGCCCAGGTTATCTCAAATCTACTTTCTGTCCCTATGAATGATTTTACTCTATATATTTAATATAAATAAATAATACAATAATTGTGCTTTTTGTCTGCATTATTTTGCTTAGTGAACAGTTTTCAAGATCCATTCATGCTGACCATTTATCAAATTTCACTCCTTTTACTGAGGAATAATATTCCATTGTTTATCCATTTATTTGTTGATGGATATGAATTATTTTTAACTTTTGGTTATTGCAAGTAATGCTTCTATAAACTTTGATACCCAAATATATGATTCTTGTTTTCAAATTTGGGGATATATATCTAGGAGTGGAAGTGCCAGGTCATGTGGTAATTCTTTGTTTAGATTATTGAGAAAACGCTGAACCATTTTCCTCAGTTTTAATATAATTTCACCTTTCAACCAACAATGTAATGTATTTCAGCTTCTCAGCAGCATCGTCAAAACTTGTCATTTTGCATTTTGAAAGTCATAGCCATCTGAGTCATTGGAAAGGTGTATCTCACTGTGATTTTGATTTGCAGTTCTTAAATGGCTAATTATATTGAGCATATTTTCATGTCTTTACTGACCATTTGTATATGTTCTCTGGAGAAATGTCTGTTAAAGTCCTTTGCCCACATTTTAATTTGGTACTTTGTTCTATTGTGTGGAATTGTAGGAATTTTTTAATTTTTTTTATTAAAGAAGTTGTGAGCTCACAAAACAATCATGCATAGTGTGCAGCACTGCCATACATCACCCCTTCACCTTCACCTTGCAATGTTTTGGAAAATTTGTTGCAGATTTTGAAAGAACATCATCAAAATATTACTTCCAACTATGATCCACGGGTTACATTTGGTCTATTTTTTCCATAAACTTCCCTATTATTAACACCATGTTATTAGTATTATACATTTGTTGTATTTCAGGAGAGAACTCTCTCATATTTGTGCTAGTAACCATAGTCTCTCACTGACCACATGGTTCACTCTGTGATACAGTTCCATGCCTTGTACAATTCATCAAAAATATATACTCAGTGGAACTTGTGTTCCTGAGTGTGATGGAGTTGGACTCAGATATGACATTTCTACACATGCCTCTTCTGTTACTTTTACCAGACCTGTTGTTGGTGTTTGGTTTGGTGTATACTCAGGAGACCTGAATTTCTGGATTATCCATTTGACAGCCAGGCTCTGAGCCTCAGCAGACTTGCAACTCCTACCCTCTGTTTTATTGGACTTACTCTGGCCAGATAACAAGGAGGTGAAGAAGATCAGCCACCACACCAGGGAGCCAAGAGTGCCTACAACCGCAAGCAGGAGAATTGCATCCATCATCCATGTGGAATCTAAGCCCCCTCTTGATGTAGAGGGGGACTGGACTTAACCATCCCAGGGTCCACGGGATGAAGGAATAGAATATAGATTAGAGTGGACTTACTGGTGTTCTGCTGGGGAACTATTGTGATTCATAAGAGAAGAAATTGTAATATCATGTGGAAGAAGTGGCCACGGTAGCTGCTGAGAGTAGGAAGAGGGAAGAAGAGATATGATATGGGTGCATTTCCAGGATTTGGAGTTGTCCTGGATGGAGCTGCAGAGACAGATGCTGGACATTGTGTGTCCTGCCATGGCCCACTGGGTGGATTGGGGGAGAGTGTAGACTACAACATAGACCACTGTCCATGTGGTGCAGCAGTGCTCCAAAATGTATTCACCAGGTGCAGTGAATGTGCCATGATGATGGAAGAGGTTGTTGATATGGGAGGAGTGGGGTGGGGGGGTGGAGGATACATTTGTCCTCATATTTTTTGAATGTAACATTTCAAAGAAAATAAAGAAGAAAAAAAGAAATAAATGTATAATCAAGGGAAATTTGTAGCATGAGTAGAATAATTTGTAAGTGTAATTTATCAAGCTCCTTAGGGCAGACATAAAGTTTCTGTAGAAAAGCGCATAGTCCTGCCTACTCTGATATTAACCAGATCTTTTCATTCTTCTTTGTAAAGAAAAATGTATGATTCAAACAAACAAACAAACAATCAAACAAACTATATATATATATACTCAGTGGCTCTCAGTTTCATCAGACTTGTGCTATCATCCTTTCAATGTTTCCATTACTCCAAAAAGAGAGATATATATATTTGTGGTGTTTATTTTATTAACCTTCTTATTTAACATTTCTGATTACCTGCATTTGTTCCTGTGAATTTTTGTTTCCATTTACTGCCATTTTTTTATTCTAATGCAGTTTAGCTCCTACATCCTGATATTGTCAAATATATTTCAATTCCATATGTGGTGAACTAATTCTCTACATCTCTAGAAATAATGGACCTACAAATTGCATCAACAATGAGATGGTTTGCCCATAATTTTAATAAGAATTAGTAAATAACCATATCATATACAGGAAAGTAGGTATGTGAATAGAATTTTGTTGGCAGAAGTATAAATTTGCCATCATTTTGATAAAGCTAATTGGTGATATTTACAAATATGTAATTATTTTCAGTTTTTACCAAATTATTTATTGCAGAAACATTTTCATGTGTGAACAAAAATTCAGATACAATAATATTGAAATTATTCTTGAAACTTAAGAAGAAGGTTTTTATTGAGAACCATTATTTTATTTCATATAAAAGTTGCATTGAAAGAAGAGGATGAAATTCAAGCAGACTTGATTTTCACACACTTGCCAAGTCTCACATGATTCAACCTCATTGACAATATTTTTGATTTATGATACATATTAAAAGCTTCACACTGAAGCCCAATATACAGCCAACCCAGACAACAAATGTGAAAATGTATATGCAAAGCAACATCTGGAGATAAGTGTCTCCTAGGTCACCTACTATATG
Organism: Dasypus novemcinctus; assembly: GCF_030445035.2. NCBI lineage: Eukaryota > Metazoa > Chordata > Mammalia > Cingulata > Dasypodidae > Dasypus > Dasypus novemcinctus. The sequence goes on along the minus strand of NC_080687.1, from coordinate 106,546,586 downwards.
TGTTTTGTTCTTCTGGTTGTCACACAGCTCACACAGTTCTTTAGTGACTGATTCCATTTCAAAACATCACACAAAAGAAAAGACTTTTAAAAATGACACAATTTTCTTTACTTGGCTACTGACTGATTATCTATTAAGTCCCTTTGTGATAAATCATCAACAGTGGTACATACCCTGATTAGGTTAGAGTTCAGATTGCTTTACAAAAAGTGTTTTTAAAAAGATCAAAGAGGTGGCAGACTTGGCCCAGTGGTTAGGGCATCCACCTACCACATGGGAGGTCTGCGGTTCAAACCCCGGGCCTCCTTGACCCATGTGGAGCTGGCCCATGAACAGTGCTGATGTGCGCAAGGAGTGCCCTGCCACGCAGGGGTGTCCCCCACGTAGAGGAACCCCATGCACAAGGAGTGCACCCCATAAGGAGAGCCGCTCAGCACAAAAGAAAGTGCTGCCTGCCCAGGAATGGCACTGCCCACATGGAGAGCTGACACAGCAAGATGATGCAACAAAAAGAAACACAGATTCCTGTGCGACTGACAACAACAGAAGTGGACAAAGACGCAGCAAATAGACACAGAGAACAGACAACCAGGGTGGGGGGGAAGGGAAGAGAAATAAATAAATAAATCTTAAAAAAAGAAAGATCAAAGATAAGCAGACATAAACACTGGGAGGGAAAGACCTACTTTGTGATCAAGGGGAGCACTAATGAATCCCAGGTAAACAGAAATTCCCTGAAATGCTAGTCTGAGAATTGATTTTTTTTTATGATTGAAAAATTCAGCTTCAAACAATTATGCTATCTTTTTCCTGAGTAAAGCTTTCTCCTCATAACTCTCTTTACAGCTTCCTTTATCTGCTTGTTTCTAAGACTGTAGATGATTGGATTCAAGAAAGGAGGGACTATAGAATAGAACACAGAAGAGAGTGTATCCTGAAATGTGGGAGAGCTGGAGACTGGCTTCACATACACAGCAGCACCTGAGCTGACAAAAATTGTTAACACAATGATGTGAGGGACACAGGTGGAAAAAGCCTTTCCTCGCTCACCCCTGGTTGGAAACTTGAGCACAGTAGAAAATATGTGAATATAAGACATGATGATGAAGGCAAAGCTGCCACCAGCAATCACAACTGAAGAGATGAAAATTAAAATTTCATTGTTTAAAGTGTCAGTGCAGGAGAGCTTCAGAAGAGAGGACAGGTCACAGAAGAACTGATGGACCACGTTGGACTGACAGAAGGACAGCCTGAATGTGTTGCCAGTTTGGAATCCAGAGTGGACCAGACCACTGAGTACAGAGGCCAGAGTCATCTGAACACAGACCCGAGGGTTCATGATCACAGAGTAGTGCAGGGGCTGGCAGATGGCCACATAGCGGTCATGAGCCATGATTGTGACGAACAGCAGCTCTACTGTCACAAATGCGACCACGAGGAAGAGCTGAGCTGCACATCCAGCCATGGAGATTGCCGTGCTGTCAAGCAGGAAGATGACACATGCCTTGGGGACTGTGACGGAAATGTAGCACATGTCTAAAACAGACAGATTCCTAATGAAGAAATACATGGGGGTGTGAAGTTTCCAATCGAAGGTGATTAGTATGACAATGAGAAGATTCCCCACCAGGGTTGCCAAGTACATCAGTAATAACAGCAAGGCATGTAAGACTCTGAGCTCCCACACATCAGAAAACCTTGTAAGCAGGAATTCAGTCACTGTGGTGGAGTTGGGCATCTTAGGAAAATTTCCCTTGGCCATGAAGAGTCAGGCAAATAATCCCTAAGAAACATGGAAGATTCACATGTGGAAGGAATTAATCTAAGCTCATATATTGCCTCACATTAATACACTTATATTCTATTACAATGTTTTGGTCAGGTTATAACATACTTCCCATTCTCCTTTGGGCTCCCTGCTTTTTACACTTGTCTTCAGAATTGGGGTAGCAGTAAAATGTAATATTTACTAGCTTGTGCATATGTTTGCATCTATTTCTATCATTTACTACTTATAAAATGTATCTACTGGAAGTTAAGTATTTGCCCAGAAGATTAAAAAAAGATTTAATATAAGTAATTTCTATTCATCCCCATCTCATTAGTCAGGTTTCGTGTGTGTTAATATTTATGATAATGTGATAACCTTGTTGAATCTGAATAGAGATTGGAGGGTACTATTTATTCAGAGCTTATCAATATATTATAATCAATTATAATCCATTCCATGACCACTAAATCATTCCCATTAAATGCCACCATACATTTCTCATGCTTCTCCATGTACTCCTTGAATGTACATAGGTGCTTAGCTTTCTCTGTTGAAAAGAATCACTTACAACTCTTGATATGTAGGTATTACCTGTGGTGAAACTATTTATATATTGATACTATCAGGGTCTCTAAATTTAAAATGTTTATTCTTCTGTTTTTGTCAAATACTGTTATGTTTTTTTCAATACAACTTGAACATACTTCAGAACTTGAAGAAGCTAATATGGAAAGACATTGCTTGAGTGTGAGTCATTACTTGTTGTTGTACTCACACATGATTCCTTCATAAAGTTCTTTTTCATATTCACTCTCAGCACTCAGCGACACTTACTCAACCCTCAAGTGCAGAATGATTTCTTCTGAAGTTCCTTCAGCTTTGAGTCATATTTTAACTCATGCCACTGAAATGGGAATGGCTTTCCTTGTTGCCTTGAAACCGCAGAATGTACCTTTCAGACTTGCTTTATCCAGCCTCTCTAACCCTCAGTGCTAATGCACTTCACCTTCCTGCTCTGTGTCCCTTTTTCTCCTGACAAATGTAACTACTTCTAGAGAAACTCTGCTCACTTTTAGAAGACAGGACACCTGTCACTTTCAGACTGACCTTCTGAGCTCAAGAGTAAAAGCTTTCTATCTCTGCTCCTCTTTATTTCAGAAATCTTCAAAAAGCTACTTCAATAAGTAGTTGTTCTTGTTTTATACCAACAAGTTTACTGAAAACGTATGATAGTATTTTATGATGAATCTGATTGAAAATTGCTAACTTCAACTATTCATAAGTAGTTCTAACCTATTTAAACTAGCCTCATGCAGAATTGAGATCATTAAAAATAATTGCTTAATTTTTTCCTCACTGAATTCCGTATCAGACTTCTACTTTATTACAAAAACACAACGGGATCTCACAGTTGAAACATAAAGTGAACATATTTTATTATTTCACAATCACCAATTATACATTTCTAGCTTAAATTTATAACATGTCAGCAGGACAGAGGTGAATTTTTGCAGACTACAGAAGAAGATATATTTTATATCTTGACTCTGCCATTTATTTCTATGTATGTAGATCTTCATATTTATCTTTGACTTTCAGTTTCTTTTTTGATAAAATGTGTAAAAATGCCAAGTTCATGAATTTAATATTTTTAAAAGTAATTAGAGATTCTCATAATGGTAGCAATGTTAATGAAAAATAAATGAATATGTACTAAAATTTCTAAAAGGGGGTTTAAGCACTACATTTCTTCCATCTCAAATTCATATTACTCTTATTTTTTCAGAAGCAAACAAAGAAGCAAAGGAATGCTAGTACTCTGAATTTGATAAAGCAATTTTCTTTTAAAAGAAGTACATCATAAAGGTTATGCACATGTAAATACAGATTGTTAACCATGACTATTCTTAAATAGTATACAGATTACAGGAAGATAACTCACAAAGTAATGTCTCCTGGGATAACTAAGTTATTGCAGAGATGTTCCTATACATAAAATTGTAAAAGCAAATGACTGCTTGCCTTTTCTGCAAAGACCTAAAAAATTTAGATGACATATTTTGGTAATTAATATATTAATTTGTGTATTTATTGATTTAGACAATCCTTGTAATGTTCATTTACAATATGTACCTTTAAACATATTTTGGGGTGAATTATGTGCAGGCATTTGTCTGGAAGCTGTGGAACTCAATTATAAACAATGCTTACATGGGTTTCACAATATGTTATTAGAAACTCCCAGAATTACACGTGAAGTATAAGGAGCCATGTGCACTATTCATTTTTATGACAAGGACTGACTTACTCATTATGTACTACGGAATGAATATAACAGAGTGCTGGGGGAAAAAAAATGTGAAAATAATCATTGAAATTAATTGATTTGCAATAATACACATAAATCAAAGTTTATATTCTTTTAAGATAAAACACGTCAATCAGAATTAGATCTGTTTAAGTATAAACTTAAATTAGCATTCTGCATACTGGAGCTCTGGTCAGTGTGCTGAGCAGCTCCTGCCCCTGCTCTGTCTGGTGTTGCAACCAGCTCACTCTTTGCTTCCATGAACAGCTATCAATTCTGCTAACACTGCTTGAACTGTGAGTTTATTTCATTGAATAAAAAAGAAGTGGTTTATTTCACTGTGTGAGTACCTTTCATAGACCCCTTGACAGTTTCTCTTAAAAAAGCAACTAAGCAGTGCAGGAAAGAAATGCAGGTGATTTTTGGAGGGAACAGAAAGAAGAGAGAAAGAAAAGAGCTAACATCAAAGTCTCAAAAGTTGATTTCATTTATTACTTACACTGGATAGCCACATCAAGATTTCTGATAAGGGTCTACCTGGGGACAAGACTGAATGGGCATATTTGGTAGAGGTCACTGACATCCTGTCTGGAAACTTTCTTTTGTAATAAGAGCTTTTGTGTAAAGTTTTATATCCAAACAAGGGTCTCCAATGGCATCGTAGAAAACCCCAGGAGCCCAGGCTTTGGCACCAATAATAGCCAGTGCCCACGGGTAATTTCAAAGAGATAATTGGTTGTAAAGGTTAGGGAATAGGACCCAAGTAAAATCTGTCCATGAACAGCACTTGTGGAGAAGACAATAGTGTATTTGAATGTAGAAAATGGTGTAGATTAAATGGCTAATCATAAAGAAAACCACAGTTCTCCTAATATTCTCAGTGCTCTTAGGGTGAAATGCCTGCGGATCTGAGGGACCAAGGAGCAGGGAAGACCCAGAGCCTGGCCTCGGCCCAGTCCCAGGACACCGAGGTTTCCTGCTCATCCTGAGGGTTTTCCTCTTAGGAACAGAGTGATTTTCTCTAGTCCAAACAAACTCACGGTATTTTTAAGGATGACAAAACAGTGTTTCTGAAATTGTCCAAAGCACATATGAGCCTGGTGCCAAAGCCCAGCACAGCGGCCTGTGAGCTGGATGATCTTCATCACGTTGCTTTATCTCTGTTAACTCAGTAGCTCAACAGGTTAGCATATTAACAACGGTGTCCACCCTCATGTGCCATCGGAGGGTAGGACTAAATGGAGAATGTAACCACTTAGACTAGTACCCGGCACAAAGTGCAAACATATTAGGAAGCACTACAATAACTGTTCAGTCTTCACAATCATGAAATAAGTGGGTCATTTTTATCATGTTAGGGAAGTAGAAAGTCTCAATATGTTTCTTAGAAGTGCTATGGACCTTTCTGTCATTGATTTCCAGTATAATTCAAATGTAAGTAAACAATATACACTTTTTTGTCTTTATTTTTATACTATTACATTAAAAAAATATGAGGTCCCCATATACCCCCCATCCCCCTCACCCTACTTCTCCCCTGATAACAACAATCTCCTCCATCATCATGAGACATTCATTGCATTTGTTGAATACATCTCAGACCACCACTGCACCTCATGGCCAATGGTCCACATCATAGTCCATACCCTACCACGTTCCACCCAGTGGGCCATGGGAGACATACAATGTCTGGTAACGGTCCCTACAGCATCATCCAGGACAACTCCAAGTCCCAAAAAAGCCTCCACATTTCATCTCTTCCTCCCACTCCCTACCCCCAGCAGCCACCATGGCCACTTTCTCCACACCAATGCCACATTTTCTTCAATTATTAATCACAATAGTTCATGAATAGATAAGTCCACTCTAATCCATACTGTATTCTTCCATCCTGTGAACCTTGGAATGGTTGTCTCCACTCCACATCTGTAACAAGAGGGGGCTTAGATTCCACATGGATGCTGGATGCAATCCTCTTGCATTCAGTTGTAGGCAGTCTTGACTCCCTGGTGTGGTGGTTGACCTTTTTCACCTCCATGTTAGCTGAGTGGGGTAAGTCCAATAAACCAGAGTGTAGGAGAGCTGAAATCTGTTGAGGCTCAGGGCCTGGCTATCACATGGTCAATCCAGAGATTCAGGTCCCCTGGATATATATTAAACACCAGCACCAACTAAAGTTCTGGTAAAAGTAACAAGAGAGGCTTGTGAACAAAGATTACATCTGAGTCCAGCTCCATCACACAGAAACACAAACTCCAAAGTAGGGCCAACTGACATGGCACTGAACTCCATCTGCCATGACCATAGAACCTGTTTGTCTCTGTAGCCCTCAGAAGAACCAATACCAGGGTTGTATCTACTTTATCTATCTCTGGGACTCTGCTGAGGTGTGCATAAGGGCAACCCCTCTGATAAACTTCTGGCTCTTTTTGGAGACTTGTAGCCATCTAAACTCATTTGTCCTTTCCATTTCCCCCTTGATTCAGGTCAAAAAGCATTTTTAACTCCTGGTATTATATGTAGATTGAGATATTCTGCTGGTCCGAGTTGACCCTTTTACTCAAGATCATTTTCTAGTTACATCATCAGCTGGTACTTGGCAGTAATCCCTTGGTGCCAGGGAGGCTCATCCCCGGGAGTCATGTCCCATGCTGGGGGAAAGGCAACGCATTTACATGCTGAGTTTGGCTTCAAGACTGGCCACATTTGAGCAACACAGAGGCTCTCAGGAGGGAACTCTTAGGCACCCTACAGCTCTAGGCATTGTTCTTATTTCAGGTGCACAGGTTAAAAAGCACAGTTATTAGTATAAAGGGTTCATTGTTGGGCCTTCCTTCTTTTTTGGTCTTTGCTGTTGCACTTGGGGGATTGTTGCTGTTCCTTTAGGGACTGTGAAAGAGCTCCCTGGCTAGGAACTTCACACTCCCTCAGTTGTTGTTCTTAATTGTATCCACTATGAAAATATCCAAACATTTTTATGTTCCCTGGATATATGCCCTATAGAACTCCCTGCCAACCTTGTGTCCCCTCTCAATAACATTCCACACCAGTATTCCTCCCCTACCATTGTTGAACCTCTCTGTGATCCAAAACTTCCTGAAAAGTGAAGTCCAATATATTTCCAGGTTCCTTTAATAGTAAAATGGAATATAGCAATAAGTTTAAAGGTTAGATATATAGAATGCATATTAATTTAGAAAAATTAAGGTAAAAATAAATTGGGGCATCAAAAAATTTAAAAATGCAAAAGCTTTGTATTTGATGTTTTGCCTTCCATCACTGCAATAAATGTTGCCCTATATGCAAATTGGCAAGGCAACTACTTACGTCTTTTCCTCAGTGTCTACGTCCTATCTTTTCCTTTTATTTTTCTAATTATTAAGCTTATCTTCACAAGTTTTAGATCACAGTAGTTCATATATACAATATACAGTACTCCCACATATCCAACATAAAACCTTTTCCCTTCAACAGCAATAATCTTTTTACATATTCATGTTATATTTACTCAAACTGATGTACAGTTATTGAGACAAGAGCTTTCAAACAAGGTAACATTTGGGTTTACACTGTGGTTTATATTTTAGACTATATGATTTCTAAATGTTTAGTTATCTTATGTTTTACATTATGATTTACATTTTAGCCTATCAGCCCCTATATATTTTTGGTGTAATTTTACATGTCTTATATCCATCCATGCATATTCTTGTGGAACACTTCTATTGCCCACACAGTTACATTGGTTCCATCTATTCAATACCTCTTTCCCCCTCCCCTCAGGGCCCACAGTAACAGTCAATCTTCATTGCTTGAAGGGCCATGTTCAGAGATACTTGCAACGGTGTTGAGGGCTTGACATGCTCAACTGCCCTAATGCCCTGGGAGCCACCCTTTCTCTTGAGAGATACAGTTCCCTCTATTTGAGGGCATCAGTCCTCCCCAGGATGTGGGTATAACTTCACTCTCATTATATGGGTCTCTATCCAATGATATAATCCACTTTGGCAAAATGAGCATTCACATATTCCCTAGGAGCCTGTCCTGTGTCAGATTATACCCTTTAAACATCTTAAACAGGTAACCATCCTTATTATATTTTTGAAGAAGTTTTCTCAGCATTATACTCTCAACCAAATACATGACAATCTCCTATGTTCGTATGATGCCCCACCCTCCCCCCAATTTCTTGGACAATATTACTCATCCTCCCTTCCCTAGCCCCCCTCAAGCCCACAAAGCCACACCCAAAGGTAACCCTATGCCCCCATTTTATCCCTTCCTTGTACACATACTTATCTACAGCTTATCATAGATTTCACCCATGTAGGTGTCAGCTTACATCCTTCCTCTACCCCCCCATTTTCCTGTAAGCCTATCATCCAGTCTCTAGCTTTCTAAGGGAGCTTGGTTTACTTATTTCATATCATTGAGGTCATGTACTATTTGTCCTTCAATGCCTTATGTTGCTTCACTCAACATAAGGTTCTCAAGATTCATCAATGTTATCACGTGTGTTTGTAGTGTATTCGTTCTTAAAGCCAAGTATTATTCCACTGTATGTATATAACACATTTTATTTATCCATTCATCTGTTGTTGGGTATTTGGGTTGATTCCAACTTTTGGCAATAGTGAACAATGCTGCTATGCACATTGGTGTGCGTATATCGGTTTGTGTCCTTGTTTCCAGTTCTACTGGGTATATACCCAGCAGTGGAATTGCTGGGTCATATGGCAAATCTATGGCAAGTTTTTTTGAGAAACCACCAAACTGTCCTCTAGAATGGCTGGATCCTTCTGCATTCCCACCAGCAATGGATGAGTGTTCCCATTCCTCCACATCCTCTCCAGCATTTGTAGTCTTCTGTTTTTTTCATAGCTGCCAATCTTATGGGAGTAAGATGGTATCTCACTGTAGTTTTGGTTTGCTTTTCCCTGATAGCTAGAGATTTGGAGCATTTTTTCATGTGTTTTTTAGCCATTTGTATTTCTTCTTTGGAGAAGTGTCTGTTTAAATCTTTTTCCCATTTTTTAAATGGGTTGTTTATCTTTTTATTTTCAAGATATAGGAGTTCTTTATATATGCAGGTTATAAGTCTCCTATCAGATATATGGTTACCAAATATTTTCTCCCATTGTGTAGGTTCTCTTTTCACTTTCTTGACAAACTCCTTTGAGTTGCAGAAGGCTTTAATTTTGAGGAAGTCCCATTTATCTATTTGTTCCTTTGCTGCTCGGGCTTTTGGTATGAAGTTCATGAAACCATTTCCTATTACAAGGTCTTGTATATGCTTCCCTACACTGCTTTCCAAAGTCTTTATGATCGTGGCTCTTATATTTAGGTCTTGATCCATCTTGAGTTGATTTTTATATAAGGTGTGAGATGGTAATCCTCTTTCATTCTTTTACATATGGATATCCAGTTCTCCAGGCACCATTTATTGAATAGGTCATTCTCTCCCAGTTGAGAGGGTTTGGTGACTTTATCGAATATTATATGACTATATATATGAGGATCTATATCAGAACTCTCAATTCGGTTCCATTGGTCTGTGTGTCTCTCCTTGTGCCAATACCAGGCTGTTTTAGCTAGTGTAGCTTTGCAGTATGTTTTGAAGTCAGGTAGTGTGATTCCTCCAGTTTCATTTTTCTTTTTCAATATGTCTTTGACTATTTGGGGTCTCTTTCCTTTCCAAATAAATTTCATAGTTAGTTTTTCTAGTTCCTTAAAGAATGCTGTGTTGGTTTTTATTGGGATTGCATTGAATGTGTAGATCAGTTTTGGTAGGATAGATATCTTAATAATATTTAGTCTTCCTATCCATGAACAGGGAATATTCTTGCATTTATTTTGGTCGCCTTTGATTTCCTTGAACAGTCTTGTGTAGTTCTCTGTGTATAAGTTTTTTACATCTTTAGTTAAATTTATTCCTAGATATTTGATTTTTTATTGACTATTGTAAATGGTATTTGTTTCTTGATATCCTCCTGAGCTTGCTCATTAATGGTGTACAGAAATGCTACTGATTTTTATGCATTGATCTTATAACCTGCAACTTTACTAAACTGATTTATGAGTTCTAGAAGCTTGTTGTAGACCCTCAGGGTTTTCTATGTATAAGATCATATCATCTGCAAATAATGAAATTTTGACTTCTTCCTTTCCAATTTGAATGCCTTTTATATCTGGTTCTTGCCTAGTGCTTGAGCAAGTACTTCTAAGACAGTGTTAAATAGAAGAGGTGAGAGTGGGCATCCTTTTCTTTTTCCTGATCTTACTGGGAAGGATTTTAGGATTTCACCATTTAAACAATGTTGGCTGTGGGGTTTTCATATATACTCTTTACCATGTTCATAAAATTTCCTTGTATTCTGATCTTTTGCAGTGTTTTATCAAGAAAGGGTGCTGTATTTTGTCAAATGCTTTTTCTGTATCTATAGATATAATCATGTGATTTTTTTCCTTCAATCTGTTTATATGGTGCATTACATTGATTGATTTTCTTATGTTGAACCATCCTTGCATACCTGGAATGAATTCCACTTGGTCATGGTGTATAATTTGCTTAATGTGTTGTTGAATATGGTTAGTAAGTATTTAGTTGAGGATTTTTGTGTCTAGGTTCATTAGAGAAATTGGTCTGTAATTTTCCTTTCTTGTGGTGTCTTTGTTTGGCTTTGGTACTAGGGTAATGCTGTCATCATAGAATGAGTTAGGTAATGTTCCTTCTGTTTCAATTTTTTGGAAGAGTTTCACCAGGATTGGTGTTAGTTCTTTCTGGAATGTTATGTAGAATTCACCTGTGAAACCATCTGGCCATGGCTCTTTTAGTTGGTAGGTTTTTAATGACTGATTCCATCTCTTTACTTGTGATTGGTTTGTTGAGATCATCAATTTCTTCTTTCATCAATATAGGCTGCTTATGCATTTCTAGGAATTTGTCCATTTCCTCTGAATTGTCATTTTTTTTGGAATATAGTTTTTCAAAGTATCCTCTTATGATAGTCTTTATTTCTGTGGGGTCAGTGGTGATATCTCCTTTCTCATTTCTTATTTTGTGTATTTGCATCTTCTCTCTTTTTTTCTTTGTTAGTCTCGCTAAGGGTTTGTCAATTTTATTGATCTTCTCAAAGAACCAGCTCCTGGTTTTGTTTATCTTTTCAAGTGCTTTCTTATTTTCTATTTCATTTAGTTCTGCTCTTATCTGTGTTATTTCTTTCTTCTTCCTGTGGGTTTACTTTGTTGTTTTTTTACTAATTCCTCCAAAAGTGCAGTTAGTTCTTCAATTTTTGCACTTTCTTCTTTTTTGATGTATGAATTTATGGCTATAAATTTCCCTCTTGATACTGCTTTTGCTGCATCCCATAAGTTTTGTTATGTTGTGTTATCATTTTCATTAGTTTCAAGGTAGTTATTAATTTCTTTAGAGATTTCTTCTTTGACCCATTGTTTTTCTAAGAGTGTGCTGTTTAATTTCCATATCTTGGTGTGAGATCTGTGCTTCTGGCCCTTGCAGATTTCCAGCTTCATTCCACTGTGGTCAGATATTACTTTGTATGATTTTGATCTTTCTGAATTCATTGAACCTTTCTTTGTGACCTAACATAAGGTCTATCTTGGAGAATGATCCATGTGCACTGAGAGAAATATATCCTGCTGTATTGGGGTGTAATGATCTATCTGTATATGTCTATTAGATCAAGCTCCTCTAATATACTGTTCAAAGTTTTTGTTTCTTTATTGATTCTCTTTTGAGATCTTCTGTCCAAAGTTGATAGTGGGGTATATAAGTCTCCCACTATAGTTTTTCCAGTGTTTGCCTCACATATTTGGAGGCACCCTTGTTAGGAGCATACATATTTATGATTGTTTTATCTTCTTGAAAGATTGTCCTTTTCACTAATATGTAGTATCTTTCTTTGTCTCTCACAATTGTTTCACATCTAAAGTCTATTTTGTCTGATATTAATATAGCTACTCCTGCCTTTTTTGGATTATTATTTGCTTGTAAGATTGTTTCCCAGCCATTCACTTTCAAATTCCATGAATACCTGGGTCTAAGATGTGTTTCTTGTAGACAGCATATAGATGGGTCATATTTCCTTATCCAACCTCCCAGTCTGAATCTTTTGACAGGTGAGTTTAATCCATCAACATACAGTGTTATTACTTTCAAGGAATTATTTATGTTAGCCATATTTTGTTTGGACTTTTGTTTGTCATATTTTATTTGTTTTTTTTCCTTCTCTTTTTGTCTTTTTTGTTGCTCTTACACTCTCCTCTAACTCTGCCTCTCCTATTTTTTCTTTTCTTCCTGCAGAACTCCCTTTAATATTTCTTGAAGGGGAGGTTTCTTGTTGGTATACTCTTTCAATTTCTGCTTATCTGTGAATATTTTGAACTCTCCATCATTTTTGAATGCTAGTTTAGCCGGGTAGAGTATTCTTGGTTGGAAATTTTTTTCTTTTAGTACCTTGACCATATCATACCACTGCCTTCTTACTCCATGGTTTCAGATGAGAAATCAGCACTTAATCTTATGGAGCCTCCCTTGTATGTAATAGTTTTCTTTTCTCTTGTTGATTTTAGAATTCTTTGTCTTGAGCATTGGATAATTTGTGTGTGTGTGTGTGTGTGTGTTTTAAGATTTTATTTATTTATTTATTTCTACCCCCTCCCTGGTTGTCTGTTCTCTGTGTCTATTTGCTGCGGCTTGTTTCTTTGTCCGCTTCTGTTGTCATCAGCGGCATGGGAATTGTGGGTGGTGCTATTCCTGGGCAGGCTGCACTTTCTTTCAGGCTGGGCGGCTCTCCTTACGGGGCACACTCCTTGCGCGTGGGGCTCCCCTATGCAGGGGACACCTCCGTACGGCATGGCACTCCTTGCACGCATCAGCACTGCACATGGGCCAGCTCCACAGGGGTCAAGGAGGCCCGGGGTTTGAACTGCGGACCTCCCATGTGGTAGATGGACGCCCTAACCACTGGGCCAAGTCTGTTTCCCATGAGCATTGGATAATTTGACAAGTATATATCTTGGGGTGGGCCTGTTGGGATTTATTGTGTTTGGGGTGTGTTGTGCTTCCTGGACATGTACATTCATCTCTCTCAGTAGATTTGGGAAGTTTTCAGCCATTATTTTCTCCAACACACCTTCTGTTCCCTTTCCCTTCTCTTCTCCTTCTGAGATGCCTATAATACATAAGTTTGTGCATTTTGCATTGTTATTCAGGTCCCTAAGTCCTAGTTGGATTTTTTTCTTTTTATCGATCAGTTCTACTATCTGTTTGATTTCAGATGTACTGTCTTCCATGTCACTAATTCTCTCCTCTGCCTCTTCTAATCTTCTGCAAATTGCTGAGAGTGTATTTTTGATTTCTTGAACTGTGGTGTTCATTCCCAACATATCTGTTATCTTTTTGCATATGTCTGCAATTTCCTCTCCAATTGTTTTCTTCATATTATTAATCTCTTCCTTTACTTCATTAAGTTGGTCTCTAATATATGTTTTGAGATCTTTAATTACTTGTCCAATGTTCTGCTCCCCTTCCTGGTTTTTAGTTTGTTCACTGGATTCTGCCATGTTTTCCTGATTATTGGTTTGGTTTGTGGTTTTTTGTTGAAGTCTGGTCATCATTTTATCTTGATGGGTTTAATCAGTTCCTTAGCTTCTTTGTCTATTCTTGGGGATTAATTAGTTGTTATTGGTGCATAAGTGTTATGTCTTCTCTTTGTCACTTTGTTCTTCTTACTTTATTTTCTTGTTGCTGGGTAAGTTCACTTTAAAGGAAAATATTAGGGCCCGGGAAAGCAAAATGAGTAAGAAAAGAAAATGTATAAAGTAGTGTTGGTAATAAATGTTAACAGAGCAACAATGTGAGATCTGGGAGAACGGGTATTAGACTCATGTAAGTTGTGTAGGGTTATAGCAGTAAGTAGAGTATGTCTAATGAGACATTCAACTGAATATGGGGAGGAATATAGTATGAATTAAAAAGCCAGTGTTTTCATGAGAGAGGGAAAGAGAAAAGAAAGAAAATAATATCAAGAGTGGATAAAAGACAGAAAACAAAACAAAGGTATTAGAAATTAAAAGTCAGACAATTTGGGGGCCAAAGAAAGGGACGTGGAATATAAGAGAAACAGTAGATGATGGAGGATAGAAAGATGTGGGGGAAAGAGAATAGTATAGGTGGCCAAAATCATTTCACCCAGAAAAGAGGAAATGGAGGATTAGGAAACACAGCAAGTGTGAAGCACTCCTTGCAGCAGCTATTATATAAAGAAAATAAAACAAAATAAGAAGAAAAAGAAAATAAAGAAAAAAAAGAGGAGAGATAAAGGGGGTGGGCAAAGAAAAGGGGAGGAAACAAGCAAGAAAAAGAAAAGGAGGAAAAAAACTAAATAAATGAAGAAGGACCTTGGGGGATAAAACAGGAGAAAAGACCAGGAGACAATGCAATATTAGCAACCAAGACAAGAAAAAAGAAAAAAAAAAAAACAAATGCCAAGGGCTAGTATAATCAAGGACCTCAAATGGACCTCAGGGTGCGGTGGATTCAGGGATGGGATGTCTGTGACACTGAACACTCAAGGTAGTGAGTCTCTGGAGCGTGGGCCACCAGAGTTTAGGGAACTCAGACCTGGGAACCATGTGTTCGGTTAACAGGGGGCCTGGGAGCACTGCAGCACAACACAGCCTTCAGGGATCCCCGCAGCTGGGCACCAGCCCTAGGGGGAGTGGTCCCGCCCACACCCTCTGACCTCCATGTCAGAAACCCAAAATACCACCTTTCACGAGTGTCTCTTCTGTCACTGTCTCACCAAATCGACATCCAGATACCTCCAGCCCTGCAAGCCCCAAAACAGCCCACTCAGGGCTTGGGAACTCCCTAGTGCGCAAAGCCTTCAGGAATCGCCGCCGCCGGGCTGTCAGCCCCAGGGGGAAGGATCCCGCTCACAACCCCAACCTCCATGAAAGAGACCCAAAATTCAACCTCTTGTAAAAATCTCCTCTGTCACCGTCCCACTAAATCGACGTCCAATCACCTCCTGCACTGCAAGCACCCGAAACAGCCTGGTCCAACAGGACTCCAACCCTACTCAGCCACTTCTTTGCAGGAGAGATTATGAGGTGCACTCACTCAGACGCCATCTTGCCCTGCCTCAAATATACACTTTTTAATTTCAAACTACTTAACATACACTTCAATGCACTTTCTACACCATTAGGAGTATACCTTTCCTGATGGCTGTCTCATGATGATCACACTGTCTGAATTGTTTTTACATATCCAGGTATAATATGGGATATTTTAAGTTGTCCTTTGTGATACAATGTGTTGGGCATTATGTATTTGGAAGCCATGATAATAGGTGAATATAAATTTAGCATTGTTCGTCTACCATGATGCAAAATAATCTTAATCTTGAGCCATACATCTTGCCTTCAGGTGTACACTGTTTGATAAGAAGGTAGCCTTTGATGTTTTCAACTTATATGCACCCTAGAAAATCATGTTCTAAAAGCTAACCCATTCCTCTGCATGTAAACCTGTTGTAAATAGCGTATTTTGATTAGGTTGCTTCAGTTCAGGCTTAGTCCAATGCAAGTCTTAATCCTTTTAATGGAGTCCTTCATAAAGTACGAATGTGATTCAGGATGAATATGAAGTCAAAGGAGAAAAAACACAGAATCAAGAAACTGGAAGGAATTACACCTGGAAAAGAAGGGAGACACCAGCAGATAATGACATGTGCCGTGTCCCACGGCCTAGTCCAGGATGGCTGGCAGCCAGGCTTCCCAGAGAAACATCTCCCCGTGATGCCTTGATTTGAACATTTTTCTCAGCCTCAGAACTGCAAGCTTGTGAACTAATAATGTTCTATTGTTAACGGCCAACCCCATTTTATAGTGTCTGCCTGAGCAGCTTAGCAAACTAAAATGCAGCAGTAGAGCCACAGCAGCTTTGGGTTTGTGTTATATCTATATCATCTATCTATAGATCTTTATCTATATCTATATTGTTTTAAATTTACTATCAATGTATATAATTTACATATATTTCAAATAATCTTTCTTATCCACAGAAAGGTCTTGTATATACTTCAAGTCTTATATAGGTAAATAATAACATGAAGGTGATATTTATACCCTAAGTGCAGTTACTCTAAGTTTCTTCACATGGTGTAGGTTCAATGTTGTCATCAGGATGCAAGATTTAAAATTGGGAAAATCAGTCATTGACATCTCATCCCTCCAAACATCAACATCTTCAATAATATATTTATTTGATCGTTGCTCTATAGTGCCTTCAGTTAGGCATTCATATTTTCTAGAGTTTATAATGATTAGAGAGTTGGTCCTTTGGTAATATACTCAGCATCCAGAAATAGAATGGTTTTGTTTGTGTGTTTTAGTAGATGCTTCCTATGATATTGAAGAAATCCCATTCACTTATTTCCCCCCAAGGTGGCTCCCTTGTCTGTCTGCTCCCCGTGTCCCCTCGTCTTCTTTCTTAGGAAGCACCAGGAACAGAACGGGGCCCTTCCATGTGGGAGGTCAGCCCCAACCGCTTGAGCCACATCCACTCCATCCATTCACTTTTTTTTTTTTTAAGATTTATTTTTTTATTTATTTAATTCCCCTCCCCTCCCCCAGTTGTCTGTTCTCTGTGTCTATTTGCTGCATCTTGTTTCTTTGTCCCCTTCTGTTGTTGTCAGCAGCACGGGAATCTGTGTTTCTTTTTGTTGCGTCATCTTGTTGTATCAGCTCTCCGTGTGTGCGGCGCCATTCCTGGGTGGGCTGCACTTTCTTTCACGCTGGGCAGCTCTCCTTACGGGGCGCACTCCTTGCGTGTGGGGCTCCCCTACGCGGGGGACACCCCTGTGTGGCAGGGCACTCCTTGCACGCATCAGCACTGCGCATGGGCCAGCTCCACACGGGTCAAGGAGGCCCAGGGTTTGAACTGCGGACCTCCCATTTGGTAGACAGACACCCTAACCACTGGGCCAAAGTCCATTTCCCCCATCCATTCACTTTTAATTGGATGAAAGTTTTTAGCCTGAATAAGCTTTGACATTTATTGTTTTATCTACAGTTAGTGTGAATGTTACATAAATTTTCTCCTTTATTCTCTTGCATCCTCACTCCAAGAGTCTTAAATGAGATATAACAGCCACCTACAGAATCTCACTTTAATCAAGAAAGGAACCCTCATCAGTCCCCCCTGAAAAATAAGAAAGAAAAAAAAAAAAGGATCAAGTAACTGACGAGGCCTAATCAACTGATAAAACAAGAAATCAACGAGTTGATGGAAGTGTTTTGTTCAACTTTCCATTGAGATCATTGGAACAAAGTTCAAATTCGGGTCATAATAAAATGGCCAGATACTTTGGATATTGCTGGGGGGTCACTGCCGCAGACTGCCAAGGCTGCTGGCGCGGGGACCTGAGCGGCGGGCCGGCGGGCAGAGCCAGGGATCCAAGAACTCCCCGGAGCCCAGAGAAACCTCGGCGGGAAAAGGGGCCGGAGCGCAGCGCGGCGCTCACTACCGCCGCCCCCGGCGGGGCTCCGCACTGCGCTTAAACCCGGGACGAGCTGCCCGCAGCTGCTCTCTGGCCCACGCGGCCTGGTTTAAAATAAAACACACAAAGTAAAACAGGAAATCTCTATGAATGAATCTCTGGCACAGCATCATAAATGTGAAGTTGCTTATCCAAACACTTGAAGTTATGTGAAGATTTGCAGCACTAGGAAAAAGTGCTTCCTGCAAAGGAAAGGGGTAGATACAAAGAGAGTGTGCTTCCTGGGGGATCCCTGCCCAGGGAACCAAACTGTAGAACCAAGAAGAACATTGTTGAAATAACCGTGTTATGAGGTCTGGTTTCTGTTTCAAAAACTGAAACACCTTGGCTATGTTTCCAAGTTAAATGTTATGTAACAATAACTCTGTAGTAATTTGGGGGGTGTGTATTCATGTATTTAATTGTACTTAATAACAAGGCTTCTCCAAATTTCAACATAAAATGTGTGCTATTTATATCCATACAACTTTCCTATCTTTTCCTTAGCAATGGCTATTAAACAGATTGTATCCATTAGGTGCTCATCAACAATTCAGTGAATTCTTAAAGCTAATCCTGTGAGGGTGCCTTTTCTCAATCTGGTAACTTATTTACAGTTTTTTTCATTTGTCAAAATAGAGCGGATGATACTTACTTGTCAGGGTTGTAGGGTTTTTTGGCAGTACCAGGGCTTGAATCCAGGACCTCGTTCCTGCAGAGCAGGCACTCAGCTCCCGAGCTACACCAGCTCCACACTGTCAGCCTTGTTTTTAAGATGAATAGATGATTCTTTAAAGTGTCTAGTTCTGCCTGGTAGGTAGTCAGTTCACTCTTAATGTAATAGCTGTTTTTAATTTTATGGTTTTGCTAACTGTTATCAGTGCTAATTCTGGGAGAGGTATCATTTGTTCTTGTGTTCCTCTTGGATAGTAAGGATTTTTTTGTTTGTTTTATTTTCTCAAAAAGACATCCTTTTTTAAAACCCTGAAGATAAGAGTGAAATTAACAGACCGCTAACATAAAGGGTGTCATCACTGTAAGGGAGTGGGATTTTTTCTGATCATTGATGGATGTTGTTATCTACTTGAAGAATGGCCATGTAATAAATACTTGGCTTAGGTTTTCCCCAAATTTCAAAATCTAGCTCTTTGAACTACTTTGATCTGTTTAAATTGGAGAATGAGCTGTTTTCCAGTCAGCCACTGTCTCCAATGTTAGAAATATCTGGCATAGTGAATTTTTATGTATGCTTTTTGGGATATCTTTGAGGTATACACGACATAAAGTAAACTATACAGATTTGAAGTGTGCAGTTTGATAAACATAACATACATCTACACCTGTGAAACTATCACCATGATCAAGGTAGTGCACATATCCATGACCCTCAAAAGTTTCCCTTTTATAAGTCCCCCCTTCCATTCACCCCTCTCTCCCCAGACAACTATTCTTCTGCTACAGATTAGCTTAATTTTAGATTAACTAGAGTTTTATAAAAATGAAATTATATAATATAGACTATTAGATTTGATCTGGCTTCTTTCGGCAAATTATTTTGAGGCTCGTCCATGTTGCATGTATCAATTTATGTCTTAGGATTTTAAATTTCACTTCTATTTGAGTTCCTAGATGGGAAATATTAATTCTTTGAAAACTGTTACCTAGATTTTTTATTTGGTTCAGGAATCATTTGAATATTAATCTTAGTGAAAATCTTAAGATTGCTACTCTATATTGTCCTTGTACAAGTCTCACTCACCTTATATTTAGATTAACTTCCTCATGTATTTTAATTGGAAACTTTTTAGGCATTTAACTGGCATATCATGTTACCTTGTTGGCAAGAGTTTCTTGGGAAATAGAGCGTGCATTTAAATATTGTCATATGTTTACTTTGAAAAAGTGCCATATGTCTAGTGCTAATACCATCATTACAAATTCCAGATTTATTTTTCTTTTCAGATCCTTTCCAGGAGTTCAGTTATGGGTGTTAGAGGCTTGCAGGGATTTGTGGAAAGTATCTGTCCGCATATATGCACAGTAGTAAATTTCAAAGAACTGGCAGAACAACACTGAAGCAAGTATCCTGGATGTACTCTGACCGTAGTGGTTGATGCCATGTGTTGTCTCAGATACTGGTATACTCCACAATCTTGGATCTGTGGTGGCCAATGGCAAGAATACTATTCTGCTTTGAGAGATTTTGTTAAAACTTTCACAGCAGTTGGCATCAAGTTGATATTCTTTTTTGATGGCATGGTGGAGCAGGATAAGAGAGATGAATGGGTGAAACGAAGACTCAAGAACAACAGGGAGATATCCAGAATTTTTCATTATATCAAGTCACACAGGGAGCAGCCAGGCAGAAATATGTTTTTCATTCCCTCAGGGCTGGCCATATTTACACGATTTGCTTTAAAGACACTGGGTCAGAAAACTTTGTGTACATTACAGGAAGCAGACTATGAGGTAGCTTCTTATGGGCTCCAAAATAACTGTCTTGGAATTCTTGGAGAAGATACTGATTATTTAATTTATGACACTTGTCCCTATTTTTCAATTAGTGAGCTCTGCTTGGAAAGTCTAGACACTGTTATGAGCCATAGAGAGAAACTTTGCGAGAGTCTGAATCTCAATATAACAGATCTTCCTCTTTTGGCCTGCCTACTTGGCAATGATATAATCCCAGAAGGCATGTTTGAAAGTTTTCGGTACAAATGCTTGTATTCCTACACCTCTATAAGAGACAACCTTAACAAAAAAGGTAACATTATCCTAGATCATATATCTAAAGTTCTTCACTTGCATCAAGGTGAGAAAAAATTAGAGGAGATTTTACCTTTGGGACCAAACAAAGCTCTTTTTTATAAAGGAGTGGCATCATATCTTTTGCCAGGACAGAAATCTCCATGGTTTTTCCAGAAACTCAGAGGTACAATAACTTTGGACAAGCAAGTAGCATCCATGAGTTCAGACCCTGAATCCAAGCAAGTTCCCATGTGTACAGACCCTAATTCCAAGCAAGAAGTTCCCATGTATACTGATCCTAAATCCAAGCATGAAATTCCCACACACCCTTTCCCTAAATCTAAGCTAGAACTTCCTGTGTGTCCTAACATTAAATCCAAGATAGTTTTCATGCGTACTGACCCTAAATCCAGACTAGGACTTCAGATGCATCCTAACATTAAATCCAAGATAGTTCCCATACGTATGGACCCTAAATCCAAGCATGAAGTTCCCATGCATATGGACCCCGCGTCCAAGCACGAAGTTCCCGTGCATACAGACCCTGAATCCAAGCAAGATGTGCCCATGCATACAGAACCTGAATCTAAGCAAGAAGTTCCCACATATGCAGACCCTGCATCCAAGCATGAAGTTCACGTGTGTATAGACCCTGAATACAAGCAAGCAAGTTTTTCCCACGTGTACAGACCCTGAATACAAGCATGAAGTTCCTACATGTATACACCCAGAATCCAAGCACGAAGTTCTCACATGTACAGACCCTGAATATAAGCAACTAGTTTCCACATGTACAGACATTGCATGTAAACAAGATGTTCCCATGCATATAGGCCCTGAATCCAAGCTAGAAGTTCCCATGCATACAGATCCTGAAACCAAGCAAGAAGATTCCAGGTGTGTAGACCCTGAATCTGAGCAAGAAGTTCCCATGTGTATAGACCCTGAATCCAAGCAAGAAGTTCCCATTTGCACAGAGCCTGAATCCAAGCAAGAAGTATCCATGTGTACAGATCCTGACTCCAAACAAGAAGTTCTCATGTGCACAGACCCAGAATCCAAACAAGAAGTTCCCATGTGCACAGACCCTGAATCCAAGCAAGAAGTAACCATGAGATCAGGCCCTGAAGTTAAACAAAAATTACCCATAGATACAGACCCTGAATCTAAGCTAGAAGCACTCATGCATATAAACCCTGAAATTAAACAAGTAGAATCCATGAATGTGGAGCCTGAAACTAACCAAAGAGTAACCAAGAGTTCAGACCCTGAAATCCAGCAACAAGTAGTTATTTATTTAGCCCCTGAAATCAAGCAAGAAGTAACCATGATTTCAGACCCTGAAATCTTAAAGGTATTTAGATATGCTCACCCAAATCTAATATGTCATGATTGAGAATGTGTCAAATGATGGGTTTGTCAGTGAATATTTATTGAATATATTTAGTGAATATTGAATATATTCAGTGAATATCTCTGCAGTGGCTACGGACCACAAGAATGGGAATCTATGAGACTAATTAGGAGGTATGGCATAATGGATGTGAAAATTCAAAATAGAAACTCTATTTGATATTGTTAACATGATATTACAGATAAGAGTTCTAGGAATTAGGAGAGAGATCATTGTGGGTTAAGATATTTAGGGAAGTTATCGAAAGAGGTAGAACTGGAGCCAGACCTTCAAAAGTTGCTTTGAAAAGGCAGAGTCTTAGGGCATGGGAGAGCACTAAGTATGTAAAGTTGGGAATCTTTTTGTCTCTTTGAGGAACATAACAATAGTCAGGCTGGGGCATGGGGTTTAAGGGGAGAAAAATTTGGAAAGGTAAATTTTGCAGCTTATCTTTAATTACAGATTAGGAATTCAAATTTATCTGCAAGTAATACAGACTCTCAGTGGAGCTTCAGAAGTAACATTAGATATTGAACTTGCAAACTAGGTAGCAGTTTGCCAAAAGGACAGGGTGGGGAAAGGATGCCAGATAGAGCTAACAGCAAAAATCTGGAGATAAGAGAGTATGCCTGAGGCATAGAGGTAGTACCTGCCTTGTCTTGGTATCCGTGAGCAAACCCAGTGCATGCTTAGTTACACATGAGCCATAATTCCCTACCGGCGTGTAAGGCAATCATTCTGGACCCTTTGGATTCTGGCTGAATCACAGTGGTTTTATAAGGATAAAATGATGTATAAGGCTAGAAAAGTAAATGGAAGCCTTAGAACGGGAGGTCTTGAAAGTTATGGTGAAGAATTTGAGGTAGCCATTCAAATGTTTCAAGGAGGATGGTGACTGGCCCTCTCTTTCCAAGAAAATAATATGACACTAGTGCAAAGGATAGGTTGGAGTCAGGGAGAAAAGGAGGCAGAGGGTTCAGTTAAGAGCGTTTAATAGTTTTATAGGAGAAAAGCAATGAACACTTGGTTAGTATGAGAGTATCAGGTAGACCAGGGGTTCTTAACCTTTTCTTGTTGCACGGACTCCTTTGCCAGTCAGGTGAAAACCACGGACCCCTTACTAAGTCCACACTATGCTGAGTATTATTTAATAAATATGCCATACCAGCACCAACATGTCCCCACAAGAATTTTTTTTTTTTTATTCAAGCTCCTTTACCCCTTGTACGAACCCCTGAAGTAGACAAACTGATGAGCTACTGCAGAGGTAAATCTGTTAAGACTGATAGATGATTGGAGCAAGGAGGAGCGAGAGTCATAGAGATGAAGTTTTGAGACTGGAAGCCCAGAGGAAAGGAAAAAAATACCAGCTTGCCATCATGAGTTCGAATGGCAATTATTCCATTTCTGAGTGCCTTAAAAAAAACGCATAGGATATGGGTGTGGGTATTTTTTATTTGAAGGTTACTAGTTTGTTTTCAAGGAAACCTCAGTTGAACTGCATTTAAATTTTGAACAGATTGCTAAAGCACATCATGTCCAAGCTGAAAGCTATCTGGTGTACAATATTATGTGCAATGGAGAGATTGAGTGCGGCAACACCTTGAAAGATGAGCTCGATCAAGCTCTACTGAGCCAGGCCTTCATTTACCGTCCTGTTCGACAGCGTGTTTACTCACTCATTTTGGGAGAATACAGAGGTACGAATTAGTCTCTCTCAGTAATGGTTCTACATGGAGTCGAAGCCAGAGAAGCTGGCCAGATGAAACAGTGCATTCTTCCAGGACCCCAAGACAATTAAAGGGGATTTGGTTCTCCGTCAAATCTATAATTGAGAATACCATTCAAACCTGTAAAAAATTAAGGATAAATGCCATGGGACGTTTATATATAATTAGCAAGCAGTTGATCAGTATTCATTAAATGGAGAGTGCATTGTTTCTATAAAAAAGTCATATTTTTAGGCTTTAAAAGAATTTGTGTTTTTAAAAAAAAGTAAGGTTTCTTTCCTGCTATAGGAGTGTAGGGTATGTTTATTATTAGAAGACAAGGCGTACTTAGTCTCCCCTCAAAATGTGATTCTCATAAAATAATTTTGCAGAATCTAGTATATCATATTTTTAAACATACACAAAAAATGTTTTGTGGAAAAGAAAATACTGCTTTATGTCTTTGAAATTAAGCTTGTTTTTTCACCCATCTGTATTTCCATCGTGCGCTAGCAGTAAGAGTAGAGGAAGAATCCTCCATGGCCAGAGCAGTGAAAAAGGAGAGGACCTTCAACACCAAGTATAAAGTTAATCACCACTCTACTACCTTCTATTAGAATAGTTTAGGGGCATAAGGAATATAGAAGAATGACCTGACCCGCGGATCAGTCGAACCAAGACCTGAGGGAGGGAGCGGGAATGAAAGGGACAAGAGACACAAAGAATGGAGACAAGACAGGATTCTGATCAAGTCTCGTTTATTGAGGGTCAATCAGGGGTTCTTATAGCCAGGAATGAAGGAGGTGGTACATATGACAGCGCAGTGTCGGTAAATGATTGGGTGACTAGCTTTCACATTTCGCGCCATACGCATGCGCAGATGGTTGTTTGGTAACGTCCCCGGAAAGACTTTTGTGCTCTTTAGGGAGTGCCCAATAGGAGGCCCAGGGAGTGGCGTGAGGGTAGAAACTTAATTACTTTAGTGAGGGTGGGGAACTAGAAACTTAACTGGGTTAGGCGTATTTCACGAGATGGCTGCAACTGATACTGGCGCCAAAAGCGGCCTCCCACAGAAGAACACTTCATAATTAGAAAGCAGGGATGCTTAATGCATTTACTCACCTCTCGGGTGCTTAATGCATTTACTCACCAGCTCATGTCACAGACTGACTGGTACTGTATAGTCTGATTGGAGAGTGCTTTGATAAGAAATGTGGTCTAACAAACCATTATCAGTACCAGAGGGAGAAACATTCAAATCCTGGTGAAAGAACATCTGTGACCTGTTTGTGTAAACACCATTATTTCCAAACATATCAATATTAATATTATTCTAGAAAGTAAATATTTAAATAATCTAGAAGTGATAATAAAATCATCAGAATAAAATGTTGTAATTATTTCTTTTTTGGGGGGTGGGGTGTAGAGTGTTCACTGAATTCCAGTTTTCATTAGATTCTAGCACTAACTATCATGTAGTACTTTCTCCCATATGTACTGCAAGAGGTCAAACACTTATGTGATCAATGAACAACATAAGAAAGATGTTTAAGATGATTTTTAAAAGCCAACAAAAACAGAAGCAAAAGAACCTATGCAATAAACTTTGAGGCCAAATATTGTGTAAATTTTTTTTTCTTTTTCTTTTGTGGCTCTGTGCCCATATTCCTTATTTGTTAACTTGAATGATGGCAAATTTACACTAATGAATTAAAAATATATATCTTCAACATGAAAATTTTTTCACATTGTACAATCGTATTGACCTTGAATTGTTTTAGAGTATGTCATTAAAAGAGATTAAGATATATAAATTTTTATAGTATATTTTTCAATTTCATACTTTGTTCATTCATTTCTAGCCATATAGATACCTTTATTACATCACTACATAAACAGTAAAAACTATTCAAATTGAGCTCACCTTCACAGTTGATCTTTGTTTTCCTTCATTCTTAACATTTTGAAGTTTTACAATATTAGTATGTAAATTTTATTATGAAAATAAAATGCTGCTTTTGCTGTTTTATTTACAATGTTAGTGATGAAACTTATTCTGTGTTACTTGCTTGGCCTAGTTTATTCCATGTGCATTAAGCAGTTGTTAATTGTAGTGTTCAATAAATATCAAGTGTTAATAGAGTTATTCAAGTCTTATGTCCTTACTGATTTTCTGTCTACTTTCCTTAGTTCCTGAGAGAAGAGTGTTGAAATCTCCAGATATTATTGTGGATTTGTCTATTTCTTCCTTCAATTCTATCAGTTTTTGCTTCAGGTATTTTGAAGCTCTGTTATTAGGTGCATATACATTGAGGATTGTTATGTTTCTGAATGAATTGACCCTTGTAACCTTATACAATTTCCCTCTTTTTATCTGGTAATACTCTGTGTTCCAAAGTTGGTTATGTCTGATATTAATGTATGCATTCTAATTTTCTCAAGATTAATGTTTGCATGGTGTATCTATTTCCTATCCTTTTACTTTAAACTGTTTCTTTATAAGTTCATCTCTTTTAAACAGCATATCTCTTCTTTTGATTGGACAATCAACCCTTTTGATTGTCAATCCTTCTTTTGATTGGAGTGTCTATATCATTTACATTTAATATAATTATTGACATGGTTGGGTTTTGGTCTTTTTTTTCTCTCTCTTATATTTTTTCTTATTTTCCCTTTTTCTGACTTTATTTTGAATTAGTTGAATATTTTTAAAAAATATTTTGTTTTATCTCCCTTACTGGGTGATTTCAATTAGCTATTTATTTTTAATGGTTGCAGCATTTACAATGTGCATTTTTAACTTACCAAAATTTGCTTTCAAATAATATTGCCACATATAATGGTAATATAAAAAAACCTTACAATGGTGTACTTTGATTCTCTCCTCACTTTTGCTGTTGTCTATGTTTCCTGTATTTTTAAAAACTATTTATTGTGAAACAATTAGACTCCTGGGGGTTGCAAACATAGAGCATGGTGTCCTATGTACCCTTTATCTAGCTTGCCCCAAAGGTGGCATCTTATGTAACTGCAATATCATATCAAAATCAGGAAATTGATATTGGTACAATACTATTAAGTAGACTACAGACCTTATTCACTTTTCACCATTTTTATATGCATTTGTGTGTGTACGTGTGCATGTGTGTGTGTGTAGTTCTCTGCAATTTTATTGTATGTATGGATTCACGTACCACCACTGCAATCACAATACAGAACTCTTTGGTTATCACAGAGGAAATTCCTCATACTACCCTTTTGTACTTGCCTCCCTCTCCCTGCTATCCCTTTTCCCTGGCAACCACTAACCTGTTTTCCATATTTATACTTTTGCAATTTCAAGGTTGTTACATAAATGGAAGCATATCATTTGTAACACATGTTTTAAGCTCCATAATACACTATTTTTAATGTTACTTTACATAAACTTTCTGTGAAGGGCCAGATGATAGTCTCTGTTGCTACTACTCAATCTGCTCCTTTAGTACAAAAGTGGCCATAGACAATACAAAGATAAATCAGTGTGGCCGTATTCCAATAAAACTTTATGTAATTTTCTCATATCATGAAATTGGAGTTTTATATAATCTTCCTGCGTCACAAAATATTATGATTTTGATTTTTTTTCAACCATTTAAAAATGTGAAAACCATTTTTAGCTTACAAGCTCTACTAAAACAAGAAGCAAGTGGATTTGGCCTATGGACTATGGTTTGCCAACCCCTGCTTTAAACAATTATCTTTTTAAGAAATGTGGTGTGGGTATTAATTTTGAGTTTTTTCCTAATGAAAGTCTTATTTCACATTTATTTCAGAAGTTTCATTGGATGTATGGATATGATAGTTTTGTGGGGTTTTTTTCTTCCCAGTGCTTTAAAGATGTCATTATATTGTCTACTGGCTTGTATTGTTAATTATAAGATGACAGCAGTCATTCTTATTGTTGTTGCCTTTATGTAATGTTTCTTTTTTTCTGTTTTCAAGATTTTATTTTCTTAATCATGTTTTTTTTTAGCAATTTGATTAAGATGTACTTTGGAGTGGTGTATGTTGTATTTATCTTGCTTGGGGTTCTTGAGAGTCTTGGATCTGTGGTTTGTATTTCCTGTCAAATATGAAAAAAAAAGGAGGCATTATTTCATCAAATATTTACTTCTGCTTCAACCTCTTTCATATCTCTGTCTGGGCCTCTAGTTACTTATATATGTTATGTTTTAGATTGAATTATATACCCTAATTTAGACATGTCCTTAATATTAATCCACATCCCTGTGAACCCATTGTTGTGAACCCATTGTAAATAGGACCTTTTGAAGATATTATTTTTAGGTAAGCTGTGTCCAGCTAAACCAGGGTGGGTCTTCAACCACATTAATGGTGGTCTAAGAGAAGGCCCCAGGGAGAAGCCAGTCAGCAGGAACCCTTAAGAGGAAAGAGAGGACATCGCCACGTGACAGGAAAGCCAAGGAACCCAAGAATTGCTCGCCAGCCAGAACACTACCAACCCTGGGAGGAAGCAAGCCTTCTAGCCTCTGAAACTGTGAGACAATAAATTCCCATGGTTTAAGCAAACCCATTGTGTGGTATTTGTCATAGTAGCCTGGCAATCAAAGACATGGTATGTGACTTCTTAATGTCCCTCAGGTCATAGAGGCTTTCCTGTTAAGACTCTTTTTTTCTCTGTGCTTTGATATGAATAGGTTTTATCACCTTGATTTCAAGTTTACCAATTTTTTCTTCCACAATGTCTAATCTGCTATTAACCCTGTCCAGTGAAGTTGTCATTTCAGATATTGTATTTTTCACCAGTTTTTTTTTCTTTCATGTCTCTTTCCTGTCTTCATGTTTTCCTTTAAATCCTTAAGTATATTCAAAACATAATAGCTCTGTAAAGTCCTTATCTCCTAATTCTATCATCTCTGTCATTTTTGGGTCTATGTCTGTTTATTGACCTCTCTCCTCTAATGTGTCCAGACATTTTTGGTTATTCTTATGTGTAATATTTTTGTGTTATATACTAAAACATTTTGGATGCAATAAAGAGCATTGGGATTTGTTCTGTAAAGCAGTTAATTTACCTTATCCTTTTGGGGTTTGTTTTACAGCATTAGTAGGGCCAGTCTATAGTAACCATTACCTTAGACCTAGAGAGGCCCTACTTTTTTTTTTTTAAGATTTATTTTATTTATTTATCCCACCACCACCCCTTGCCATTTGCTTGTTGTCTGCGCTCTGTATCCTTTCACTGTGCATTCTTCTGTGTTTGCCTGTCTCCCTTTGTTGCATCATCTTGCTGCACTAGCTCTCCTCAGGTGCAGACCATCAGCACTCCACAGGCACAGGCTAGCTTGCCTTCACAAGGAGGTCCTGGGAAGCGAACCCAGGGTTTCCCATAGGGTAGACAAGAGCCCAGTCAGTTGAGTCACATCTGCTTCCCAAGAGACCCTACTTTTAATACATGAGCTATCAACGGAGTGCCCAGGGTGTTTGGCAAGGTTTCTTACTTTGGCTGGTGGGAAATCCAATGTCTTCAAGCCCTGTGCAAACACCATTAGTTGTTCAGCTCATGGCTTCCAGAAGTTATTCTTTGTCTGACCTCACTGAGTCTTGCCCTATGCATATATAACTTACTATTCATCCAACATCTCAAGGGCACTTCTAGGAAGATTTCTGGAATACTGTTTCTGCCTAGCTTGCTCGCTCTCTCTCTAGCTCGCCGTCCCCTCTCTTCCCCATCCTTCCTCTCCCCTTCCCCCCCTCCCCCCATGCTCTACCCTGCAAGTCCCAGCTATCTCAATAGCCTTGATCTCCATCTCTGTTCCTTCATCCTGGAGAGACTGTCTTGGTCTGCTAGAGATCACTTTCTTTAAGCTGCAGTCTGGAAAGTGCCTTTGGTTGGAAAACTGGTGTGATTGTGGATTTTACATTGTTTTTCTTCTCCCAGGATCATAATCCTTGCCCATTGTCCAACTTTTAATGCAGTTACTTCAAAAGTTTGTCCAGCTTTATAGTTATGGTAGGAAGACCAATCTGGTAGCACTACTCCCTCATGGCCAAAAGCAGAGTCTATCTACAGGATTTTTAGTCATTGTTCCATTGTCGTTTGGCATCAAGTGTGGCTAATGAAGTCTAGTGCTAAATTGATTAATGTTCCTTTTTTGGTGACATTTTTCTCTTGGAAAATTTTGAGCTATTCTCTTTATCCTTTATGTTTAGAAATTTTCCTCTTCTATACTACCTCTGTTTTCTGTTACTAGACTTGCAGTTAGATGGATGTTGGACTTCCTAGATTGACAGTCTATGATTCTTCATATTTTAATTCCAATTTTTGCCTTTTTGTTCTACATTATGGGACAATTTGTCAACCTCACTTTTCAACTGAGGAAAAATTCCCCTCTTTCCAGCTAGACCTGCTTTTCCCAGTGCCCTCAACTGAATGTACTGCTCTTTGCTTTTCTTTGTTAAAGCAGCTCTGCTGAAATTTTTTGGCTTCTGTGTGACACCACCTTCTCCTGGTTATCTTCCTCTCCTTCCTTGACTTCTGCGTCTTTGTCTGGTGCTTGCATTTCCTTGATTGACTTCTACATGGTGTAGTTCCTAGGAGCTGGGTCTTTGGGGTCCTCTTATGCCCATTCACTCACGTTGCTTAAACTTTATCCATGTTGGCAGATGCCACATTGATATTTCTGGCTCAGGCCATTCTTCTGAACTCCAGGCATGTACCTGATTAATGCTCTTCAACCCCCCAAGTCCCACCTTAAAGTTAACTTTCCCCAGTTCTTTCCATATTCCCGAGTCAAAAGTAAGTTCCTCTCTCAAAGCACCTTATGCTTTTCATTCTCAGACTTATAAAAGTTTGTGATTACATATTTATTTGTGCAGCTGCTGGTCTAATATATCCCTTCCCCTCTGGGCTGCAAGCTGAATTGCTAGGGGATGTTTTTTGTTTGTTTGTTTTTGGAATATGGTTTTACATCCTTTAGCCTTAATGATGAACCTGCCTCTAGGTGTACTGTGGGCCTTCAAAAGAGAGTAGTTCCAGGAGCGTTTGTAGCTCAGTGGTTGAGCACCTGCTTCCCACGTACAAGGTCCCAGGTTCAGGGAGTGTTTATAGTGTTATTTGCTGCACTTGGAAGATTTCTTGGTGTGAATTAGGTAATCAATATATGTTTGTAGAATGTAGGTTTAAAATATGACCTTTTCAGGAATATTTGCATTTAAGGAGCCATTCCTTAGAAAAGAATGACTAACAACTGAATTTCAGACACATGTGGGGAGATTCGTGTCTCTCATATCCCATTAGGTAAGCAGCTGTCTCCAAGTGAAGCTAGCAGGTGGGAGCTCACTACTAGAAAGTGAGATTTAAAATCAAAAGTCCCTTTAAACTATACCGTATGGGCTCTAAGCACTAGAGCCAGTCTTTTAAATATGCACAACGAGTCTGAACCAAAAGGTTTTAAGTCACAGACATTGAACTGATACATTAATACATCAAAATTCCTAATTATGGGTGCAATTTGGATAACTGACCGATTGGACACACCAGTTCATCTAATATCAGAGTATCACTTCCTATATCTTTTTATATAGTTGAGTACACAATGTTTAGCTTTACTAGATGGCTAGGTGGTCAAAAAGGGGAAAAGAAAGCTTGAAATCGCATACACATCCACAGCCCTGAATCTGGCTTTTAACTATTTTTTTTAGTCTCTCTGAATGATATTCTTAGCTTAAAGCACTTCATAAAACTTTACAAATTTGAGGAAATAGAAGAGATTCAGGAAGGTGTAAGAAGCAGAATCTATTCTCTCTTACCACTCACATAGTTGTGGGCAACCTTTAACAATGGCTCCAGTTCCTTTAACGCAAGGGTCCTTGTCATTCTCTCCTTCTCACCTAGCTGAACTTCTAAAAAATCCATTAATAATTTGGAGAAATCAGGTAGCATTGTTATGGAGATACACATTAGCCTTCTGAGTAAACAGTCACTGCCCGGTTGGCTTAACACTTTACAGAGCTGCCACAAGGCTATCAATCCATTAAAATCCTAAATATTTACTTAAAGGTTGACTTTTTTTTTCCCCCCACATGTGTATACAAAAAAGAATTCTGGGGTGCTTTTCTGTTTGTTTCTTTTTTTTAAGGACTAAGGCCATACACAATTTAGAATAAACCAACAGTATAAAAATACCACAGAACCGTAAGAACAAGGTATATATTTTTTATAAGTCTGGAGAACTGTTATCAAATTTTTAAATCCCAATAATTAAAAGGTTAAACTCAACGTTGCTTCTCCTCATCCTCTTTCTCCCTGCCCAGTGCCAACCCTCCCACCCCCGTACATCCTCATATACCCCTCATACTTGAGCAAAATCGGCCTCCTCTCAAGCTGGTATGAATCTGTTCAACCCTTTCGAGAACTTGTGTATTTGCCTAATCTAGTCAGAGTTTTTTGGGGAGAGAGTTCAGAAGTATAGACAGTTCCACAGTTTTGCTCCCAGGGGGAAATGTCTTAGTTATATATAGAAGCTTTTACAAAGTTGAATAACATGTCCTTTGGGGATACCAATAGAGCAATTTGATTATTTTTCCATTTTCCTTTTGAAATGTCATAGGCAAGAAGTAGAGTAAAACTAACAAAGGATTTTTATTTAGTTAAGGACTTAGTTTCAGTTGAAATAAACACCTTTCTATTTCTTCTAGTATTGAAATAAATAAATCAAAAAGTATAAACTATGCTTAATATAGTTTTCAAACTGCTACTTAATTTCAGTTTTTTGAATAGTGCTGTCAGAAGTTGATTCTTCTCTACTTTTTTAGAGCCCTTAAATTAAACTTCACCTAGGCAATATCTTATTTTGTTTCTTTGAATCTGCAGTGCTTGCTACATTGGTATAACTTTATTTGTTCTCTTGAACTCAGAGCCCAGCAAAGTGAAAGCTCCAATGAGAAAAAACAGTATTTCCTTTTAGGATTTCCCAGACTTAATTTCCTCTTCTTTTTTCTTGATATATCAGACATTTAAAATGAGTATTTCATTTTTAATTCAGACAAATCAAATTGTTGAAAATGTTGCTACTATGGTTTTAAAAATGAGTGTAAGATTAAAATCTGAAATGATAAGACATACAAGAGTATTTGCTAAACTTTAGGATTTTCCTATACATCATGTTTATTTTTTATTTCAAGATGTAGTCTCTGATATTGCTTTGCATCCACTTCAAGTTTTTTAAAGTAACACCAGGAATTGTAAGTCTAATTATAAGAATGATAATCTGAATTAAAAATGAAAAACAATTCTCATCTGAAGATTTAGATTTGAATAGACATTATCCAGACTTCCAACATTATCCTTTATTAACATCAGTTATATTTTCTAGCCACTACATGCTAGCATTTTATCCTTTTTTGATAAAAGAATGAAACTAAAGCATATAGGTCTCATAATTTACATGTTCACTGTTGAAGAATTAGTCACAAAATTAAGGCTAGAATGTAGAACCTGAAGACACTACTCTATTGTTTCACTATTGTGATTTAATTAGTCTACTGCTACCTCAGAGAAAATACTGGATTTTGATCTCCCTTTCTTTTGGCTACCCAATTCCTTTCTGGTATTCTACCCCATAATTTACCACAATTTCAGATGAAATTTCATTTAGACAATGAAACAAGGCATCAACAGAGTTGAGTTTAACTTTTATTCTTAGGTAAATTAATTTTATATGTGAAGATGAATAGTTTTTCACATTCAATTATCTGTCTAGTAAATAGCTATGAGTACTGAGTTAAGAAGCATAGTTTACTTTTGTTCTGTGACCATCTTGCTTGGTCAGTAAAAGTCATCAGATAGAAGTAAATCAGTTAAAAAAAATAAAAGCTTTAGTTAATCTCTTCATTTAAGAATGCAGTGTATTCTTGCTTTTTGCTGTAGTTATAGTCTCTAGAGTTGCTGCAAATGCTGAATTAACAAATACTGAACCAAAGGAGATACATAGTGTTAGGTTCCTTTGAACCTCTGGTCACAAAATTTCATCAACCAGTTAATAAATTATCTTGTTTTATGTGCTTTTCTGTAACAACACCTTATTTAATGTATGTGTTTGATTCATTAGCATTTAACTCATGGCCAATAGCACTGTAATTGTGCCTCAGTGAAGCTTATGTAAACATCTATATTTACCCTATGAGACACATCGCAGCCTTCTTGCATTTAGGACCACTGGACAGCCCTTCAGCACTACACTTGGGGATTATTTTAAACAGTGAAATCACACACACACAAAAAGTACAAAATTGTGAAAAATGTGGCACTAAATATACCACTAAAAAGACACTTGTTTACTGTGTGAAAACTGAAACAAAAGAGTCAGGGCACCATAGTTACTAGTAATAATTTGACAATGCTCTTTCATAATTTGTTACAAATGTTTCACAGCAATGCAAAGTGTTTGTGGTGGGGTGATGCATAGGAGCCCAGTGTGATGCTATGTATGTTTGTTTCGTAAGTTCACAACTTTTACTATATACTTATTGTTTATTAGGTTCATGTATGAGTGATATACTTCAATAAATTCTTTTTAAAATGAAAAAATAAATAAATAAATAAAGGGCAGAGCATCACCTTGTTCAACCACAGCTGGGAATGTGCACATCAGATGATTCAAAATTTTCACTGCTTGCTCATGTCTTGAATGACTATAAAAGTACCACAAGGATTGATTCTGGGGTTACAAATAAGTTTTAGTGAGTAGACAAATTCGCAAATATGGAATCCTGTACAGTGGGGAGTGAGTATACTTTACAATTAAATATGGATATTAACCCTAGTTGGCTAATATCGATTATGGAGGAAAGAGGGAATCTGGTCTTTGTGCTTCCCTCCAGTCTTGTTTTGCTTGCTGAGTCTTGTACAGAATCATGGTTTTATGGATTTATGATTCAACTGTTCTAGATGACCAGCTGTTTCATTCTGGACTGTAGCTGAATTACTGACTCAATTGTGTGGCATTTCTCTTGGAATTTTTGTTCATAAAACTGACTTACTTATGTTTTAACAAGAAAGGAAGTAATAGAAAATCTGCTTTTTTTTTTTTATTTAAATAAAGAATACCAGTGCCTAACATGAAACTCTTTACTCTCTTTGTATAAGTTATTTAGACTTAAAACTATTTGGGAAGTCAACTCTAAATTTCTGTGTTGTGAACAGTTTAGGATGAAACATCACTTTCTGCATTGATGGTATAATTATGGCTTTGTATATATTTTAGTAAATTCCTAAGGAGGACATTTGGCAAACTGAGCATTGACAGTTGTGGAACATTCTTACCCAGTGAGTTACTAAAGCCTAATAATATTCATCTTTTGGCATGAGAGACTAACTTCTTTCTGAAATAGCAATTTAGGGTACAGTTCACTAATAAACTGTTTATTAGAGCAGTTTCAAGTTTACAGAAAAATTGTTCAGAACATTCCCTTACACCTCCCACTCACATGCAGTTTTCCCTATTAACATTTTGCATTAGTGTGCTACTTTTGTTACAATGGATAAAACAATATTATGACCATGCTATTAATTTAAGCCCACTGTCTACACTAGCGTTAACTCTTTGTGTTGTACAGTTCTGTGGTTTGTGTGTGTGTGTGTGAGGTAATTTATATACAACCTAAAATTTCCCCGAGTTGACTATTTTTTAACGTAGTGAAAACCTAGGCCAGGAGGATTACGTAGGAAATGGTTTGGATTGTTTTGTTTTTCCACTATAAGAATACTTTCTCACACTTTCTCCGTACGTGTGAATTTAGTCTGAGTTGGATTTGTTCATTCAACTTACTTTAACGAGCCTCTGCTCTGTGCTGGAAACTGGAGATACCACATGAAGAAGACATAGTTCTTGCCCTCATGGAGCTCACAGTTAGGAGGGGTTGGTTGGCATTTGCCTGCCATTAGCCAAAGTACCCTGAGAGGTTAGGATGCTTCGGAATTCACGGGAAGGGCATTAGACCCCATCGTTGAGGAGCTGACATCGAAGCTTAACAGAAAAGTAGAAATGACTGAGTGAAAAGCAAGGGAGGTGAGCCACAGAGGAGAAGTGTTGGGGGACCAGGGGGCCCCACACCAAAGAAACTCCACATCCAAACCCTGATGTATGAGGAGGCGTGAGTTGGAGGAGCCTGAGGTAGGTCAGCACGGCTGGACCCCGAAGCGTGAGCCACAGGCTTGGTTCCCAGAGGCCAGCAGCACCTGCGCTGTCTGAGCACTCGTTAGAAATGCGGCTTCGTGAGTCCCACCCGCATCTGCTAAGGGAGGGGGGCCAGGAATCCGCTTCAACATGACCTCCGGGGGGTCTGATGCTCGGTGGAGCATGAGAACTGCCGGGGAGGAGGACAGTGAGCAGTGGGCTAGGGAGGAAGCAGCCGCCAGATCCGGAGGGCCTTAGGCCGTCCGCCATCCTGTGTTCGGACTTTCACCCTGGGGGCATCGGGGAGATTTTAGTTAGGGAGCAACCTGATGAAATTTTCATTCCAAGCATTGGGGAGGGATGAGACTGAAGTCTGAAAGGGTTATAACCAGGAGGCTGTTATAACTAATCCAGGCGAAAGACAGTCATGGCCAGAACTAGGGTGGGATGGTGGGGAGAAAGGGACTGGGTCCACTGCCGAGACAGTTCCGTTTATAGGACTTGATTTCATTGGCTGTGAAGGGCACGGGCAAGGGTAGTCGAAAGCATTTTAGTTTGGGTGCCCAGGAAGTTCAAAGTGTCATTCACTAAGATAGGGAATATGACAGGAAAAAGAAGCTTGGGCTGGAAGGTGGTCACTTTAGCGCGGGCGTGTTGAGCTGGAGGTACCCATGGGAGGGTGTAGCGTGACGCTGGCAACAGAGGTCCTGGGCTCAGGCCCCCCAGAGCCTTGGTTTCCTTTTCTGTATCTCTAGAGTTGTTACAAGGACGAAATGAGAAAACGCATGGTAAATGTCTAGCACATAGTAAACAAAAGCGTTAGCTGCTGCTGTCATCCCTAGCACAGGTGCCTGGGGCTTGGGAGAGAGCCGGGCGGACACGCAGGTGAAAGTGTCAGTCTAAGTGTGGAAGCCTTGGGAGGAGAGGAGTAGCTGGAGCAGAGCAGGAGAGGAGAGCCCTGAGCAGGGAAGGGACGGGCAGAAAACTGCAGCCTTACAAAGGAATTCAGGAGGAGACCTGAGGGTGGGAAAGAAACCAGGGCAAGGGGATGCCACAGAATCCGAAGGAAGTGGAAATGCTGATAAGAAGGCCGTGTGGCTAGCGGTGTAAGACAGAAGTGAGATCTAACTATGACAGGGACTCAGCACAGCCACTGGAGTCGGCGACGAGAGGCCCTTGCCGGCTGGCCTTGGCAAGGCCGGGTCCGTGGCGTAGTGTGGACGGAAGCGGGAAGCGCGACGAGCGCGCTGGGAGTGAGGGGCAGGAAGGCCGCTCTCCAGCCAGGTTGGCTGTGAAGGGAGGCAGCAGCCGAGGGGGGCCTTGCCGTCCAGGCAGGGCCTTTTTTTTTTTTTTTTTTTTTTTTTAAATAAAGGCTTGAGCGTGTTCAGATGAGGGAACCCACGGAAGAAGAGGCTTCCAAGAGGAAAGGAGGGCCTAGTGAGTAGAGAAGCGCCAAGAGGGTGGGATCCAGAGCCCAGATGGAGCGAGGCGGGTGTTAGGGGCACGAGGGGGGTGGCGTGGAAGCTGTAATAGAGCTCCAAGGCTGCTCTTACCCGATGGCCCCTGTGTTCTAACTTTAAGATAGGCTAGTTGAGAACACGGAGTCGGAGAGCTTTGATTTCACTTTAATTGTATCGCGTAAGCAAAGAGAATTGAAATGGAGATCATATAGAAGCACATTTGTTTTAGATTATTTCTCCCACTTTTGGAATAGTCGTACGAAATACTAGTTTTGACAGTTGTTTAAAATAGTGTTGTTACTGCCTCCCTCCACCCCTCCTCCCAGCCCTTGTTATCTTCCCCCTCCAGCCGTTGCTGTCCTTCCCGCCAGTCCCGCCCACATTGCCAACATATAATCTGCCTCCTTCCTTAGCCACTGCTTACCTCATAGCCATCCGCCCACTTCCACCTATCCTCTACCACTCCGTAGCTAGCCTGCCCTAGCTCCAACCCCTCCCTCCACCCAACCCTATATAACCAAGTGTACTTCCGCAATAAAGCAGACCTGTTCCTGCGCTCAGGCGGTCTCCGTGGTTCTTTCCTAACCGCGCGTCCCCCATGCCTGGAGAACTCCGGCGCTCCTTCTTGGAGTGCCCCCACCGGCGGTTTCGCAGGAGCAAGCCCCCCCCGATTCTTGGGTCTGAGCGAGGTCGCAACCCTCCAGCCCAGCGACATAGTGTAAGACAGAACGGCCTTGTCCTATTTCAGAAAGTTGTCCTCAGTGTTTTATGGAGCACGTGGGAGGGAAGGCAGGAAGGCCATCTTGGTAATCGTTGATCAGCTCTCTGCTCTCCTTCAGCTGTTTACTGACCTAGATTATACCCCCTTTGCTTTTTAGACTTTTGCTTCCAAGAGTCCCTTGTTCCTTCAGGCCCCTACATTTTAGTCAGAGCCAGAGATTATTGTTCTTTCTGGAATGAATGAATGAGCCCCAGAGCTGATGAGGGTAGAAAACCAACTGCTGGATCACTAAAATCACCTTAATCACCCTTGGCCATGAGAACACACTTGCGCTGATGGATTTTGAGTTGGTTAAACGCAGGCAAATTTGGGTTTGTTACACTCTTAACCTGGTAGCGGAAGTTGGCATTGGTGTGCATTTCTTGTCCCAGCTGTCTTTGTTTAGGTGGTGGCAGCTCCTCCACAGTGAAGGAGTGGTGTGTGTACTCTGGGAACCCGCTGAAGTGCCCGGATCTGGTGAAGCCTCTACAGATCAACATCCCAGGTACAGGCAAACTGGACTACATTAAAACACAGATCTGTGTATCAGATCTTCCAAGTCCCCGAAAGGATCAGGCACGGACATGTACTTTTTCCAGATCTACATACACACTCATTTTCGTTTCAAACCTTAGCCCAAGATGAATGTATTTATCTAGTATTGTTTTGAAAAGACAGAGGCAAGGACATTGTAGCAGACTCATCCTAGACCTGCTGCAATTCTGCCTCTCCTGGGCAATCTGCCATATTGCTTTGCTCCTATCTTCTGCCTCCACCCCTGCTCAAGGTCCACACCAATGGGAAGAGAAGAGAGCCCTTGAGAAAACCCCACGCCCCAAAGGTCAGTGTTGTTGTGGTTTAGAGCTCTTTGCTCCTGTCCACCCAGTGTCTGAAGCATAGTGAGCACCCAGAAAAGAGCCACCAAATAAACAAAATTGGATTCTTGGTGTTCTGTTTCAGTCAACTCTGGTCTTCTCCCACTACTGAAAGTTTATTTTGGGGGGTGAATGTGGCTCAGTGGTTAAGCTCCTGCTTCCCACATATGAGCTACCCAGTACCTCCTAAAAAAAGAAAGTGTATTTTAATGAGTTCTAGAACTGAAGGGAGAGATAAAAAGAACAACTTAAACTGAAGAAACAAGTTTTACTTTCATTAAAACATGTCAAGAGAAAGGAAGAAAAACAAAGTTCACTTAAAACTTGGCAGCTTTTCTTCCTAAGAGTTCTTAGCATCTGAAAAAGGCCAAGAATTTATGACTATAAGGGATGATATTCTACATTAGATAGTTAAAAAAAGAGAGGGTGGATTTTAGAGTTTATTTTTAGTGGCCCTTTTCATTGTTTCAGAGAAACAAATATTTTTCTAGAACTTTGATATTCCATTTTTGTGTGCATTAAGTTCTCTCATGCCACTATTATTTTCCATCACATGAGCCTGTAAGTTACCAAATAAGGATTTGAATACTGCAAAATGTTTTTATAAAATGGAATTAAATTGGGAGAGAAGTTGAAAAACGTTATTCTAGGGAAAAGTTCCCTATTCTATCAATCAGTGATAGACTCAAGCTAAAAAAGTACTTGTCTTGAAAGTAAGATACACTGAAATTTATTTTTACTGCAAGAAGTATTTTTAAATAATAGCAAACATAATTTTTTAAAACTAATGTATATAATTACTCCCTATAATCTCTTTCCAAAAAGAATAAAAGAATTATTATAGTTCTCTTCATGGTTTGAGTTAAAGGGAATATTTGACTATCCATCATTATATTTTCAATTAATTTTAAAAGTTACTCTATATAATATTTTAATAAACTCTAGAAATAGTGTAATAATCAGAGATACTACTCCTAGAGTTTATTAAAACATTCTCTTTGGTCCTAAAAGAACTGCAAAGCTTATGCATATAGTACTACATCACAGAATTTTGCTTCTGGAAGGAACTTTGAAAGCCTATTCATATTTCATATCTAATAAACTAGTGATGTGATTTTGAATTTTTATTGCAGATAACTTAACTGAATGAATCTCATTGTGTATGCTTATGTTAATAATGATAAAGTAACATTTTAAAATTTAAAACTTTCCTGTATCCATGAGGAAAAATGCCAAATGGTTTTAAAACTAAAATAGAAGCTTTTCTGTTACAGGTATTCTCCATTACTTACAAAAGCAATTATTATTAAGAACAACAGAATTCTACTGATTGATCCTCTGCTTCTACCTCTGTCAGGAAAATCTGAAATTTGCATTCCACCTTTCCCATAGGTGCTAAATACTGTTACATGACTAGTTAGTCGTTTCCAAGTAAAAGAAGCAACAAGGTCATCAAAGAGTTGAGCATAGCCATCAGAGTACTCATTTCAGATTTTACTTGTTCTTCTGAGAGCATTTCAGTTAAGTTCATCTCATAAATGCTATATTTTTCAATGAGTTTCCTAACATTGTGGCTGGAAATGTTCTCTTTTTTTCTTTTTCTTTTTTTTTTTTTTAAAGACCCTTTCCTTTAGCAGCACATATGATTTAGTGCTTGCTTTCTTAAATGGTAGAAATGAAAATTTTCCCTTTAAATTTTAGATAGCTTATTTATATGCATATATTTCCATCTCTGTTCCCCATCTTTTCATAAAGTATGTGTACGTATGATATATACACACATCATATGTATATTACATTTCACTTATCTGCAATATATCATGAAAGATGTTTCTGATAACACAAGAAGGGTATACACTTTGAACTTTAGCTTCCTTTATCCAAACACAACTCTTAAAAACTCCTTGTGTTGCATATGTGCTTTTTTATTCACTCTCAACACACGTTATCCCTACTCTCATTCTTCTTCCCCAATTTACTAGTAGTATGCATTGTGTGGGAATGAATCTTAGGCCAAACAAAAGGCAAATATTTGAAATCACTTTTTCTACAGAAATTAGAACTGCTTCTTTAAACAAAGTACAGGGATTTTTTTCTCTTCTCAGTGTCATTTTTGTTGTCATAAGACATCTTCATTTTAGAAATCTAGAAAAGTTCATTTCACACATCTAATTGATAATTATCCATCCTGAATGATTTTTGAAGTGTTGTTTGGTTCAAGAAACAATAAGTAACCTTAATATTTGAATCACCAGAAGCTTGCAGAGCATCTTAGAAGACTTTCAGAAAACAGAATGGGGTGAAGTGTTATATTTCATGAGAAAAAAAGTTTCTGCATTTGGTACATTCATTCTGTCATTTGCTATTACACAATTTTAGTGAAGTTTTCTTGGTTCGCTTTTACATATACTGTTGAAGGTTTTCATCCTGACACTTGTATACAAGTCAAGAAAGTCTTGTCAAATCTTAGAGGTTTCTATGGCTGGTGAATAGAAGACTTAAAGTCACCACCTGTTAGATGTACACATGTGTATGCAATTGGCACTGCAGGATGTGTATTCCAACAGATGCTAACATTGCTGCCAGTCTCAAAAATTACCTAGCCTGACCATCATGAATCAAGCTAAATGAATTTAAAAGCTCAATAGTGACCTTTCTTCTACTTGTAAAATATAGTTTGAAAATTTGTCAAATAAATGTAATACAAATACACATTAGAGTGACAAATCAAGAATTCAGTTTTGCATTGAATACTTTTATAGCCACATTAATTACATTTTGAATGCATTAGATAGTAGCAGTGTAACAATATCATTTTGCAGACATGAAATTATACAGCTTACCCATGTAAATGTAGAGTTCAATGTCTTGAGATGTTAATATGTTCTCCATTTATATCTCAATTGTTTGTTTATTGTAAATAGGCTGTTGAAATTTATCATTTCATTAAAAAGGAAAGATTTAGTTTGCATGTGAGTAGTCAGGGTTTTTTTGGTTGTTGTTTCATTTTGGCCAAGAATGTGCTACCAACAGAGATTGTTAAATAAATAA
Organism: Dasypus novemcinctus; assembly: GCF_030445035.2. Classification (NCBI taxonomy): domain Eukaryota; kingdom Metazoa; phylum Chordata; class Mammalia; order Cingulata; family Dasypodidae; genus Dasypus; species Dasypus novemcinctus. Next base: position 106,504,761 of record NC_080687.1, on the reverse strand, counting down.
CTATTTGAATTGAACTTATGAATTATAATCATCACTGATGAACTTGAGATGTAAGAATCTCTGCAGGGTAATTCCAGAAGTTTCACTTCTCACATTCTGACAGTGGACTCAAGCCAGACAGTTTTATGGTTTTTCTCACCCTAAGAATATGCAAGAAAAATAACCATATGATAACTCTAAAATCCAGTTATTAGAATACTTGTTTCCCTATGAAAAGCACATAGAAATACCAAAGCTTAGGGTCTAGGAGTCTGTACTTATTCACTTGTGTTCATGGCTGTAAAAATACAAATGGGACACTTGCTTTGTTACTAATGAGGCAAGTCCAGCAACCATCCCCCCGGGGTTGAGTCCTCTCCTGCAGCTCTCACGACAGTCCTCAAAGTTGTCAGTCATAGAAATGACCTTCCTCCTGCCCTCTGCTTGAGCCTCTGGGGTCTGTCCACCCTGAAAAATCCCTTGGCTGCCCTGTCCATCTATTCTCACAAAAACTTTGACCAATTTATATAATTAGGTTTTGAAGTTGATGCATTTTCGATGCAATGCTGGCGAGTGACCTAGAGACCAGAGTGCCTCTAGATTCAGCCCTCTAGATTATTCTCTGAACTATTTCATATGCCCATGGAACCTGGGTGAAATGTGAGGGCACCTTGATCTTTATTGGAAGAACCTGCTTTTCTCATGATCCGGAGAGGTATATGTTGGGGCAGGGGGGACTCGCCAGATAGCTTGGAAGTTTGAGCTTCTCTTCCTCTGATAGCTTCAGGCCTCTTAGGGTTAAGAATGGCGCCTCCCACACTTCCCGTGCCGCTGACGACAACAGAAGCGGACAAAGAAACAAGAAACAAGACGCAGCAAAAAGACACAGAAAACAGACAACCGGGGGAGGGGAGGGGAATTAAATAAATAAAAATAAATCTTTAAAAAAAAAAAAAAACATTTTTCTTAGAGTAAGTTTATCAATTAAAGAGAACCTAAATAGTCCTTCAAAGTAATTCATATCCTTTCCTGATTAAGATGATTGGAAATCTATCAACTAAGATGCACATCTTGGGAAGTGTATTTGGCTCAATGGAGAGAGCATCTGCCTACCACATGGGAGGTCCAGGGTTCAAACCCAGGGCCTCCTGCCCATGTGGTGAGCTGGCCCACGCACAGTGCTGATGTGCGCAAGGAGTGCCGTGCCACGCAGGGGTGTCTGCTGCATAGGGGAGCCCCACATGCAAGGAGAGTTGCCCCACGTGAAAAAAGTGCAGCCTGCCCAGGAGTGGCACTGCACACATGGAGAGCTGACGAAATAAGATGATGCGACATAAAAGAGACACAGATTCCTAGTGCTGCCTCACAAGAATGCTAGCAGACACAGAAGAACACACAGTAAATGGACACAGAGAGCAGACAACTCGGGGGGGGGGAGGGGGAAGGGGAGAGAAATAAATAAAAAGTAAATCTTTAAAAAAATTATTCTTCGTTTTTATCTGGGTGTAAATGATTTCTTAGCCTTTTTGTTAGAGAATATTCTTTAAGAAAAGAAGTGTTATTTAAACTCTGCCTATGAGGTTTGTTAAAACACAGATTGCTCAGTAAGTGGATGTGGCTCAACTGATAGTAAGTCCTTCTACCATATGGAGGGTCCAGGGTTCGATCCCCAGGGCCTCCTGACCCATGTGGAGTAGGCCCACATGCAGTGCTGCCAAGCGCAAGGAGTGCTGTGCCATGCAGGGGCGCCTCCGTGTAAAGGTGCCCCACGTGCAAGGAGTGTGTACCCTCCAGGGAGAGCTGCCCTGCGTGAAAAAAGCACAATCCACCCAGGAGTGGTACCGCACACACGGAGAGCTGATGCAGCAAGATGACGCAACAAAAAAGATGCAGTTTCCCAGTGCTGCTGGATAATGTAAGTGGATGCAGAACACACAGTGAATGGACACAGAGTAGATGGGGGTGGGCGGGAGGTATTAAATTAAAAATAAATCTTTAAAATAAACAGGAAAACACAGATTGCTGAGCCCCATCCCTAGAATTTCTGATTCGGTAAGTTTGGAGTCAGGGAGTGCCCTAGGAATTCACATTTCTAACAAGTTCACAGATATTCCAAATGATCCTAGTCAGATAAAAGATATGCTGAAAAGAAAACTAAAATCCATCAATTATGTGTTACCAGATTTTTCTTTTTCATTTATGTTGTTTCAAATATATACAGAGTTCCCTGAAGGTTGAGGGTTAGAGAAACCATTTAATTCATATTTATTGAGTGCCTTCAATTCTAAGTGCTGTGCTCATTACTAAGTAGCCCCATTACAAAGAGGCCACACTTTGAAATAGTGTTATTTTCTATGAATCTCTCCACCATCCATCTAGTACAGAAAGCATAAATCTGGGAGTCTTACTTAATATATCTGGTTTTTCACCATGTCCTACCTATTTTCCTCCTAATCGTCTCTTAGCTCCATCTACTTCTTTCCAGCTCCAGCTCCTTTGTCTTCCTTCCAGCCTGTCATACCTTCTTGTACCTTTTGCTCATGTCCCATTTTATGTACCTCCAATCCATTTTCCACTGCAGCCAAAGTGACCTTTCCAAAATGCAGACTCAGTTATGGCATTCCTTTGGTTTAACCCTTCATTTTCTTCCCATTGCTCATAGGATAAAGACCTTTTCCTGGAACCTCTCTCTCCTTTCATCTGATTTAATTGCTATTCTTCCTTCAGATCTCAGTTCAGATGTGTTTTTCTACCATGTTACTCCCCAGATAGTTCAGGTCTTCCAGAATATGCTCTCAAAGTACTCTGTATTTCTCCTGTATTGTATAGTTAGCAATTATATAGGCATGTGATTGTTTGGTTAACATCTCCCTTCTCTCCTAGGTTGTAAAGGCCCTATGGGCAGGCACTGTGTCTGTTTCATTCCATCCCCTCATGTATCTCCAGCACCTACCAGGATGCCTGGCAGATGGTAGTTACTAAGAAATATGTGTTGAATGCATAGTTGCTTGATGTTTATATACATGGTAGGAGGAGAGAAAACAGCAAACGTTTTATTTTTTGTAGCAAATTTTTTTTAATGTCCTTTTTTTAAAAAAGATACATAGATCACACAAAACAGCACAGGTTTTATAATATACCCATTGCTGCCTCCTCACAATCCTAGAAGAAATATCCTGTATCCAACCAAGCCCAGCCCAAATGTTCTACCCGTCTCTTCCGTGGAAACTCCCTCCTTCCCGCCCCAATTGGTTACTCTCTTTGAACTTCAGTATTCCTCTAATAAAACTTCTGGGCCTCTTGTATTATAATTTGTTTGCAGGACTTTTTTCTGCAAGTTCTTCCAAGGCAGGGACTGCTCATATATCATATGGGGCAACCCATTAACTTTTTCCATTCTCAACCTTCAGAGAAACTTTGTATCAAGTTCATGGAAAGAAAAAAAAAAGGTGGTAAAAACAACTTATGGACCTCACTGGTTTTGCTTTTCTCTCTCATATCCTTTATTAGACAAGATACTAGGACATACCTCACTGGAGTATTTCACCCAGTTTTGTTCCTGTTGGGAATGAATAGCAGGTGTCCACTAGCACCGTCATTTTGTTGGCGGTTTCATTGGTGAAGTCCTGGCAGTAACTCTTCATTCAGGAAATCCTTCATTTAGCATTCTGCTACTCTTGGTTCTAAATATATTTTGTGAATCTCCATTTTTTTTGCACTAAAGTTTTATTATGAGCAAATCAAACACAAAATCTGTCAATCTCTGTGCACTCTATGATAGAGACTTGACCTTTTAGATATGTTTGTAAATGTTTTATATGCATTGAGGAAAGGGCTAGAAATTGTATTTGAAAATATGGTTTTATCTAGGTAGTGAGAATATAGATTATTTTTTCTTTTCTTCTTTATGCTTCTCTATTTTTCTAAACTTTCTACAATGCAGCAGAGTTTTTTCATCAAAATAAATGTTTTTCCAAGACTTTAGTATATTTGAAAGAACTTAGATTCATATTCATTGTTTACCTTAAATCAGAGGTTGGCAAACTTTTTCTGTAAAGGGTCAGAGAGTAAATACTTCAGGCTTTGCTAGCTGTGCACTGCCTGTTGCAATTATTCAACTCTTCTTTTACAGCGTAGAAGTAGCCATAGATAATAATACATGAGAATGGCAGTGTTCCAGTAAAACTTTGTTGGTGGACATTGAAATTGGACTTTCATATAATTTTCACATGTGATGAAATATTAGTTTTCTTTTGATTTTTTTCCCCAACCATTTAAAAATGTGAAAACCATTCTTAGTTCACAGACTGTACAGAAGCAGGGAGTGAGCCAGGTTTGGCCCATGGGCTGTAGTTTCTATTTTCTATCTTATATGATGCTTTTCCTAAAAGCATGCTTTTAAGAAGTCCAGCTGATAACTTGTCATTTTCTTGGGAAAATATCTCTATCTTAAGTACTGCTACCATAGGTTTTTTTTCCCCCATGTTATCTTCACTATATTCTTTCTCCCAAAAGAAAAATGAAGGTTTTGTTTTGGTTTTTGTTTTTCTCCCTGAAATAAATATTGAAAAAGTTGTGTTTTGTTGTTTGTTTTTGGTGAAGAGAACACTTAAGCCATTTCAGAAATGCAAATGACTTTTACTGAGTTGTTTCACTTCTGATGGTGGGTAGGAAATACACCGCTGAGAATATTAAATAAATAACACTGCGAGAAAGGCAAAAAAAATAGGAGAATTTCTTTTTTTTTTTTTTTTTTGAGTCATTAAATTCTATTACCATTTAGTTAGTGGGTTTTGTTTCTTTAATAAACCTGTAGAATATTTAGACCCCAACCACCCTTGCACTTTAGTTGTCTGTTATAGCCAAGTGTACTAATAGAAACTCACAGCTGCTATTAATAAAGGGAGATGTGTTACCCATTATAGATTAATCTGCCTTATCTTAAAACTGGCACCTTTCTGTTTATTCAATAAGCAAGAGCAAAATTGCTCTCCTGTGGCTGCAGCTCTGTATATCTTCATTAAGACTCAAGTGTCTCGGCACAGTATTTGTTTTATCAGTGATTTAAGTAAATGAGGAAGGGGCTTTTCTTTTGATTGTAGTAATTTAGACATAGATAGAAATGATATTTTAAAACTTCTAATTTGTTTAATAGTTTCAGAGAAGTGCTTTCCAAAGTGTGGACTCCACAGACTTCTGGGTTGTTATTTAAAGTACACCCTCGCAGAAACTGTCATAAACCTCATGAAACAGAATCTCTGGATAGAGAACCCAGGAAAATGCTCTTTTTCCCCCAACACAATCTCTACAGCTGATTTTTATGCACACCAAAGTCTGTAGCATTGGTTTAGGGAAATGAAAGCAAACTAAAGGGGTAAATTGATGGTATTTCAGCGAAGTACTCTCAGCACAGTTATTTTATCTCACTGAAGCAGTACTTTGTTATATCCTTACGGTAGTGCATTTGGAATATATTCCGAAAAGCATTCTTAACAACATAATATGCAACTTGAGTAGGAACAGAACCCCTTATTTCCCCAAAACTTAGAAAAAGAATGCTTTCGAATATATTTATTATAAAAGCTAGCTCTTTAGGGGTGGTTGGTTTTTTTAACCAGAAACCTCTGTTCATGTTTATTTTCTAGTTCCTTCAAGCTTTAAAGCCCCAAGTATATCAAGAAGGGAAGAGATCTGTTTCCTTTTATTGTGTTTCTAGAAGCAGTATGTTATAACTTGCTACTGCAAAGAATAATGATAAATGACCTTTTCCTTCTTTTTTTTTTTTTTAATCAGGGGAAACACCTAATTTGAAAAGGCTGTAGCTGAACCAAGAGCCAGGAATACAATGTCTGTGCTTTGACACACTCCTGGCCTGTTTCCATCTTTCCTGTGCAAAAGAAGAGCTGCAGACTTTAGAAAACCCATTTAAAGCTTTATGCTGCCTCTTGATCTACCTCTTTGTGCAGGTAAAGCCGAAGTGATTTGTTCTAGTAGCTGCATTCTGCTGTTTACTTCTGGCCCTCATCTTTCACGAGATACAGTGTTATGAGATATTTCCATGGAGCAGTGCCTCTGGGTCATCTTTTTCCATTATACATTCCACAGAACTTTAGACCTTTGAAATGCTCTTAAAGAAAAAAGAAAAATAAAAAAACAGCTTCTGGGTGAAATAAGTTTGAGAAACATGCCTGCTGTATCTGACTCTTGAGATTTTTAATGTATATGAAGTATAGTATTGCCGGTAAAGAAATCTGTTTCAACTTTAAACCAACATTCCCAAACTTCCTTGGCCATGGATTTACCTGTACTCACCCACTTAGTTGTGTTTTCAGTGGTGGTGGTTATGGTTGCTGGGTTTCTTTTAGTGTAACAGTTAGAAGATTCAGCCCCGTAGTCAGACAGACCTGGCTTTTCCACTCAGTAGCTGTGTGACTCTGGACAGAGCATTTTCAGTTTACCTAAGTCACATTCATTCATCATCCATTGGATGCTTATTGAGCACTACCCTTAGTTTTCTAATCTGAAGATGAGATACTAGTTCTTCCTCAGATTTCAAGGGATCATATTATATGACACACACAGTGTTTTGGCACCATGCCCAATAAATTGCCCACTATCATCATCATCAATGTCCTCTTTGTCCTACTAAACTAGTGTGCCAAAAACTATATACTTTGGATGAGTCCTTTTTCATTAGTTTTATTCTTTTTTTTTTTTTTTGCAGTTCTACCCATATTCATATTTCACGTATTTTTTAACTTAATTTTTAAAAATATTTCTATTCTTTTTTTCTTTTTTAAGATTAATTTTTTTCTCCCCTCACCCCCCCCCCAGTTGTCTGCTCTCTGTGTCCTTTCGCTGCGTGTTCTCCTGTGACCACTTCTATCCTTATCAGCGGCACCGGCAATCTGTTTCTTTTTGTTGCATCATATTGTGTCAGCTTTCCGTGTGTGCGGCGCCATTCCTGGGCAGTCTGCACTTTCTTTTGTGCTGGGCGGCTCTCCTTATGGGGCGCACTCCTTGTGCGTGGGGTCCCCCTACGCGGGGACACCCCTGCGTGGCAGGGCACTCCTTACGCGCATCAGCACTTAGCATGGGCCAGCTCCACATGGGTCAAGGAGGCCCGGGGTTTGAACCATGGACCTCCCATGTGGTAGGTGGATGCCCTATCCATTGGGCCAAGTCCACGTCCCTTTTTTTTTCTTAAGATACATAGATCACACAAAATGTTACATTAAAAAATATGAGGTTCCCATATACCCCACTCTCCACAACCCCCACTCCTCCCACATTGACAACTTCTTTCATTAATGTTGTACATTCATTGCATTTGATGAGTACAATTTGGAGCATTGCTGCACTATGTATGACAATATAAACAGTCAGTTAAAAGATTTGCCTTTTAATAGTTTTCCTCATACATGATAATTTTTGGACATCTTAATGAAAGAAGGATTGAAAATAACATCCTTCTTCTAGTCCCTCTTTCCATATCTTTTCTCCACCTCCTTTCTACAGTGCTGTCATTTTAAATGATTTTTGTCCCACTGTTGTCATAACAACAACAAAAAGCCCTTTAAAATTGAGTGTCATTTCTTTAGCCCATCTAAATAGTCTTATAAATTCTCTTGACCCCTTCAAGCTATCTTGTCAAGTCCTCTGATCTCTGTATGAGTCTACTCTGGCAGAACCATTAAATTATCATTTGCCTAGAATAGTAAGTTAGGTAATTGTGTTTTCAAACCTGAATTCACTCTACGGTTTACTAATTGTAATTAAGAAGCTTATTGTAGAATTACATCCCAAGAGAATATTATCCTGGTTTTTTCATCCTAATTGTCCTCTTGTCCTTGGCCATTCTATAGCTAGCTCTTTATTTTATTTTTTATTTTCATTTTTTTATTTTTTAGGAGGTACTGGGGACTGAACCCAGGACCTCATATATGTGAAGCAGGTGCTTAACCACTGAGCTGCACCTGTTCCCCAAACTTAGTCTCTTTATTTGTTTGTTTATGGAGGTGTGGGGGATTGAACCATGCAAAGCAGGCATTCAACAACTGAGCTACACCTGCTCCCTCTCCATTTTAAATATCAGACAAATGTGGTATGGATTAAACAACTCTTTTTTTTTTCATCCACCATTCCTACTCATTTGTTTTGTGCTTGCTATCTTCTCTCTGTGTCTGTTCAGTATATGCTCATCTTCTTTTCAGGAGGCATTGGGAACTGAACCTGGGACCTCCCATGTGGGAGGGAGGCGCCCAATGGCTTGAGCCACCTCTGCTCTCTTCTTTTGGTGTCTCTCATCGTGTTTCCTCATGGTTATTCTTCGTTGCATCACTTCATTGTGTCAGCTCATTGTATTAGCTCCCCGCGCCAGCTTGGTGTCTTGCTTGTCTTCTTGAGGAGGCACTGGGAACTGAACCTGGGACCTCCCATGTGGTAAGCAAGTGCCCAACTGCCTGAGCCACATCTGCTTCCCTTAAACAACTCTTGGAAATGTTATTGCTTTATTATTGGTTTCACATGCACCAATAGAAACTTTAATTTTTTTTTACATTTTGTTTATTTGTACAAAACTTAGCAAAGTATAAAACCATAGAGGATGGCAGGAATTGTTTTGTATTTAAATGTAAGCACACATTTCTATTTTATTCTATATTAAATATACATGACTATATGGATTAATATTTTATATCCATAGTTTATTAATCCATAGGTGGCTATGGTTGAAATTGAGCCAAAATGGGAACTGGAAAGTGGAGGAAAACCAATAAGCTGAGTTATCTCACCCATAAAAATAAATATGCTGTTCTCTGTACAGGATTGGTATATATAGAGATAGATAAGAATGCCTTTGTATTAGCACTTATAAGACATACATTTTGAAAGATTTTTTCCAGTAGTAGAAATGGGTTATGTTGAACCCATTCTCACTAATTCCACCTAGCTCTGTTTTCTGTCCAGTTAGGCAGTTGATCTACAGATATTACAGTTCACTTCAAGAAGAAAAGACCCAAAATCCCAGAACAATAGTTTTATATCTGTATTTATATAAGGCTGAAGCAAGAAAAACAACAGAAGGAAAAGTTTTCCTTGCACCTTTTTCCTTTCTACAATTTGCTTTTAAATAAAAATGTGTAATTCAGCATAAAATAGACTTGATGATTTGGCTTTAAAGGACATGTTTAAATTATAACTTTAAAAAATTAGAAAACATCAAAACCATACTTGGTAAATCAATAAAGCTGTAGTCTGATAGATTAAGAGGAACTATATTATTATACACAGGGATAACTATTCTCTTACAATAAATGAGGCTAAAATGATAAATTTATTAACATATTCTAATTTTATGTAGTTAAGCCTAAATTAGAAGGTTGATTTGCAATGTGGGATAAAATTGCTTACTTATCAGTGTACAAAACCTACAGAGAAGCTAAATGCTCATTTGGTCCAACCTCCATGTTAAAAAAAAATTATAAAAAACAAAAAAGAAGTAATTTTTCAATGACTTGCCTGAGAAAGTCTTCTGGAAAGGGAAGTTTGTATCATAGAAAGTATGAAATCTATAGTACAGCAAGTACTTTAAAATAATGATCTCCATTATGTGAAGTTCTAATAAAATATATTATTAAGAAACTTTGGACCTATGACATGTTTTAGATTTGTTAGCTGTAAAGATGATGGCAGAGTGTGAAATTGCTTAACTATAAATCATGACATAGGAGATAGGTGTTCTTTTCTTCTAGATTGATATTTTTAAATCAGCCTTCTTCAAAAGTTACTAATGGCAAGAAGTAAAATTAAATTCCAGCAAACCTCAGTCTAAGCAGAAAGAAATGGGGGTTTATGGATTTAAAAAAATAGCTCCTGTGTTTGATCTCGCTTCTCTAGATGGGGATCCATCTAATGTACTGTACATTTACAGATAACTGGCTTTCCCTAAAATAATTGCAATTGCTGTCATTTATACAAAGGTGACACCTGCTTTGAAATGAAATGGAATAGGATGGGGGGGCGTTCAGTAAGAACATTCTTAGGTCTTAGCAGCCAGTCAATACCTTCCGCTCGGGTGGAGATGGTGAGTGGCAAACACACCGTCCAGCCTTGCACTCCTCTTAGTCACCATCCCCCCACCTTCTTCATGAGAGATCCAGCACCTCTCTCAAAAGGGAGGAGAAGGCTCATGGTGAGGAGCAGCAGGAGCCCCTAAAGGAAAGTATTTCTGATATTTCTTATTTATGGTGGGATCATTTTGATCCTTGAGAGGCACATTAGCCACTTTTCTTATCCAGGAAGAATCAATGAAATTGTAAGCAGAAGTTTGTTGTTTTCCATCTTTGTTTTTCCTCCAGCTGTTACTTGCTACAGAGTGTGCTCCTCTGTAAAATTCTCATGAGTAATTCTCATGTTCATATAGGATAACAATTATTTAGGGAGAGGGCACCATAATGTTTTTTGTTTCTTGTTGGGTTTTTTGGTGGGTTCTTTTGTTTGTTTTTTGTTTTTTAGGAGGTGCCAGGGATTGAACCCAAGACCTCATGCATGGGAAGCAGGTGCTCAGCCACTGAGCGACATCCACTCCCCAGTGAGAGTTGGTTTTCTTGTTTGTTTATTTTTAGGAGGTACCAGTGAACAAACTGGGACCTTGTATATGGGAAGCAGGTCCTCAATCACTGAGCCACACCAGCTCCACCATATTGTTTTTATGTGGTTTGCAATATCTGATTGCTCTGCTAGAAAAGGTGCAGCCTCATCACCATGTGAGAGAGGAGAAAGTGCATTAGACAGATGCTGTGCTGCCCCTGACATCTGACCTGTCCCCGTCATCTCTGCTCCTCAGGTCCTCTCTGTTGTGACCATTCTTTATTTGAGACCCAGCTATTGCCACAAGGTCTCTTTCTTTCTGTGCATTTCTCTGTCTCTCCTGGTTTCTCACTTTTGTTATGCCTTTTGATTTCACAGAGGATTTGAGGGCCCTCATGTTTTAGGTCCCTGGTTCATTTTCAACCGGGATCCCAGGACATACGTTTCATCAGGGATTGGTGAAGGTGGGTGTTTATCCCAGCTCTGTTCACCTCCCAGCTCAGCCTAGCTGTGGATGGTAGTAGTAAGTTAAATTGTGTGCTCCCCCAGAAAACGCATGTTCTCAGTGTGCATTCTTGTGGGTATGACCCCACTGTCAAGAGGACCTCTTGAAGAGCCATGCTTAAGGTGTGGCTCCACTGAATGACTGGAGTCCTTTTTTAGCAGAAAAATAATTTCGGCACAGTTGGCGGAGGCCTCAGGGAGAAGCCAAGAGTCAGGAGGAACCCGCAAGAGGAAGGAGAGGACATTGCTCTGGGATGGGAAAGCCAAGGAACCCAAGGATTGCCAGCTACCAGAACACTCCTGATCCTGGAGGAAGCACGCCTCAAGCCTCCCAAACCAACCCATTGTGGGTGTTTGTCAGACCATGGAAACTAAGACAGTGGTCTCTGTCTGGAAACCTCAGAAACACTTTTTTTCATTTTAGGGTCAACTCTGGCAATTTGTCCCATCCCTCTCCCCCCCAAAAAAAGTGATCAGCTGTACTACTCTATGAATTAGATTTGGTCAGTACCTCATGATTACTTCCAGACATTCTGGGCTTTCTGTATTGCTAGAGAGAAAGGATATTAGAATTCCAAGAACAAGAGCTTCTGCCCCTGTGAGTTAGGTAGAAGGCCTTGGGCACAGTGGAGAAGATTTGATTTTACAACCCCTGATTTTGGACTGTGAAAGAAGAGATTGTATTCCCTTTTATCTGCATTTTTCTCACTTGTCTTGTTTTTCTCTCTCTGCCTTTCAGGTGGACTCTCTTTGCCTGGAGGATTTACATGCTTTCATTGCTCAGGCTGTTTGTCTCCAAGGAAAATCAACTAGTCAACTTGCAGGCATTCAGGTACAGACATGACTGATTAATTACCACATTTCCAGTGATAACCCCAGACGATGGAAGGTTCATTCAGTGTTCCAAGTAGTTTTTTCCTTCATTATAGTTGGTATTTCACAGAAAAGCTCAAGATCTTTTAGTCAAGGTCTTTTTTTCTCTCTTTTTTTTAAAGATTTATTTATTTCTCTCCCCTTCCCCCCACCCCCTTGTCTGCTCTCTGTGTCCACTTGCTGTGTGTTCTTCTCTATCTGCTTGCACCCTTGGAGGCACCAGGAAACTGCGTCTCTTTTTTGTTATGTCATCTTGCTGCATCAGCTCTCTGTGTGTGTGGCGCCACTCCTGGGTGGGCTGCTCTTTTTTTCACGCAGGGTGACTCTCCTTGCAAGGGCATACTCCTTGTGTGTGGGGCACCCCCACACAGGGTGCCCCTGCATGGCAGAGCACTCCTTGCTTGCAGCAGCTCTGCACGTGGGCCACCTTACCACACAGGTCAGGAGTCCCTGGGTTTCAAACCCTGGACCCTCCCATATGGTAGGCGTACACTCTTAACAGTTGAGCCACATCTGATTCCTGGTCAAGGTCTTTTCATAGTGCAATGACTAGCTTCATTTCTTAAACAGTAATTTTGTAATAACTAAGCTGAGATTCCTGTCAGATTAGTCAAAGTAACTATATATATATATAATTTCTGCATCCCTCTAGAATGAGGCCATTTGAGATTTCTTCATGAGCAACTGAAATCAAATGCTTACTAGTACTGGCCAAATTCTATTTTTGAGAAGCTTGTAGTTCTCAATACTACCTTGATATTCCAATAATTGGGAGGGAATAGTTTACTTAGATCCTTTATAAGCTTTACTGACCTTAGAATAATATGATACTTTGCTCTAGTTTTGGTAATTCTGGCCATAAATGAGTTGTTCTGCCTATTTTGTCTGTGAGTCTTGCCTCCAGACTGCACTGTTTAATACAGGAGTCTTGGATCCATATCACATCTCTCTTATATCCTCTCCCAGTGTTGTGCTTAGACACTAGGGGTTAAGTAAATCATGTTTACATAGAGGAAATAAGGCACTTCATTTCGGGGATTCATACCCGCCATTGTTTTTATTCAAGTTTCATTTCAATGGCCCAATCACAGGATAAACTTGGTAGCTCTTCTCCAGAGCTTCATCCTTTTTGATCTGACTGATATTTACTGATGGGAAATTCCAAGGCCGGGTAGTTGGAATCTTAAAACTTTGCTTTGTAAATGCCACTTGATTATTAGTTTTATCCATAGCTTCTATTTTACTGAATTAGTTTTTCATGTCTTTCTAATGGAAAAAAACTAATACCATTTATAAATTACTTTTTAATCTAACTTCAAGATTTGCATGCAGGGTTTAATTCATAAACTAATTCTCATAGCAGTCCAATTTTTTTTTTAATTGCCAGATTTTTTTTTCTTTTGTGTTAGCCATTTTATCACATCACTTTCAAAAAGGCTATTTTAAAGTGCTTTTTTTCCTCAGGCAAAACAAAATTTTAAAATGTGAATTCTGAGTTCATATGAGGTCTTTTTGATACTAGATTGTAGTTCTAATGCTCAAGACCTCCCTTTCAGACCATTTCCTACATACCACCAGCCCATTAATTCCTGAAACCTGTTAAGCTCTTCCATTATAACCTGAGGCCCTCTCACTGCCTGTCCTGGTCCCTGACAATAAAATCAAACAACTCAATGAAAGTAGAAATGAACTATGAGGTCATTTAGCCTAATCTTTGTGTTATAAATGAGGAGACGCAAGCTCCTAAGGCACATAGGTAGCAGAAAAAGCTGGAGATTTGGAACCATACAGATAAGGGTTAATCCTGGATTATGTCCCTTACTAGCTGTGTGATGTTGAGCAAATTCTTAAAAACTTGAATCTAGCAACTGCTCTATATTAGTCAGCCAAAGGGGTGCTGAGGGAGGTGGAGACAAGATGGTCGCTGAGTAAACTTGCCTTTGTGGTCTGTCCCGGGAAGAGACGGCTGGGCGCGGCGGCAGGTTCTCCAAGGCGAGGCTTTTTTGGGATTTTTGCAGGCCAGAAGTGTCGGGACATCGATTGGGTGGAAAGGTAACGGAGAGGATTGGTCTCGTAGATATAATTTGGGTTCTATTGCCCGCAGGTGAGACCCGCGCACGGGCTCCTCCCTGTTGGGGGTGGGGGGAACCGCGGTCCAGCCCCGCGGCACCGCTTTTAGATGACTCTGAAGGGCTAAGGAGTTCGGGAGCTCTGGGTGAGCTGTTGACAGGCTGATTTGACAGATCGCCTTTGTGGCTCGATTTCGGAAGATAGACGGTGTTTTGTTGTGAAGCGGGAGAAACTTTTGAGTACGAATATAAACAATAGCGCTTCTGCCTGAAGCCCCGCCCCCAAAAGCCCGGTAACCGTTCTCCAACCCAAATAGGCTGTAGGCAATAAAGAGAAGTAATTGGAAAATTGATCTAGGCTGTGGCAAGGCGGGGGGACACGTCTGGAAGCAGATTAGGGAATATTTTGCGAAGTTTGAGAATTCTGGTATTGGAATCTGTTTTCCGTGTCACTGGCCGGGCTTCGGATCTGTACTAGTAAAGTGGCTGCGGTGTAGAGGCGCCCTCTAGTGGCAGTGGTTTGGAATCACAGGACGGGAGCTGTCCAAAAGCTCAAATGAAAGATAACTACTAATGAGCCCAGCAAAGTGAATTGCAGGGTTCAGTCACAATATAGAGTTTGCGGATCTGACTTCCCCCATAGGGTTGGCACCCAGCTGAGGGGATCCCTGAGGGCTGTGTTACACTGTGGGGCTCCCAGGCTTCCTGTTGACGAGATTGGAGGCTGCCAGGTCTGAATTCCCTAAATTCTGGTGGCCCACACTACAGAGACTCACACCTCTTGAGTCCTCAATATCTCAGACTTTCCATCCCTGAACCCATCACGCACTGAGGTCCATCTGAGGTCCTTAAATGCCCTAGCCTTCAACGATGGCGTTTTTTCTTTATCATTTCATTTTGTTTTGTTTTTATTTTCATTTTGACTTATTCTTTACTTTTTTCAATTTCCTGATTGCTAACACCACATTATCCCCTAGTCTTCTCTCACAGCGTATCCCCCAAAGTCTTTTTTTACTCAGTTATTTAAGGGTTTTTTGTGTTTTTTTTTTTGTGGTAGGTGCTGTGTAGTGGGTGTTTTAATTCTGGTTCGTGTATATCTTTTTTTTTTATTTTTTTTTCTTTCCCCTACCTGTTCCCCACCCCTGGCCACACTCTTTTCCTTTCTTCCTCTCATCCCTTCCACCCCCCCCTTTTTTTTTCTTTTTTTTTCCCTTTTTATTCTGTTGTCTCTCTCCCTCTTGTCCCTCATATTCTACTTAGTTTATTTTAACTCAATTATACAATAGGTGCGGCAGGAAACACCTCACATTCACTGGGTTTTCTCATCCTTCACTGCCTCATTTCTGTGTGAACTGATTTAGGCTACCTACACTATCCTCTTTCCCCTACATCTTGATATCCGCCACCATCTACTGGCTTTCCTAAATTCCACCTCCCACCTCCCTTTCTTCGATCCACAAAGGGTCTAAGTCTTAATTTCTAATACCTATGTTTTGTTTTCTGTCTGTTATCCACTCTTGAACCTATTACCTTTCTTTTCTCTTTCCCTCTCTCATGAAATCAATAGCTTTTTAGCTCATACCATATTCCTCCTATATTCAATCATCTACCTCATAATAGGTACTCTACCTACTGCTATAATTCTACACAATTTACATGAATCTAACCTCCATCCTCCCAGATCTCATATTCTTGCTTTGTTAACATATATCACCAATACTACTTTATACTATTCCCTTGCTTACACAATTGCCTTTCCCCAACACTAATACTTTCCTTTAAAGTGAACTTAACCAACAACAAGTAACTAGAATTAGAAGAAAAAAGTGACAAAGAGAAGATATAACACCTATGCAAAAATAACAGCTAATTAACCTCCAAGAGCAGACAAAGAAGCTAAGGAACTGATTAAATCCGTCAAAATAAAGAGATGACCAGAAAGCAACAAAAATCTACAAAGCAAACCAGTAATCAGGAAAACATGGCTGAATCCAGTCAACAAACCAATAATCACGAAGGGGACCAAAACTTAGCACAAGCAATGAAAGATCTCAGAACATTTATCACCAACAAATTTGACGAAGTAATGAAAGAGGTTAACAACATGAAGACATCACTTGGAGGGGAAATTGCAGACATACGCAAAAACATAACAGATATGATGCGAATGAACACCACAGTTCAAGAAATCAAAAATACACTTGCAGCAAATATCAGCAGACTAGAAGAGACAGAGCAGAGAATTAGTGATGTGGAAGACAGTACATCAGAAATCAAACAGATAGTAGAAGGGGTCAATAAGAAGATAGAAAAAATCCAGTTAGGATTTAGGGACCTGAATGACAATGCAAAACGCTCAAACATACGTATTATAGGCATTCCAGAAGGTGAAGAGAAGGGAAAGGGGTCAGAAGGAGTGTTGCAGGAAATAATGGCTGAAAACTTCCGAAATCTACTGAAAGAGACAGATGTACATATCCAAGAAGCACAGCGCACTCCACTAGTCATAAACCCCAACAGGCCCACCCCAAGACATATACTTGTCAAGTTATCCAATGCTCAAGACAAAGAGAAAATCCTAAAAGCAGCAAGAGAAAAGAAAACCATCACATACAAGGGAAGCTCAATTAGATTAAGTGCTGATTTCTCTTCTGAAACCATGGAGGCAAGAAGGCAGTGGTATGATATAGTCAAGGTACTAAAGGAAAAAAATTTCCAACCAAGAATACTCTATCCAGCTAAACTAGCATTCAAACATGATGGAGAGTTCAAAATATTCACAGACAAACAGAAACTGAAAGAGTATACCAACAAGAAACCTCCCCTTCAAGAAATTCTAAAGGGAGTTCTGCAGGAAGAAAGGAAAAAACAGGAAAGGCAGAGTTGGAGGAGAGTATAAGACCAACAACAACAACAAAAAAGACAAAAAAATATATATACAAACAAAATATGACAAACACAAATCCAATCAAAATATGGCTAACACAAATAATTCCTTGATAGTAATAACACTGAATGTCAATGGATTAAACTCACCTATCAAAAGATTCAGACTGGGACATTGGATAAGGAAATATGACCCATCCATATGCTGTCTACAAGAGACACATCTTAGACCCAGAGACACATGGAGATTGAAAGTGAATGGCTGGAAAACAATCATACAAGCTAACAATAACCAAAAAAAGGCAGAGTAGCTATATTAATATCAGACAAAATAGACTTTAAATGTGAAACAGTTGTGAGAGACAAAGAAGGATACTACATTTTAGTCCAAGGGAAAATCTGTCAAGAAGATCGAACAATCATAAATATCTATGCCCCTAACAAGGGTGCCTCTAAATACGTCAGGCAAATGCTGGAAAAACTAAGTGAAAGAATAGATACATCTACAATTATAGTGGGGGATTTTAATACACCACCATCAACTCTGGACAGAACATCTCAAAAGAGAATCACCAAAGAAACAAAACATCTGAATAGTATATTAGAGGAGCTGGATCTAATAGATATATATAGATCGCTACACCCAAACACAGCAGGATATACATTTTTCTCAAGTGCACATGGATCATTCTCCAAGATAGATCATATGCTAGGCAACAAAGAAAGGCTGAACGAATTCAGAAAGATTGAAATCATGCAAAACATTATCTCTGACCACAGTGGAGTCAAGCTGGAGATTTGCAAAGGACAGAAGCCCAGATTTCACACCACGATTTGGAAATTAAACAGCACACTCTTAGAAAAACAGTGGGTCAAAGAGGAAATCTCAAAAGAAATCAATGACTATCTTGAAACAAATGATAATGATAACAAAACATACCAAAATTTATGGGATGCAGCAAAAGCAGTACTGAGAGGGAAGTTTATAGCCATAAATTCATATATCAAAAAAGAAGAAAGAGCAAAAATTGAAGAACTAACTGCACATTTGAAGGAATTAGAAAAACAACAACAAAGTAATCCAACAGGAAGAAGAAGGAAGGAAATAACAAAGATAAGAGCAGAACTAAATGAAATAGAAAATAAGAAAGCACTTGAACAAGACCAAGAGCTGGTTTTTTGAGAAGATTAACAAAATTGACAAACCTTTAGCAACACTAACAAAGAAAAAAAGAGAGAAGATGCAAATACACAAAATAAGAAATGAGAAAGGCGATATCACCACTGACCCCACAGAAATAAAGACTATCATAAGAGGATATTTTGAAAAACTATATTCCAACAAAAATGACAATCTAGAGGAAATGGACAAATTCCTAGAAACACATAAGCAGCCCATATTGACGAAAGAAGAAATTGATGATCTTAACAAACCAATCACAAGCAGAGAGATAGAATCAGTTATTAAAAATCTTCCAACTAAGAAGAGCCCAGGGCCAGATGGCTTCACAGGTGAATTCTACAAAACATTCCAGAAAGAACTGACACCAATCCTGCTGAAACTATTCCAAAATATCAAAACAGAAAGAACATTACCCAACTCCTTCTATGATGCCAACATTACCCTAGTACCAAAGCCAAACAAAGACATCACAAGAAAGGAAAATTACAGACCAATTTCTCTAATGAACCTAGACGCAAAATACTTAACAAAATACTTGCTAATCGTATTCAACAACACATTAAACGTATTATACACCACGACCAAGTGGGATTCATCCCAGGTATGCAAGGATGGTTCAACATAAGAAAATCAATCAATGTAATACACTATATAAACAGATTGAAGGAAAAAAATCACATGATTATATCTATTGATGCAGAAAAAGCATTTGACAAAATACAGCACCCTTTCTTGATAAAAACACTCCAAAAGATTGGAATACAAGGAAATTTTTTGAACATGATAAAGAGTATATATGAAAAACCTAAAGCCAATATTGTTTACAATGGAGAAATCCTAGACTCCTTCCCTCTAAACTCAGGAACAAGACAAGGATGCCCATTGTCTCCACTCCTATTTAACATTGTCTTAGAAGTACTTGCTCAAGCACTGAGGCAAGAACCAGAAATAAAAGGCATTCAAATTGGAAAGGAAGAACTCAAAATTTCATTATTTGCAGATGACATGATCCTATACATAGAAAACCCTGAGAGATCTACAACAAAGATTCTAGAACTCATCAATGAGTTTAGTAAAGTCGCAGGTTATAAGATCAATGCGCAAAAATCAGTAGCATTTCTGTACACCAATAAGGAGCAAGATCAGGAGGAAATCAAGAAACAAATACCATTCACAATAGTAAATAAAAAAATCAAATACTTAGGAATAAATTTAACTAAAGAGGTAAAGAACTTATACACCGAGAACTATACAAGATTGTTCAAGGAAATCAAAGAAGACCTGAATAAATGGAAGACTATTCCTTGTTCATGCATAGGAAGACTGAACATTATTAAGATGTCTATCCTACCAAAACTGATCTACACATTCAATGCAATCCCAATAAAAATCAACGCAGCCTTCTTTAAGGAACTAGAAAAACTAACTATGAAATTTATTTGGAAAGGAAAGAGACCCCGAATAGCTAAAGACATACTGAAAAAGAAAAACGAAATTGGAGGAATCACACTACCTGACTTCAAAACATACTACAAAGCTACGGTGGTGAAAACAGCATGGTATTGGCATAAGGAGAGACACATAGACCAATGGAATCGAATTGAAAGCTCTGATATAGAACCTCACATATACAGCCACATAATATTCGATAAAGCCACCAAACCCTCTCAACTGGGAGAGAGTGGCCTATTCAACAAATGGTGTCTGGAGAACTGGATAGCCATATGTAGAAGAATGAAAGAGGATTACCATCTCACACCTTATACAAAGATCAACTCAAGATGGATCAAAGACCTAAATATAAGAGCCAAGACCATAAAAACCTTAGAAAGCAGTGTAGGGAAACATCTACAGGACCTTGTAATAGGAAATGGATTTATGAATATCTCACCAAAAGCACGAGCAGCAAAAGAACTAATAGATAAATGGGACTTCCTCAAAATTAAAGCATTCTGCACCTCAAAGGAGTTTGTCAAGAAAGTAAAAAGGGAGCCCACACAGTGGGAGAAAATATTTGGCAATCATATATCTGATAAGAAACTTATAACTTGCATATATAAAGAACTTCTATATCTTGAAAATAAAAAGATAAACAACCCATTTAAAAAATGGGAAAAAGACTTAAACAGACACTTCTCTGAAGAAGAAATACAAATGGCAAAAAAGCACATGAAAAAATGTTCCAAATCTCTAGCTATCGGGGAAATGCAAATCAAAACTACAATGAGATATCATCTTACACCCATAAGATTGGCAGCTATGAAAAAAACAGAAGAATACAAGTGCTGGAGAGGATGTGAAGGAAGGGGAACACTCATCCACTGCTGGTGGGAATGCAGAAGGATCCAACCATTCTGGAGGACAGTATGGCAGTTTCTCAAAAAACTAGCCATAGATTTGCCATATGACCCAGCAATACCACTGCTGGGTATATACCCAGCAGAACTGAAAACAAGGACACAAACAGATATATGTACACCAATGTTCATAGCAGCATTGTTCACTATTGCCAAAAGTTGGAATCAACCCAAATGCCCATCAACAGATGAGTGGATCAATAAAATGTGGTATATACACACAATGGAATACTACTCGGCTGTAAGAACAAACACATGTGATAACATGGATGAATCTTGAGAACCTTATGTTGAGTGAAGCAACCCAGACATTGAAGGACAAATACTACATGACCTCAATGATATGAAATAAACAAGCTGCCCTAGATAGCAAGAGACTGAACGATAGGCTTACAGGAAATCGGAGGGTGGAGGAAGGATATGAGCTGATGTCTGCAGGGGTGGAATTTAAGACGAGATGGTGGTAAGTATGAACACAAAGAAGAGATAAAAGGGGGGCAAGGGGTTGCCTTTTGTTGGGGCTTTGCGGGTTTGAGGGTGGCTGGGGAGGGACGGATAGGTAACATTGCCCAAAAGTGGGGGGAGGGAGGGGTTGCACACGAACACAGGAGAGGGTCAGGTGTTGGTGGAGAGTAAAATGCCGAGAAAATCATATCAAAATATAATAAAGAGGGTTACCTCTTTAGAATGCTCGGAGGGGAGGGTCTGATGCAGGAAGGGCTCCTGGGGAATGTTTAAATGCTCATTCTGCCAGAGTGGGTGACACCATGGGGTAGAAACCCAAGTAGTGAGAGTGGGGGTGGACCCACATCCTGGGGAGGACTAATGCCATCAAATAGAGGGAACTGTATCCCTCGAGAGAAAGGGTGGCTCCCAGGGCATTGGGGCAGTTGAGCAAGTTAGGCCCTGAACACTATTCCATCTATCTCTGGAAGTGGCTCCTCAGGAAACGGAGGTTGGCTGTCACTGTGGGCACCAAGGTGGAAGGGAAAATGGACGTTAAATGTGTGGAACCAAGGTAAATGGGGGGTAAGAGAGGAGTTTCTTGAGAGTACACAAGGATGGATATAAAACATGTAATATTACACCATAACATATAGGAGATGACAGACTGATAATGTAAACCATAATGTAAAACATAGGATAACTAAGAATGTAAAGAACTGTGTATCCTAAAGTATGCACCATAATGTAAGCACAGATGTCACCTTGTTAGAAAGCTAATGTCTCAGAATCTGTACATCACGTTAAGTAAATATGATGTGAATAGGGTGTAAGAGTATCGCTGTGGAAGGAAAAAGGTTTTGTGGTGGATGTATGGGAGTGCTGTATATTATATATATGCATTGCTGTGGTCTAGGACTCCTGTGAAGAGAAGCTGAATAATTAGTGGAAAAAAAAAAAAAGGAAAAGATAGGATGTAGAATTTTTTCAAGTCAACATTCTTTATCTAAGTTCTTTATCTAACTTTATCCAAGTTCTTTATCTAACCTTTAAACCCATCGCTATATGCCATTCCCTAGTAAGGGACCATGACATTATATTGGGCTTCAAATTTCGGGGAGTTCTGGATCACAGAGTGTTTCTTCAACAATGGCAATGGAGGGATACTGGTATGGGATGCCAATGACAGGTGATATATGGCTGACAGGGAGCTGTACAGAACATATGTCCAGGGTGCATGGTAATGTTTGGATATACTCATAGTGGCAATAATTCAAAACCACAGCAGGGGGGGTACTGGGTTCTGGGCCAGTGGTGCTCTGTCGTGGTCCCTAGGGGAGCAGCGACAGTCTCCCAGGTACAGCGGCGGGGACCGGGAGTGAGTGAGGGTTCAACAGTGAGCCCCTGATGCTAATGACTATGCTTGTGAGCTGATAAGCCTAAAATAAGAACAAGGCCTAGAGCAACATTGTGCCTGGGAATTTCCTCCTGTCAGCCTTCATGTTACTCAAATGTGGCCAGTCTCGAAGCCAAACTCAGCATGTAAATGCAATGCCTTCCCCCCAGCATGGGACATGACACCCGGGGATGAGCCTCCCTGGCACCGAGGGACCACTATCAACTACCAACTGATGATGCAACTGGAAAATGACCTTAAATGGAAGGTTCAATGCAGATCAGCAGAATATCCCTGTCTACATAAAATAACATGACTTTAAAATGCTGTTTGACCTAAAGTAAGGGGGAAATGGAAAGGAGAAATGAGTTTATATGGCTACGAGTTTCTAAAAGAGAGTCTGGAGGCTGGCAGAAGGATTGCCCTCATGCACAACTGAGCAGAGTCAGAGAGACAGATAAAGCAGATGCAACCCCCAGATATTGATTCCTTTGAGGGCTAAAGAGACCCATGGGAGTTATGGTCATGGCCGATGGGGTTAACTACCAGGTCAGATGGCCCCTCTTTGGAAATGGTGTTTATGTGTGATGAATCTGGACTCAGATGGGATCTTCCTTCATAAGACTTTCATGCTAATGTGCTGGAGGTGCAGTTAATGTTGGGATTTAAGATATATTTAGGGGATTTGAATCTCTGGACTGACAATGTGATAGCCAGGTCCTGAGCCTCAACAGACTCCAGCACCTACAATCTGATTTATTGGACTTACCACACTCAGCTAAGATGGAGTTGAAGAAGGACAACCACCACACCATGGAGCCTAGAGTGATTACAACTGAAAGTGGGAGGATTGCATCCAGCATCCATGTGGAATCTGAGCCTCCTCTTGACATAGAGGTGCAATGGACACAACCAATCCAATGTCCACATAGAAGAGGTGGCATTGGATGGGGAAAAGTGGACATGGTGGCTGATGGGTATGGGGAAAGGCAGGAAGAGATGAGAGGTGGAGGCGTCTTTGGGACATGGAGCTGCCCTGGATGGTGCTTCAGAGGCAATCACCGGACATTGTAAATCCTCACAGGGCCCACTGGATGGAATGGAGGAGAGTATGGGCCAAGATGTGGACCATTGACTATGAGGTGCAGAGGTGCCCAAAGATGTACTTACCAAATCCAATGGATGTGTCATGATGATGGGAATGAGTGTTGCTGGGGGGGGGAGAGGTGGGGTGGGGTGGGGGGTTGAATGGGACCTCACATATATATTTTTAATGTAATATTTTTACAAAGTCAATAAAAAATAAAAAAAATAAAATAAAATAAAATAAAATCACATACCCCAGAAAAAAAAAAAAGGGGGTGCTGAGGCAAAGTACCAGAAATCTGTTGGAAGGTGTTTATTTGCGGTAGAAGCTTAAAGTTACAAGGCCCTAAGGAGTCCAACTCAAGGTTACTTCCTCACCAAACTCAATTGGCATGTGTTGACGCAAGATGGCAGGTGGTCTCTCCTGGTCTCTCCTTCCTCTTAAGGTTCCGTAGGCCCAGCTTCTTCCGATTCATCGGCTCAAGGCTGGAGAGCTCATTTCTCTCCAGGCTCTTCTCAGCCGCTCAGGGCTCTGTTCTCTTCAGCTGCAAATGGCTCAGTTCTCTTTGGAGCCCCTGGGTCAAGGTTCTCTCCTCTGGGTGTCTGTGGAGCTCTCTCTTTCTTCCCTGGGTCCTCTGTGTGTCTTCTTGATTGATTGCCAATTTATATTGCCCACCGAGGGGGCAGGGACTCAACCCTGAGTCACCCTAATAATGTGGGCGAATCAAAGCCCTCATCTTGATTTAATCAAATAAACATTAAATTTATTAAAATTTATTAAAATCAAAGGGTATGAATCCCAGAGGAACAGACCAGTTTGCAAACATAACCAAATATCTTTTTTGGAATTCATAAATGATACCAAACTGCTATACTGCTCTGAGCCTCAGTTTCCTCTTCTAAAATGAAGGTAATAACCTCATGTACTTGTTGCCAAGACTACCTGCAATAAAATATGTAATGTTCTTTGTCTTCCTAGGCATTTATTAAATGTTATTCCCAGTCCTACACTGGTTTGTGACCTGACTATGTTTACCAGCTCATTATTGGTAGAGCTGAGGTAAAATCCTGGTCTTTTGACATGCAATCCAGTGTTCTTGCCACCTCACCATTTTCCATGAGAAAGATTATAAGAGTAAAGATATAATAGAAAAAATCCACTTTAGAAACAGACTCTTACAAGTTTATCCCCCTATAATGCAGAATTCCATTACTCTTAGATCTTCATTTGCTGACTTTTGATATACACAAACAACAGGGCTTCTTTTCATGGTTCTAATTTTTATCCTTCAAAATATGGACCTAGGCCAACTCGTATCATCATTGGTTTATTCTGGTACCATAAATGGGTAGAATGTGTCCTTTGAGTTTAAAGTAATGCTCCCAGTGATCGTCAGAGCCATTCAGGAAAATGTTTTAAAGAGGATGGTGGTTTGACCAAGCCATGGTACTAACAACAGAGTATGACTTTTAGTTCCTCATTCTTGAGCCTAAGATTTGCTGCTATAGACATATAATGAATGCTTACCATTAGCCCTCCCCTTTTGGCTCCCCAGATTGACTTTGAGGAAATAGAGTAAAGGATGAAAATGGAGGCGGGAGAGGGGAAAGGAGTATCAGGTACAGGCAGAGTCTCATTTCACGTTTTGACTCGGTTCTGGTTGCTGAGGAACACATTGCAGGCTGAGTTAGCCTTGGCATTGGTTTCAAACCCCCCTGTCTTGATAAGGAGATAACTGAGCCACTTAATGTCTAGTGGGCCTGTTGTCAGTGCCTGCTGCTCCCTGGAAAATTGTTTAAATGCCCTGTTAGATCTTTGCTCAGTGTTATTTTTCTTGTCCCAACAGCTCAAATACATTCTTTACAGCTATGCATGTAATTATATATTTCTTTATTAAAAACTCAGATGATTGACTTACATACATAAAGATATGTATTTATATATTTATATATATAGTGCACATTTGTTAACAGACATAAAAATCTCTATGAAATAAGGGAATATACAAACTCAGTCTGCAATAATTATATAAAAAACAAAAGGAAAGACAGCTATCTTTGAATTGTCTAAAAGCTTAACACAGAGAAGATGATAATAGGTTACACCTTTTATTGATACTGAGGATATGAGAAACTGCTTATACATATGTTAAAATTAAATTGCTATAGTTTTTAAAGTTATGGATGTGTCTTCTCTGTCAGTAGGTACTTTCAGGGATCATGGTCTATTTATCATACTTTTAACAGTATACATGATTCTTTAATAACTACTTCTAGAACCCATATTAAAATATACACACACACACACACTCGTATGCACACCCATATGGGATTTAAGTTAGAATTTGTTAAAATGAAGTAAAGTAAATTAATCCACTGAATTAGTTGGCAAATAAATAACTGAGAGCTCTCCTTTAGATAACTTTAAAA
The DNA here is from genome assembly GCF_030445035.2 of Dasypus novemcinctus. Taxonomy (NCBI): domain Eukaryota; kingdom Metazoa; phylum Chordata; class Mammalia; order Cingulata; family Dasypodidae; genus Dasypus; species Dasypus novemcinctus. Next base: position 106,478,964 of record NC_080687.1, on the reverse strand, counting down.
GGCCGGGCACAGATTCTTATCTCTGGATGATTTAAAACAAGTTTGCCTAGGGCAGAAGAATAATCTCTCTGAGCTCTGACCTCCAACTCCGCTGCTCTGGCTAGTACCTCTTTTATTTATGCCATGATATGTGTTCTCCTATAGATACTCGTAACTCTTTATCCCTTTCCCAATTATTACCCAGCTCTTTCACAGCTGGCACCCGCTGTGATATGATAGACCCTGAACTTGGAGTTGAGCATCCTTGTTCAAGGTTTAATTCTGTGCTTAGTAGCTGCTAACTAAGGGCAGACGGTTTACCTGTCAGGTATGTAAAAGAGGTCGAAATATCCACCTCACTTATCTTAAAATATTTCTTAAGAATCATATACATGCTCAGAGTATTTTGTCGACCATAAAGTCCTCTTTAAAACATACTATGATTGTCATTATTCTTACCACCGAGCCAAATATAGTGTACACTCTATGTATTCATATGGGACCAGAACCTGGATGCTGCGTGTAATATACTCTTAAAAGTCTGTTTGTTCCTCTCCTACTGCACAATGGGACTTTTAAATTTGCTCTTGCTCTCTTTTTTTTTTTTTTTTTGGTGGGGGGAGCCAAAACAACTGCTCTTGCTTTTTTGCCCATCACTTTATCTCTGCTGCTGTGGGTCCCTGAAACCAACAAAAGAGTCCACCCCTCCTTCTGCTGGCTTGGTCTCCAGCCTCCTTCCGGGTGAACAGTCCTCGACTGTTTTAAGAGTCAGGGTTCAGAAAGCACACAGAGGGGGTCATATCTTCCAAAGCAAGGTCCTAAAGAATGTGCCACCTCTGTTCCAGACACTGGGCTTCCAGGAGATTCCAGTCACCTTTTTCTTGTCCCTCATAACCTCATTCGAAAGTTCTTTGTCTTTTTTTTTTCTTTTGGTTTGGGAATAAAAAAGAAAAGAAATAGTTAATGAAAGGAAAAATTCTGTTATAAAATTCAAGCCATCCCACATTAGAAAGTGATCTGTTGTAATTAGCTGCTGAGAGGACTTTTTAGAATTTCTGGTGGAGCACGTGGCCTTAACATTGGAAAGGACTTCGATGTTAATAGGACTGTGTACTGAATTCTACCCACGGCAGCAACATCGCATGAGGAGGAGCACAGTAGGACTTCAGAAAGGGACAAACTGTGTGTGCACTATTTTTGTTACAGTCATTATAGTTGATGGTTATTGTCCATTCTAGCAGCAGCTTTTGGTTAAAATATTTTATGGCAAACTCAGGCAAGGCCTTATGCCCCAGTTTTTACTTTATTATGATCCTGTTTATTCTGGGCCCTCAATTGCCCAAGCGACAAATTTACTTTTCATTTTGTTTAAAACTGTCACAGTTGTGCACACTAACTGAACGTTGCCTTCCCACCATGAGATTATGTCAAAAAAGCATTTATTAAAATTGAATTTTTTAAATAATTTTCTTGCTGGGTTATCTATTTAGGTGAGTTAGTTTTAAATTCATGATTCTTAATAGTTTGTAAGTCTTCAAGAACTCCTTGTAAAGCATGTACCTTTTAAGCTTTCACTCTTTAATAATTTGTTTTAAAAATCATAGAAATAATTCAGCAGTTCACTTAAAATGGGTGAATTTTCCTATTCACTACAATTTACGATGCCAGGGCCTCTGAGCAAAGCTGGTCTCTCTACCTTGACTCTATGGCCCATTTCCCATACCTCCATGGGGAGTTTGCAGTATAAATTATCCCCTTCTCTTTATCTTTAATTTCATCTTTTCTCCTGACTCTGGTCATTTGTTGAAAAACTCAAGAGTCTCCCAACTGGAAAAAATAATTCTCCTGTAGCAATGTTTTCCATTCAAGCTCTTGCCCTTCTTTCCTTTTCAGAGCCAAGCTTGAGGACATAACTGGACATTTACTCTCTGCTTCATTTCCTCTCATTCAGCCCATTACAATGGGAGTTCACAGCATAAACTGCTGAAGCAAAGGTTAAAATCTGGTCTTCTATCACTTTCTCTAACCTCTCACTCCTTTGAGCCTGCAGTGTATCTTTTGTTTATCTTTGTTAAATGATACCTTTCACATTTTAGACCTTTTTGTAAATACACATGTTGAAGCCTCGCCCTACAGAATCCTGGGTTGGTAGGTCTGAAGCAGCGTCCAGGGCATGTTGTTTTGATGTGTACCTTTGTTTAAGAAACCTTTAGTTTTCCATTTATGGGTTTCCATGGTTTCCTTCCTCTACTAGACTAGGAGAAAGGACAGTGTTTTCACGTATCTTTTTCTAGTGCCTAAAATTAACTGTAAACACAATGCTCTGAGATGGATGGTATTAATATGCATCATATGGGGAAGCAGATTTGGCCCAATGGATAGGGCATCCGCCTACCACATGGGAGGTCCAAGGTTCAAACGCAGGGCCTCCTGACCGGTGTGATGAGCTGGCCCATGCACAGTGCTGATGCACGCAAGGAGTGCTGTGCCACGCAGGGGTGTCGCCCGCATAGGGAACCCCATACACAAGGAATGCACCCTGTAAGGAGAGCCACCCAGCACAAAAAAAGTGCAGCATGCCAGAACTGGTGCCGCACACATGGGGAGCTGACACAGCAAGATGATGCAACAAAAGACACACACAGATTCCAGGTGAGACTGACAAGAATACAAGCAGACACAGAACACACAGTGAATGGACACAGAAAACAGACAGCTGGGCAGGGGGGGAAGGGGAGAGAAATAAAAACATAAATGTCTTTTAAAAAAAGAAAAAAATATGCACCATATGAATATAAAGCTAAACATCTGGAAGAAGTTCTACTTTTGCAAAGTTCCCTTTGCCTCTCTGATGCTTCTACATGGAGTTCTCAGCTATACCAGTTCTATAGAATCAGTGAGGACTTCAGCTGCCTGAAGAGTTGATTGTGCAACTTGGAGTTGATTCTGGGGATTAGGAAATGCCAGTGGATCCTCCAAAGGCTCAGGGGTTTCTGGCTGGTACTGCAGAAACAGAAACACAGAAACCACCCATTGATACATTCTTCCTTCTTCCCCAGATAACTGGCAACATTTTGTGTTACCACTGTGCCCTGCAAAAATGCTACTGGCTTGTAGACTTTGTTATGATGTTCAAACCTAAAACTGGTGAAGGCAAAAGCCCCTTTGTAAAGGTGGACTCAGATGGCTGAAGAATGATTTGGGGATTCACTTGACTGACCTCCTGGGTTGCAAAGCAAAGCTAGGGCTCTAAAGTTTGCAGTACAGAATAAGGGAGGGCAGAAGATGGAAGCAGAAGTGGCAGGGAGAAGGAGGGAATAGTATAGAATCTACTGCATCTGTGGTATTATATTTCTGCTGGTTAGGTCTGAAACTAGAATCCTACCCTGTTTCCAGCAGCTCCCAGCCCAGTGCCCTTATGTGTGTTAAATTGGAAACACGGATTTGTTTTTGTGAAGCTATTCACACTTTTGCAGCCATTTGGATTTTCTGAGACCAAAATAGTGTAAACTAAAGCTAAAGGGAAACATATCTAAATGGTTTAGGATAGCAGGCAGAGGAAATGTCAGTGTCCATTTTCTTTTTGGTCTTCTAGACAGCCTTTCTTGCCTTATCAGAGATAGTATTTATGGTCTATATCATGCATTTTTTATTGGTTTATTTAGATTGGTTTTATTTAGAAAATTTTAATTGCTGTTTTATAATCATGTGAAAACTTGTTTCTACAACTATATGGTAAGCTCCTAAGGGCTGGCACTATACCTTATCTTTTTTTGTAAGTACTCAATACCTAGCATAAAATAGATACTCAACAAATGCTTGTTGAAGTGCATAGTAACAGTCATTTAAGATTTTTATGGAATGAATCTACAACATTTAGTTTTACCAACATTGCTGTCTTTATTTAATATAGGGCTAAATTGTCCTGCTAGAGCACTGTCTGATGTTATACCAGTAGAATATGGCTAAAGACATGAGGCATTTTACCATATGGTTAGTTTTATGATTTAAGGTTGGGTTTGGACTTGACCCTTTGATTTTGTGAATTGTTTTCAAATATGTCCATTGGAAAAAAGTAAGTCACAAACAATGCTTTAAGTGATAACAAGTGCTAGACCATGAAACCATGGAGGAAAGAATTGCCAAGGAAAAAGGCCCCAGATATTTTCCATTCATTAAATATATCCCACTTCAGGAGAGAATTCAAATCAAAGAATTGTTGAGAAAAAACTGGTACCAGAATGGTATAAGACTAGGGCATGCCTTAAAATATCTTCTAAAATAACCTCTGTATACAGGATGCTTTATTCTTGGCCAGAATTTCCCATTTTCTCTCCAGCTAGAATTGTGGAAAGAAATCATGCAGGCCGTTTGGAGCCTACCCGAACTGCAAAGTCCTGTGATTGTTTGGTACTTGAAAATATATCCCATGACAGGTTCTAACTTTTGTTGGCAATTAACTACATGATTAGAAATAAAATGGGTGCCTACTGAATAAAATAACATAAACATAAAATAGCAGAGGAAAAAAAGTAAGCTGCTTGGTATGATGACAGCACCGATGTGCTTCTTGATCTCTGGAGGAAAATGCTTAGAGCCTAAATCCATTAAGGAAGTTAAATAAATAAGCAAAACAGATTTGGTGATATATGTCATATGTTGAGAGCCCAGATTTTCAGCATACATAAGAACTTCTCTGCAACTCTTAGGAAGTTGCACAGGTTACTTACTGGGAATTAGATTCTTATTGTCTGAGGGCTAAAATGTCAGCAAAGATTTCTTTAAAATAAACTGATGAAATGAGACCTTGGGGTAGAGTAGGGTAAGACCAGGTGTGGAAGAGCAGTTAAGAGATAAGCTTGGTTATGGATATGTAGAAGCTGGTTCCATTCTCACAGAAAAGGGACCATAATTTCTAATGGATTGATTAGTCACCTCCCAGTTGCCTTCCCATAGTTTCTACTTGCCTATACATAAAAGAGCTTTTTTATATGGACTTGAAAGGGATGATTGTGAACAGGAATGAAAAATGGGCAAGGTTAGGAAATAGAGTTTGCTTGGCTGGGGTGGGGCTTCACTTCATCAAGTTTTTAGGGTTGACCTGTGTTCCTACGTGGCAGGTGCTGCCCAGAGGGCGGGGCAAGGGGGGCCTGGAGAGGAGACAGCAATAAACAGTGGCACGCGCACCTGCCCGTCATCTGCTCTGCTGGCCGCCTGCACCTGTCAGTGATCCCGTTGTTACCCTGACAGGAGAGTGAGTTTCACATCTGACTAAGCTTTCACCAGATGAGGCAGATGGTGGGGCGAGCTGAAGCCCAAAGAGAGTCGGAGTGCTCCAGGAGCCTCCCACACGGAGTGGTCCTCCGGAGTGGGACTGAAGGGAGCACTGATGGTTCCGCCATACCCTCGCAATCACAGTGACTTAGCAAAGTTGTAGATCTAGCTGACCAATAAAAGACCTGGCAAGGGATAGCCTCCAGTTGCAAGCTTTTGAAAAAAATGTGTTGCCACAAATAGGGTATTTTGCTGAAATGAATACGTGAATAGTATTGCCGTCCCTTAATGCTTCTCTTAGTTTTGTGACTATTAATATATCAGAACGTGGAGTTTCATACAGATCATTTTCCTGCTTCCCCATTTGATGAGGGTAAGCTTGAGGTAATTGGGTTTTTAAATTGTTTTTCCTTCTTCTTGTTGCCATATTTATATTCAGGACTTTGACAAACAAACAAGATACTAGATATTTCTTCCCGTTGTGCCTGTACTACATTATCTTTCTTGACTTCCTTAGAACAGTATCCAGAAACAATTCTATAATGCTGAATTGAGTTACTTTTAAACTTATTATAAATTTTGGCAATTCTGACTTTAAACAATTTTTTTTCTTTTCGCGTTGTAGGAAAGCCGTAAAACTCATCAATAGAAATTTTAAAGGAAATAATTCTAGGACATATCTTTCCAGATCATATCTTTATCTTGCTGCAAATTAAAGTTAGTGAAACTTTAAATGATAGTCTCACATTGTCATTGGCAAATGACAGCCCATAGGCCAAATTGGTTCTGCCCGCACCTATTTTTCTAGGGTCTTCAAGTTAAGAATGGTTTTTACATTTTTAAATAGTTGGTGGGGGAGTCAAATAATATTTCACGACATGTGAAAATTATTTGAAATTACAATTCCAAATAAGGTTATTTATTTATCTATGTATTTTGAACACAGCCATACGCACTCATTTACCTCTTGTCTATGGCCACTTTTGCACTACAACAGCAGTCAAGTGGTTGTGATAGAAACTAGTATGGCCTACAAAACCAAACACACTGAAAAAGTTTGCCAGCCCCTGACTTAAGTCAACAGCTCCTAGGCCAACAAGATAATCACTGGAGGATGCGCCCCCTCAGCAGGGACCCTTTCACTGTTCTTTATGCTGCCCTTAGCACTGTGCCTGACCTAGAGCTCACAGGCAGTGCGACAGTAAGAATTCTTACATAGATATTGCAGTTTCATAGAAATCTTGAGGGCTTCAGAAATATTGTATAGTTTTCATATCTCTTTGAGATAAGTAAAAATCATATCATCTGTTTTACTGTAAGAAAAATGCAAACATGAAGGGGTAGGTTCTTGGCAGAGGTCACCATGAAGGAGCTGAAAGGAGGATGTGTATTTCTTGACCCTCAAGTCCACCAGCCCTATCATAAAACCTGCACCCAGGGTTTGGGCATCTCTAGGGGTCAAGGATTGTCACATATTCATCTTTGGGCCCTCTGTGTCACCTGATGTGAGGCTTTACAAATACCAAGTACATAGTAGGTTTTTCAAAGTGAAGTCTACTGTTGCTCCTTAGAACCAGAGCAGAATGGCGCCTGAGCAACAAGTTAGTCAAGCTTCTTGTTTTTAGAGATTATTAGCGTCTTTAGTACAATGATCTGCCCAAGGTTAAGGTGCTTGCAAGGGTCAGAGCCAGACTGAGAGCCCAGGTTGCCAAGTTCTAGTCAAGCATTCTCATTATTTCGTATCATCTTCCCAAACAAACAACTAAGCTCCTTTAAAGTTATGAGCAAATGTGTACCATGTACCATGTGTAAAAAGCAGATCTTCCATTATCCAGGTATCACCCTTGCTGTTGAATCCTCACTTTCCAAATCAAAAGTTTAAATTCCATAGATAAACATCAAAATGCTGAGGATATATGGAAATCACATTTTTGTAATATATCAAAATCAAGTCCTTAGATTGGTGCTTTATTGATTTGTTTAAATCCCTAAAACAACCACAGCAATACAGGATTATATAAGTATTCGAGGGAATATTTACAATTGCATCTTAGAAAAATGCTTTCAATAAATATGTGAGAAATGAATGAACAGTAGAAATAGAAGCTTTTAAAAGTTTTTCTGGACTTTAAAAATTGATATGTAGAAACAGAATGACTTCTAGACAGCTTAAGTTAGATAATCACTATGGCAAAGAAGAAAAATAAGGAAACTGTCTTTCATATTTTCCTCATTTTTTTCTTCTGTGCACATATGACTTTCAAATATTTATCAAAAAGCTCCACAGGTAGAGTATCATTGATTTGACTTCATGAGAACAGACTTGTGGCAACATTTTATCCTAGAAAAGGACTTTATTTGAGGCCCCATGCCACACTGGAACCAACTGCATACCTCCTGGGTTTGGATTTTGCCTGATGCCCCATAATCCTAATATTTGATTCAGAAAATATGATCTTTTGGGTAGGCAAGAAAGTACATGAAGAGACATAATAAAAAAGTGGAAAATTTAGATTATAGTTCGAAGAGAATAAAGAGGTAAACTGTCAAGAGCTATAGTGATAAAGATAAGAAGTCAGATTTTGAGGACAGCAGTGTCAGGGAGACCTGAACAGCTAATGGGCTGAGCTCCAGCCTCTCTTCTCAGAACCTTAGCCGTGTGGGTATTGCTTAAATAACCTTTGCTCGAACATAATTACTGTGCTCTTCTACTTCCTGCTTCCATATCTAGTTGTTAAATATGAACTTTCTCTTGGCCCAGTGAGCCTTAAGAAAAATAGATGTTTTTGGTAATCAGAAGAGAGCTGGGGCAGGCGCCCGTAGCTGAGACCAAGGAAATTTGTTTTGGCACATCATCTTAGGAGTGGGCTGGCACTGCCTTTGTCAGTGAGTCTTTGAAGGAGGGAAGTAGGTGAGAAATTTAATTGAAGAGTTCCTGAGGAGAGATCCATTAGCTGCCATTTCCAAACGCTCAAAACCTTGCCCATTCCATAATTTGTTCCTTTTTTTTTAAACTTTGAATGTTTATCTTTTTAAAATACAACTTCTGTAATTGATGTTTTTATCATTTAATTTCTTCTTTAATCTTTTCATTTTGAAATATTTCAAACTTACAGGACAGTTACAAAATAACGCAAAACCCATACAGAAAAGTCTACCTGGATACCGAGATCTACCACTCTTAACATTTTGCCACATTCTCTGTATTGGTCTATCCATCCTTCTGTCTTTCTATCCAGCCCATCTACCTGTCTGTTTTCTAATATTTGAAAGTAGGTTGTATATGTCAGGTTCCTTGAACACGGTGCTTCCTTGTACATTTCCTAAGGGCAAGGGTATTGACTTATATAACCATAGTAAGTAGATTTATCAAGTTCAAGAAATTTAACATTAATATGAAGTCTATAGTCTATATTACAGTTTTTCCATACATGTCAATAGTGTCCTTTTGGGACTTCTATCCTCAACAATTAGATATGGTCTAGGATCATGCATTGCATTTAATTGTCATTGCCTCTTTAGTTGCTCTTTTTTTAAAACTGTGGAAACATATATACAATATAAACTTTCCCATCTCAACCACTCCCAAGCGCACCATTCAGTGAGACTAATCATAGTCATAGTGTTGTGCTACTCTTACCACCATCCATTACCACTACTTTTCCATCATCCCAAACATAAACCCTCTATCATAATTTATTCTTAGAAAGCCAGACATCACTAGAGGCAAATCCTTTGAAGAGATACTGTATAAATCATCTATTTCCTTAATCAGGGTTTTTTCCATGATGACAGGCAAGCAGAACAAATAGTTTCAGGGACTACACCTAATTATCCAAAGCCTAATTTGTAGTGGAACTGTTCTAATGATCCATACTAATTGGAGGGAGAGACCAAAAATTGATATATTGATAGGCTCATTTACAGCAATATTCAATCTCTCCTGTCATCAAACAACTAATGCGCAGTTTAAATAACCCACAAAATAAGAGATTTAAAGCAGGGATTAGCCAACAACAGCCTTTGGACCAAAGCCCGCCTACTGCCTGTTTTTGTAAATAAAGTATTACTGAAACACAACCACATTCATTTATTTTCTACAACTGCTTTTACACTACAACCAGATTGAATAGCTGCAATATAAACCATGTGGCCCACAAAGCCTAAGATTACTTATTTTCTGGCTCTTTACTGAAAAAGTTCATATTCCTTTTTTCAGGGCTTCAATGGTTTTACTACTGAGGATTTTTAAATATCCTAATCTAAGGTCTCTTCAGATCCAGCTGTGCCAGCAACTTCTGCCCCTCTCAGCCGCCCAGAGTCATTATGCTGCTCCCACACAGGCTGGGCCAGTGAGCCTTTGGGAGACCCCATCTGCCGAGACAGCCCCTGTAACCATTTCTTCTTGGGGATTTGGCCACCTTGTGGGCTTTACCTGGGAAGGTGGTTGCAGCTCCTTTCTATTCTCAGATCCATGCCCACCCCCTCACACCCCCCACCTATGTCTGAGGGTTCCATCTCTTCCAGGAGGGACAAGACCGAGGACCCCATTTTCTGTAGGTCTTGCAATTTTCCTGCACACCTGGATTCCCCTCGTGCTCTTTCTAGCCAGAGAATCTGCATCTAGTCTTGGGAATGAAGATTCTTGCTCTGAGTCATGATATGTTGTTGTAGATCAATCATCTATGCTGAGTTCTTTAAAGTTCTCCAGCTAAGGTTTGGCTTTTGAAACCCAGAAGCCAAAAATTGATAATATTCTCCTCTTCTGGTTTGCTCATTTATCCTACACCTATAGATTGATTGTGAAGTATCTTAGATGAGTAAAGGGGTTAGAGGCAGGGAGACAAGGGGGAAGAAGAGTGCAATTCTGATTAATAATCCAGATTATGATCTCACTACATTTCTTTTAATGATTAGCCTTTAAGCTCTTTGAAGGATTTGTTTTCCTTAATATACTTTTTGACTAGGATTCTTCCTGTATCTTTATCCTTATTAAATTATATCATAACAGAATGACCATGGTCCACTAAATGGTGAAAAAGTCCACACCAGAATGTCATGGTGAGGTTTTTCCTTCTTGGGATTAGAGCATTGAAAACTACCACAGAGCCTCCAGAATTCTGGGTTATGTAGTCAAGCAGGAAAAGTGGTATACTTTTTTTTTTACATACATTTTTTTACATTTGTTACTGAGAAATAACTTACATAGACCATACAGTTCACCCACTGGAAGTGGACAAGTCAGTGTGCTTTAGCATAGTCACAGGGTTGTACAGCCATCACCACAGTCAATATTAGAACATTTTCATGACCCCAGAAAGACTTCCAAACCCATTAGCAGTCACTCCCAATGCACCAGAGGGCCCCAGCCTTGGGCACCCATTGGTATCCTTTCTGTCCATATAGATTTGCCTAGCCTAGACATTTCATGGTATTGAACTCTACAATGGCTGGTCGTTTGTGACTGGCTTCTTTCACTTAGCATGTTTCTGAGCTTCATCCATGTTGTAGCATCAGTTCTTCATTGCTTTTTCCAGCTAAATAGTGTGTCATCGTAGGCATATACCATATTTTTGTCCATCTTTTTATTAGTTGATGGACATATGGGTTGTTTCCACTTTTTGGCAAATATGAAGAACACTTCTATGAACATTTGTGTACATATTTTTGTGTCGACATGCTGAAGGAATTTCCTTAATATATGAATGTAATAGAAGTCAGCCCTCAAGTGTTGAGTAACTGAAGGCTTTCTCCTTTTTAAAAAGTACCTTTTCCACAATCAGAACCATCTCTCCTCAGAAGTTTCAAGAATTCCTTAAAATATTTTGAAGAAAAACCTCCACCTCAAGATGCATAAGGGAATAGGGACAATTCTCCAGAAATAAAAAATGAGGAATGAAAAGAATCATTTGATCGCATTCATCAAAGGGATCTCAGTGACAAGAACTTTCTGGAATAAATTATAGATTTGAACCCCCTATATAGATCAAAACTCTTTACACATCAGGCCTTCAAAAGACTGTGGCCAAAGAATATGGAATATTGGGGAGTACAAGATGCTGCTAGCTACTTAAAAGGTTAAGATAAAAATTGAAGCTGGTGCCTACTGTGACTTTTGTAGGAGCAGTACAGGATGCTGAAACTCTACAAAATGTTTGAAAAAGGAGAAAGATTACTTGGGGGGGGGCGGGGGTTGAAGCATGGAAGAGGGAAAACCAAAGCAAGATGAGCTACGTATAAGCCTTGCTATCTTTCTTCAAGACATTTCTGGTTTTCAGGTGTTCACTTTAAGAAATTCAGCTTTTCATGCTTTTTCCCATGTTAAGTGAGCCAAGAAATTTTTTTAAAGTAGAGGAAATTAAAATTAAATTAGATAATTATTTCTCAGATTTATTCAATAATTATTTAGGAGTTTGCTCTACTGAAGCAAGTGAAATAAGGTTTTTATTAGAAATACCGATAGTTTATTTTTTGTTTAGACCTAACAAGGATTTATATTCCTGCCACTTGGTAAAAATATAGCAATGAGCTCTTTGTAATTTATTCTTTGTCCTCAGATTAACTAAACTTTTTTTTTTTTAAGGAGGTGCTGGGGATTGAACCCAGGACCTCCTACAGGGGAAACAGGCACTTAACCACTGAGTCACATCTGCTCTCCTATGATTTTTTTTTTTAAGATTGGCATTTCTTTGTACCGGATTTGTCAGAAATGCTAAGAAAGCCTCAATTCAGATACTGCTTTTACAAATTATTTAATTACTTTAATATTAAAAAAAAATAATGAAACCTTTACTAGAGTGAGAATAGTATCTCACAGTCACCCAATAAAAGCAATTTGACTATTTTATTTTCAAAAGTAGCATTGGCAGAGCAGGGTATTTAAATTCAGCTTTGCCTGGAAGTGTCTGCCAAAATGTCTTCCCAGTTCTGTGATTCCTTGAATTATAAGAGTTCTTAGAAGGGGAAATGATGTAATTATATTAACTGATAATTATAACTCAGAATAATATTTTTAACTTTCTTCCCAACTTATCTATATAAATTGTGTGTGTGTATGTGTGTGGAGAAAGAGACATGCCATTCCCAATCCGTCTTCTCCCTTGTTGCCTTTCTCTGTAGAGACTAGAGTCTCAGATTCCCTTTTCCCATCCCTCAAGAAGCTGGGTTGACCGTGTGGCCCAATCATAGCCAATAAGACATGACGAGAGGTTGGGAACATTTGGGAAAGATCAAAGATCTTCCTTCTTGCCTTGAATGTAGACGTGACGTCTCAAGCTGTAGCAGCCATCTTATTATCATGAGGAGAAAATTCTAACGCTCTAAAGAAAGCTAGAAAGAGCTTGGGTCTAGATGATCCTGGTGAGCTGCTGACCTAACCGTGAGACTGCCTGCCGCTGGTTATTCTCATTAGGTAAATAGCCAATAGCTTTATGGATTAGGCCGCTTTTAGTTGTGGCACACACGCAGTCTGAAATACTCCTCCTTAACAACTGCATGGTGCTGCTTTTTGCAAGTCTAACTTTTGTTCTCACTTGGCTTGCTTTTTATAACCAGTATATTGATGCCAGAGAGAAGTCAGATAAGGATTATTACAGGCCTGTATCCTTTAGTTGAATCTTAAAAAGGAAATTGTAGTTTTAAAGGCAGTGAGGATGGGGCAGGTGGGGTGGAGGTAGTGCTTTCTAGTCAGAAGGAAGAGCATGTTCCCAGCCCCAGGTAACGGCAGAGGTTGGCGATTACAGGGAGATGGCCTGAAGCTCTGGCTGCATGTGGGGGAGTAGGTGGAAGTGAGGGCCAAGGGCCGAGTCCAAGGGTGCAGACGGATGTGTGTGTCTCTCTCCCTCTCCTCCTCCCTACCTTCTCTTCTCTCTATTCTACTCGCCTCATTCTTGGATAGGCTTTCTTCAAGCACAGCCCCAGACCTATGTCAGTCTTATGCAGCTCCCTTCTTTGGCAACTCCAGAGAAAAAGAGCTTGGAGCTCTTTGATGGCTCTGGCAAAGTTTTCAAGAAAAGTGCTTATTTGCCGAGACTAAGTTGCATGTCCATTCCTGGACCGAATAGTACTCTGACCAGCCCTAGTGGAAGGGGTGGAAGATAGACCCCTATGTGAGTTTAACAGGATTACAATCCATTAGGGGCTGAATGATTTCCCAAAGAAATGCCTGGCAGGAAGAAATAATGTCCCTTACCATTACTATAGGAAAAAAATTCATATATGAGATGTTAGGGAGTGCTGGGAGATCTACCTAGGCTTTCCTAAGAAGATATTTGATCAGTAATAGTAGCTAATTTGTCTGTGTCTAAATAGAATTATGGGTGAATTTTGTTTTCTTTCTGTTACTTGTTTGCATTTTCTGTTTTTTAATAATGCACTTGTATCAGGCATATAATAGAGTTAAAAATAATAAAGGATAAAGTGCTAGGCAAAAAAAACCCAAACATACACAATGTGGGTATGTAGTATATATTATTAAGAATCTGTTCCCAGTCAAGCTTTTTTGTTAGGTATCTCAACCAGTTCTTAATAAAACACAGCTCAGCAGGAAACTGCGGTTCAGAAGTAATTTGCCTGAAGCTAGAAATGCTAGAGCCAGGATTCCAGTCCTTGACTTTCTAAAATCAAAGTAGATGCTGTTTTCTTTATGTCATAGAAATGCCAATTAAGAGGCCACTGCTGTAGAACAGGTAAGAGATAAGGTCTTGAACTAAGACAGCCCCGGAAGGAGGGTAGCACGGCCATTACATGAGAGCGTCTAAAGAAGAAACAGGTGGAAACTTGAATGAGCTCTTTTTTGGAGCTGTAGAATATATGGGATGTCCAGGTAGAAATATATGGTATATGCGTCTAGAGAGAAGTCTGAAATAAAGATCCAGATCTGGAGCCATTAGCATATGGGTGGTAGTTGACGCCCTGAGAGGTGGTGATGTTGCCCAGTGGACTTAGAGTGGGAAAGCAGCAGGAAGAAAGGAAGACTGAAAAGCATTACTCAGAGAAGGGAGAGAACTGAGAGAATCTGGTGTCCCATAAGCAAAAAAAAATTCTTTCCATCAAGGGATCAAGACAATGAGGGCTGACACTTGGCCTCTGGAGCTCTCAAGTTCATTGGCACCTTTTTCCAGAATAGTTTTGCAGCCCTGGCGGTAGCAGTCTGCTTGATGCTATATGGTGAAGAATAGAAAAGTGAGGAAGTAGACATCAGGTGAGGCAGTTCTTTCCGTAAGCTTGGCTCAGAATAACAAAGACGACTTTGTCAGAAGCTAGAGGTGGCCCTGGAGTGGAAGGGTGTCAGCCTTTGTATTGGTGTTTTCATAACTTTATCTCCATTATCTCCCTCAATCCCCACATATTCTCTGTCTGGGGTAAAACTGTCTACACTCTACAGTGCATCTACTTTGTATGTTCTGCTTTCATAGTTATTGCCTCTTTTCTCGTAAAATCTTTCTACATTTTCTTGTCTTTATACTAAACTTCATTTTTCCTTCCTCCATTCTTGGGCCCTTCCTATAAGCCATCTGAAAAAAAAAGTAGAAGAGAATTTGTTTTTCCTGGTTATTGTCTGTGGTCATCAAGTCTGAACTTTAGTTTCCCAGTAAATTTAATAAAACCATAGACTCTTAGAGCCATTACCACTGGACATTAGGTAGCAAGGATCAGTTCGAAAAAAAAATATTTTTTTAGGCAGTAGTAAGGCCTTTGAATTCTTATTTTAACAAATCAATTTTATTGATACTTATTTAAGACTGGAAATTATTGTTTTCAGAGAGTAGAAAGACTGCCTCATTTGCCTCCTTGGGACCCTTCCTCCTCTTTTTCAGTACCATGAGTTGCAAATAAAGAAGGTTACACCTTGTGGGGATGCCAGGTAGAGCTAATTGTTAGACCTGCCGGGTTCTAGGATGCCTGAGACAACACACTGACTTTAGCCAGGTGGAGAGCTTATTTCTTTGCACATTAGGTTTAGAAAACTTGCTGTTGCTTCCACTTGATATCACGCATATTTCACTGATGGATAATAAGGTGCCACAGCCCACCCTAAGTCTGTTGTACAGGAGTTCCTGTTGTACTCCAAGCAACACTCACTCGTTTATCAGTTATTCCCTTCCACCTCCTACCCATCTGTTCTTTGGAAGGGTCAACTCAGATCCTAGGAAGGCATTTGAGCACGATTCACTTTATTCCTGCTTTAAAGATGTGAAGTAAAAAGAAACAGCATTGGATAAGAACATGTACAAAAGAAATGGAGGTTTTGTTTAGCTTGCTGAAGACAGGACTAATCTAAGGGTTGAGTGTTGCTTCGATGGAGGCCTTGGTGTTCTGTGGTTACAGCATCTGCTGCCTTTCCTAGGAGCCAGGTGTCTTTACTCTCTGGCCAGAACCCACCCCTGCCCCCTTTGCATTATAGGAGAAAGACAAGACTTCAGAATGCAAGGTGGCTAGTTCCTTGTTAACCCATACCCCCCATATAATTATTGTCCCTTGAAGAGAAGACCAGAAAATAGTAGGTTCCCCCATGCAGCCTTCAAGTATAGTCATTTACTTACTTATAAATATGACACACATTTTTAAAGCACCCACTCTGTTCAAGGCATTGGGCAAGGTGTTAGGGATCACTGGCCCTCAGCGACTTGCCTTATATTTAAAGTCTAATTGTATTTTTCCTGCATTTCTGCTTCCACAGTGTTTTCAGAGGCTTAAATGAGTGTCAGACAAATCTGTTGTGTCATAGTTCTGCTTAAAAATATTAAATGGTTTTCCAGGGCCCACCAGGTAACTTCCAGAGTCCTGATGCTGTGGTCTGCAAAGCCCTCTGCCCCAAGGCTCCCCTCTCTCCCCTCCACACATTGTGTCAAAAGTCTAAGATTTACTCCCTCTTTCCTCAACGCATACTGCATTTTCACACTCCTGCCTGTTTGGTCATTTTCTATCCCCCTTCTCAAGTCTTTGAACTGGCTTAAAATATCTTGTCTGTGGTCATGCACTTGATGTTTGACACCTTTTGTCACCCCCCCCCAGGCAGCCCATTCTCTTTGGACAGTTCTATGACAAAGTTCTACCTTAGGATAAGCAGAATTCTGTCTTCTAGATGCTGAACTGTCACATCACATTTCCTCCCAAGGATAAACCATTGGACAAGTTCTTAGATGTGTAAAGTAAGTAAAATGGAAAGTTTAGAAGTTTAAAGTTGGCGAGTGCTGTTAGGCTGTGGAATAATGTTGGCATTTTGTTTCAAATCCAGGGCATTTTTCTAGGTCTCGGTACATAGCTCCCCCAGTTGAAGTCAGTGAGAGTTCTGGGAGGGTCGGAAGGAGAGCTCATGTAGGTAGTCATTTACTAGCCAAGCTCTTTACCAAATACAAGTTTTTTTAGAGCGAAAAGTATGAAAACCATGATGTGGAGATGATCAAGAAAAATCATAAGCGAGATATTAAATACAATTGAGAAATTTCAAATGGTTCAGTCGTTTAGTGCAAGTAAGCAGATGGTTAGCCTAAGGTAAAATGGTCTCTGCCCTCATGAATCATTTTTTAATAAAGTTCCATGTAAGACTTTGGACTCCTTTAGTCCTGGCTTAGTAAGGGTTGAATAACAGCTTGGATGTAAATAAAAGTTACACCTTATTTCATTTTACATCTGCCTCAGCCTACATAATGTTAATTATTTCCAGTATTCTCTATCATCAGAACACCTGCCCCTCCCACCACCAATGTTTAAAAAAGTTTCCTTTATGGCTATTTGGTTTATGCCAAACTTTTAATCAGACTTCTTATACAGAGGAAGAATTGTAGTGAAGAACCTCTAGAATCAAACTAGTCCTTTTGAGACCAAAAAACCTCAAATCTTACTTTTATTGTTTTGTTTACCAATAATTAGTGATTTGTGTTTATAGTGTTCTCCTCTGCTTGCATTTCCATCTAGTTAGACAACTATCCTGGGGAAGCAATATTTGAAGCTTTGTTTGGGTTGGCTTAGATGTTTAGGCTTGTGGAGAATAGCCATTTTCTTCCTTGCCAGTATCATTTTGCATATCTACCAATAAACCTCAGAAAATGAACCTTCCTTAGCATATAAACACCAAACAGTTGAGCTGTTTACTGTTAAATATTTACTGTGAGGCATTGGGAACATTAAGAACTGGTTCTTCTAGTTTCCATGTTCCAGCAGACTGCCATTAGGCCACCTCTTTGCTGTCTGCTCCATTACTCTGCAGGAAGAGCACAGCTTTACCTTGTCTTTTATTCCAAAGCACCTTAAATCCTGTTTCCAAAATATTGACTGCTCTTATTTATTGATTGTATTTGTTGAGCCAGACAAGCAAAAGGCCATACCTTTTAGCCACATCAGATTGCCTGATGCTCACTGGTGATCCTGAACCTTAGATCTGGGTGAGGAGGGGGGGACCCCCTCTGTCATGCTGACTTGGGTTCCCAAGTTTTCCCTTAAATTTCAGAAGTTTAGAGGGGAAAGGAGAGGAGTTGCTCTGTGACGTTCTCTCTTGCTGAAAAGATAACTGAAATCTTCAGATTTTCCTCCTGTAGCCTATGAAAATGTTCTGTTTTCCATATAACTTCAGTTAGCTTAAATTAGTGTTCTCTGTTTGATGAGTAATTTAGAAATCAGTCTTGGTTGCCAAACTTTTCATAAGCCCCTGATTCTCTCAACACTACTTTTAACATTTCTGCAACCCATTTAGTATGATCTTATTCCTTAACAGAGGAAAAGTATAATTTATATTCTGAAACTTTACATTATAATTAGAAAAATTAAATCGTGAGGAAAACATATCTGAGAATCACTTCTAAAACATACTCTGAGAAATAAAAATTTTGTAGCCATGATGCTTTACAAGTAATATATTCTATCTCCCCAACCTCAAGACACACAAGAAAAAGATACCCTAGTTGCTTCTAAATATAAAATACATCTCTGGGAATTATTTGTGGCAATTGCTAAATTGCTAAAGCCAAGTGTCTCCGAGTCTAGTGCCACCACTAACATGTATGTATGTCTTTAGCATGCCAGTTTCCCTCTCAGCTAAATCTGTGCTTTTGTCCTCACTTATGTCTAGAGTAGTGGGGAAAATAAAATCCTGTTTAGGAAAGTAGGTAGGTGTTTATAAAAATTTCTTAAGTTAACAATTTCATGTAAGTATCCATGTTAGCTCCATTTTTAGTCACTAAGTCTTATTACCCCTGAAGAGAGCATAGTTGAGTTGTGCTGCCCCCCCATCCCGCAAGTGGTCGGCCCTTAAGACAGGCTCAGATTCCTGCATTAGTTGTTGTTACCTATTTTGGATTTGTTACGTGTTTAATTCTCTGGGGTGGAGAGATCAAGAGGTAGAATCAAATGTCATATAAAATGATTTATAAATTGTGGAAGGGGAGCATGATAAGTTCAGTTTTACTTTTAGCTCAAAGTGACCTGTAAGGAATCCGTTTCTTTAGGAAGGGCAGGGGTAAACTGAGTGTGGTCGCTGCTTCAGTTCCAGCCATTTACTTGCCCTAGATAAGATTGCTTTTCTTTTCATTGCTGCTCTTACTTTGATTAAATCGTGAGGGGTTGGCAAGTTCTGCTTTGTAACAGAACCACTTAGTGTAATGTTTGTTGGATTGTGAAGGATTTTCTTTCACTAAAAAATTAAGTAGCTCTCAGTTCAGAGCACATTCTAATCGCCAAGAATGCATGCTTTATCATTTAATTTTAGTTATTTTTCAAGAGCCAGCTTTCCAGTTTAAAAATTAGTAATCTTTCCTTTCCCTTTCCCCTCAGTACTTAGTAACATAAAAGTATGTAGAAAAGGATATTGTTGGTCTAGTTTTTAATCCAGGATATTATCAGATGACCTCTAGATACATCGTTATCATTTTACCTTTCCTAAAGAATTTTACCATATCCTCGTACAACATGGGATTTCAATCCAAGAACTTTGTATTCGCTGGGACTTTAGAGGACATCAGTAGATTATAGATTCAGGCCTATCTTTATTTACCATTATATTTTAGTTTCTTGAGGATAGAAAATTATCCCTTAGCACTTGGCACAAGTCTTGTCAGATGGATAGTTAGAACTTATTAAGTATTGGTAACTGAATTGACTCAAATCCAGTCCCTCATTTTACAGATGGGTTAAATACACAAGACCCAAAGAAGTTAAATGACTTGCTCACAGTCAGCTGGCTAGGTGGAGGAAGAGGTGGGACTCCTTCCGCAGTAGCGTGCTGACTCTGCCTGAGTGAGCAAGCACTAATGTGAAGTAGGCTGTCACTTTCATCACTGTTGCAGTGCAGAGAATTCTACAGTTTCAGCCTCATACCAAATCAGAACTCACTTCAGAATGTTTACAGCATAGACAGCCTATAGGCCAATGGGCTCAGGAAGCCAAGGTTTCAAGGTTTTGTGAATTCCATTCCTTCTGGACTGGAAGGCTACTGTTGGCAAAACATTGAACTATCAGTATTATTTGTTTTTACAGCAAGCCACTTAAGTCAAACACTATCATTACCTGCTTTTGCTTACAGAGAGAGGTCTCTGGTATTATACTGAGTCAAAAGTTTTGGCCTGTGTTAAGCAAGAACTCGGTGACAGACTTGTATAGTAATTGTGTCCTTGTAAATCAACACTGCATTATAAGATGGAATTAATATATTTACTGAGAAGCCTCAATTGATAGAGAATAAATATGAATATATATGAGGTTCTGATACTTATTCAGCAAACTGAATCATTCACTAGAAATTTGAATGCCAACTATGTGCCATACTTGTATTGGGGATATAAAGAAGATAAGGCAATAAGGCCTTCAAAGAACTCGTAGTCACCTCTGGAAGATAATACAGTGGTAGATAGAAAAGGTGATTATGAGATCACGTGGCAGAGGTCTGACACTTATCCTGAGCAAGAAGGGTATCTGTGTCTTAGAAAATCTAAGGAGGAGGCACCTCCTAGATGGGAGCTTTCAAAGGGTGGGCAGACTTAATGAGTCAGAGGAAAGTCCTGGAGAAAGATGCGGAAGCATTTCAGAAGATGGAACACTATTTGCAAAGGAGCTGAGCTAAGAAACTCCACGGGGTGATCCCGAAGAGTAAATTGTAAAATTAGTAGTGTGAAGAGATGAGTCCAGGGCATACAGGGCAGTATAGATTATATAAAGGAGCTTAGATTATCCCAGCTGGTGGGGAGCCACTGAGGGGTCGGGGGCAGCACCGTGACATGAGACCACTCTGGTGCCTGTAGGAGAGGGATGTATTTAGGCCAGAGGGCTTGGTAGTGGGTCAGCTTAAAGGTGGTGCAGCGATGCAGGGTTGCTGTGGCAAGTGGGAACTAGGGCAGGGGGGCTGAATGAAGGTTGATTTGAAGAAATGGAGGGCAAGAAATAATTAGGGGGTTAAATTGGCAAAGGTTAGTGAAAGAAGATGGTGTGGAGTAGAGAGAGATTGCAGAAGGATATTTTTTCTGATCAGGGTGTCTGAGGTAGGTGAACAAGCAAGTAGAGGAAATGACAGTAAATTCCTTCTGGGGAATGCCACACTTGAGGTAGGTATATCCAAAGAGTTGGATGTACCAGTTGGAAACTTGGAGGAGAGATTGGCACAAAGGACAGATTTGGAAAGTGTAAGCACAAATATACCTGTCAAAACAAGAAGAAGACATACCACCTGTATGGTGGAAAGGAGAGTAAGCCAAGGATGGAATCCTGAGAATGTTGTAGAATTTGAGAGAAGTTCAATTATTTGAGTATAGAGAGGCCAGGACTCAGGAATGATTTTGAGAAGGAAAAATGGTTTATTGACGGCTGGCCTGACTCGGGAGCTTTCTGTTTGAATGCCGAGCCCTGAACAAGATTTCCAAACGTCATTTATACAGAGAGGAAAGGTCAAATGGTCCCTTTGTTTCAGTTCTCAATAGGCTTCAATTAGCATATATATCTTCCACATCTTAGGTAAGCTTTTAGCATTGACTCCAGATAGTCTAGATAAGCTTTTAGCATATTTTGTTTTTGCATTTCCCCTAAATACTTAAAGTTTATAGCCCTTGTATTGTTAAACTGTTTCCCGGAGCTGGAGCCATTGCCATAGTCCCTAAGGGCAGGACTGCAGCCTCTTACCATTCCACACCCACAAGTCAAACACCTTAGGTTATCTCTGAAGAGACAAAGAGCCTTCCACCCATAGCCCATATCATTCCCCTCTTTTGCCAAAGTTTAACTTGCTAAGCTTTAGCATAATTATTGTTGGAGCTATGAGGTGGATGGCTGTTTGTTGTTTTGATTGATTATTTATCAGTCTTTAGTACAGCATCCAGAAGTTTTCAGAAGTTTAGAACTTCTGTTTTCAGAAGTTTAAAACTTTTCATTCTGGACAGCAGAATCTTGGGCAGGGGCCTCCTGCAGTTATTCTGCTGTCACTGGCACTCACGTGGATTTCCAGTCAGGTTCCAGATCCATCTATTACTTTTATTTTACTCTTAAAGAGTTTACACCTTTAATTTAAAAGGGGTGCTGAAGGGAGACGATCTCTTTTCTGTAACTGCTTCCTGCTGGCCATGGGCTGTAGTCATTGCCTAATAAGGTGTAAAACTCTTATTAATTTATTTTAACTGGAGGAAGATGTATCTGGCATTCTGTACGAAGTTGGATGAAGTTTTCATATGGTTAAGAAGATGTTCACTCTGAAAGAAACAAACTTAATTAAAAGTTTGGAATACCTGTTTTTAAAAGAGGACATTGGATTATAGAGGTAGACAAGGTTAGGTGCCTATAAAGATGGCACTCCTTCTTAAAAGCTGGTGGGAACAGCATATATATTCTTTTTCTTTTTTTTTAAGTTATTTATCTTTAGAGAAAAATTGCAACAGACACTTAGCTTTGTCTGAAGACACATTCCAAGCTGTTCAATGATTGGCACTCATTCGCTCTGTCAGATGCTCCTGGTCAACTGGCACTCCTTGGGCAACTGACTTCACTCAGGATTAGAACACTAAGTTGGAAATTCTCTTGGTTTTCACCTGTGGAGTGATTAGAACTACAGATAAAGGTGTTTTTTTTTTTTACACCTTGGTTTTAATTGTACAATTTCTAGCAATTTTGACTTGTTCAATAGGTGACTCAATATCAGCAAGCAAGCCTCACCTTTGCTACAGCAGAGTATGGTAGAATATAGAAGTTGACTGAGACTGGCTGAGACTGCCACCTTATTCTATAGACATGTTATTAACTGTTTAGAAAATGATTTTACCAGGAATTTAACATGTCTAATATACTTCTGCACTTGATCCAAAATAGAAAAGATAACATTACAATTATTAGGCATATATTTAGTACAGGATAAAAGTACAACGCTTAATATTAACTAATGTATTACTTAATGCATAAGGATTCAGAGTTGCAATTATTAGTTTTGAGTTTCAGGTTTGTAATACCTTACATGTTATCTCTCCATGAAAGCAGGCCATAATGCCAATTGTGTTTAAGTTTCACTTACCAGTATCCTGGTATCATGGCTCCACTTAGCATGTTCTTCAACGCAGTGAGCAAGTTGCAGCATTCTTCATCTTAGAGAGATTTTCCAGTATTCTACTAGCCTGGTGCATAGTGCTCTCTGGCACTATGGAACAGTGCCAGTCTGGAGGCGATATCCATCATACACTTGGCTGTACCGAGTCATTATTGGCTGCTGCAGGAGCTTGAAACTGCAATATAGTTTCCATCAACCTCAGGAGCAGAACCAGAGACTGATATAGCACATATTTTAATTGAGGGGTCAGTGACCAGCCTAGCCAATAACTCACATGGAGAGGCCACCTGTAATGTATTCAAGGCCTGGTTTGAATGCACAAGAGTTTGACAATGTTAAAGGTTATTCCTTGTTTTTATATACATTTTAACAACTTAACGCAACACATATATCAAATGACTGTTTACTTACACAATTTTACAATGAAGATAACAGTAGGTACTTTACTTTAGTAATAGAGGAAAAATATTATTTTTCATTGTTAGAATGAAAACAGAATATTTCCAATAGAATCAAGACAACTTTTTACTTAAATGTGTACTTTGCAGTGGCCTTCAGACAGGTTTATTATCATGAAGTTATTTCTGCTACCAATACCAATCTAAGTTTTTTTAGTTAACAATGACTTCTACAACTAGAACTATTTAAACATTTTCAGTTTGGAAGATGTTTTACAAACTCTTTATAATTGACTATAACCACATTGACTAGCCACCTCATGTTTAAATAAACTTACTAAATTACAATTATCAATGAAAGAAATTTTCTCTTTATTTAAGAGAGCATATCTACAATCTTTTTCCTTTAGCCTAATTTCACCAATGTGAACTTACAATTTTCATTACTGTAAAGATTTTATACATGTAATGTTAACTTAGTTTATAAATTAACTATGGGAGATTACACTCAAGTTAAATAAAATTGAAACCATAATAGTTTATGCAAGGAATGTTCTCTTTTTCCCTTACAGGAAGCTAAAAACTTCTTTTCTTTGTTTAAGTTATGAAAATTAGTAATTTAAAAGCATACTGACTACCAGGTTTTAAAACACATTACACAATTATTTAATTTTTTTAAAAATCATAACCCAGGAAAGATCTCTCCATAGTTTTTATGGACTTTCCTTTACTTACTGAAATTTGTTAATAGAGCCACTAATTACCTTTATTTTGTTGGAAAGAAATCTTCTGAAAGAAAATAAGGCTCACCAGATTGTGGAGAAGAATTTATTCTCAATCTTGCAAGAAGGTGCCCCGAACAGAGAAAAATGACACAATTTATACCCCTAAACCTAGCATGCAAGCTCTTCCTCTGTTTTTCCATAGATTGGATACTTTAGAAGTTACAGCTTATCTGAGATCTAACCTTCCCACGCAAAAGTTTGTGATTTAACTGCTTCCTCTATCACATTCCAACCATTTTAGTTTTTACCTGCTCCCCTTTGTCAAATAAGGAATAGAATTTAGTGCTGAAATGGCATCAACTTAGTCCTTCTTGGTCATCCTTCCACTGCCCATAGGACTGGCCTAAACTGGCCTCCTCCACTGCTGTCCAACCCGGGAGTGGGAGACTTAGGCAGCAGGCCGCCAGGTTACACCAATCAACAATTTTTTCCTTACATGAAAATTAACCTAATCTTTGTTTTTTTTGTTTTGTTTTTTTTTTTATTTTATGGCTGACAAAAGGTTTAAACTGGGAAATTACAGGGCAAACTGATTCTTAATTCCCTAGCCTAGGAGATAGGTTTAATCTGCCACACCTAGTCTTGCCTTTAAAGCTCTTGCAAAGAGGAGGCCCTTTCCCAATTGTTTCTATAATCAGATTTCTATGACTTTTTCATCCTACTTAGTTTAATTTGGGCTTTAAGAATATTTACAAATATAACTGCATATTTAATTTTTAACAATTTGAATAGAGCTCTTTTAAGAATTTTTATTTGTTAATTTGATATTATCCTGATGTATGAAGACATACACTGAGCATTTTTTTAAAATGGGCAGACACAAAGAGTTAGACACAAACACAACTCATTGATATTACTTATAATTTGCATTATTTTATATACTGTTTAGCTTAATTAATTAGGGGTCCAGAAATACATATTACTTAGATAACTGCATATTTAACCTCAACAATTTGAGCAAATAGGCAGATATAAATAGTTTGAGACAAAAACATAACTTGAATTACTTTAAACTTCTAATCTTTACAAAACAAGTGTGACTGCAAACATTTCAAAGACTCCTGAAACTTTCCTTAATTTGCACTATGACCATGCAGTTTACCACAAGAATTTTCCTTCTTACTTAATGGATTGTAATAACCAAAATGTTCTCAATGCTTTAGCACCATTTTGTTTTAGAACTTTATATTTTACTTTGAAATTAGCAGAATTTTGGACAAACAACAAGGGTAATCTTATGTATTTACTGAGGCTATTTGAAGACTCAGGGAGACAGACGTTTCTCTCATGAATTGCCACTCTTAGGGACACTGACCATCCAGGCAGGAGACTTCTCCCCCTCCACTCCTCTTTTGATTTTGGAGATAATAAAATTCCAGTGGTCATTTAACCTTATTCCATCAGGCAGCAATTTATTTAGTTTACACTTGAATTCATGAGAGAAAGGGTTACTAATACCAGGACAGGAGACAGTGATGTCCCAGCTCTTTTCTGGCCTATAGGGGCAGAAGCTGTTATGAAATAACCATAGGCAAAGGCAAGGGGTGAGGTTAGCCTTGAAGTAACCATAAACTAAGGAAAGGTAAAGTTTAGAGTTTATACTTAATAATTTCAAGCTAAATTCACCCAGCTATAATTTCAGTTATTACCTTTCCACTGTTTTATAATATAAATGCATTTATAAATGATTTTAACGACAAAGTCATCTTATGTTTCCTTAACAATAAAAACACATTCCATATATCCCACATACTAAGTTACCAGACAAACTTCTTACAACATATAATTGCCATTAATACTAAACAAGCTTGTTAAAATAATGAACTTTTCTTCACTTTAAATACTTAGTAGCATGTAATACCAGAAACAGTTTCTTTGGAAGCAAGTTGGCAGGGGAGGCTGGCTGCCAAATAAATTTGTTATAAAATTGCCTTTTATTATTATTATTATCAATTCAGTTTTTTGTTTAATAATGACTTTCTGCAATTTGCCATTTAAATACCTTAATTTAAACAATGGTTTGTAAAACCTTTATAATTATTTATACCTTTAAGACAAATTTTACATTCACAGAACACATTCTCTTACTTAAAGTTACTACAACACCTTCTAAGAACCTGGGCAGAATGCAAAGGTATTTTGGCTTTGACACCCTAAGGAGGGAACTTTACTGCATTTATTCTGATTCTGCTTTTCACCCCCTTCACTTCCCCCCCTTCCAGGCAGTCAGGTGCACAACAAACAGGAATGTGGCTTATGAATAGAAGGGTGAACTCACTGGAAAGGGGCAAGCCGCTCCCCCCTTTCCAGCTTTCAGCCAAAATGGGCAGACAGAACCTACTCAAATTTGGCAACTCTCCCGGGGACCCAGCCACCCTGACTGGGACATCCCCAACAAACTTGGGTGCATGGCACAGACACAGATGGCCTTCAAGCCCCAGCAAAGGGCCAGACCAGAGACAAGACAGCAGAGCATGCACGAACATCTAGACTCTGCAAACATTAAGACTCCTCAGCTTTTGCCCCAGAATCATTTCACCCCCTTGCCAATGGCAAGGGAGGGCTCCAGCTCGGCTGTAATTCTACTTTACATAAGGACACAACTCCAACACTAGCATTGAGCTGACACAGTCAGAAGCACAAAGGTCACTAATCTGACCCACAAGTTTATATATTTTCACTATGGCTGCCCCCACAGCCATCACAAACTTCAGAACACTTAACATTTGGTATAAAGCGAATTCATTCACAAATTAGCACCATAACAAAAGATTTCAGCTAGACTTTTTCCACTGTTTAAACTTTACACCCAGACCAAGCTCCACCAGAAAAGCCGATCCATTTTCCTGTAACCAAGTTTTGTTTTCCTTAATCTAGACCAATTTCCAGGACATTAGGACTTGAACCTATAAATAGCCCTTCCTATTAAAATCGAGACTCCACTCCTTTAGTGGATATAAGACCAGTACCAGATTCTAACATGCAGTTAGACAAACCCAAAACACCAGGGCTTTTCCCCGGTTTTTCTCCTTTTCCCAAGCCTAGAGAGAACGGCTTCCCCCCAACCTTCTGGGGCTACTAGGGTTCTCTCGGGAGGTGATCAGCCTCCCCTTCCTAGCAATTAAAGCTAGGGCCTTCCAGACTCTGCTCACCTGGGGAGTCTTACCTTCTTCCATGTTTGGAGTTCTTTTTCATTCCCAGAATCTTTCTCTTCAGACCTTCCATTGCCCTCAATTTTTGTCAGGAAGATTCTGGTGGAGCCCACATCTTTTCTGGATTAAATTTAATCCAGGGGCACCCAGATTTGGGGTTCACCCAAGTCCTCTCGGTTTCCTCGGGGATTTGGAAGGGGCAGCAAAATGCTACGGTCTCTGGCCTTTGTTTGTTGTCCCACCAGAGTCGCCAAAAATGTTGTAGAATTTGAGAGAAGTTCAATTATTTGAGTATAGAGAGGCCAGGACTCAGGAATGATTTTGAGAAGGAAAAATGGTTTATTGACGGCCGGCTAGACTCGGGAGCTTTCTGTTTGAATCACGAGCCCTGAACAAGATTTTCAAACGTCTTTTATACAGAGAGGAAAGGCCAAATGGTCCCTTTGTTTCAGTTCTCAATAGGCTTCAATTAGCATATATATCTTCCACATCTTAGGTAAGCTTTTAGCATGGACTCCAGATATTCTAGATAAGCTTTTAGCATATTTGGTTTTTGCATTTCCCCTAAATACTTAAAGTTTATAGCCCTTGCATTGTTAAACTGTTTCCTGGGACTGGAGCCATTGCCATTGTCCCTAAGGGCAGGACTGCAGCCTCTTACCGTTCCACACCCACAGCCTTCAGCTTAGGTTATCTCTGAAGAGACAAAGAGCCTTCCACCCATAGCCCACATCAAGAACACACTATCATTTAAGAACCAACAGAGAAAGAAGAGCTTATGAAGAGCACAGGGTGTCTGAGGTCACAGAGTTTTGAAGACAGATTATAGTCAGAATAGGAAATAATTCCAAAATGAAAGGAATGATCAAAAGAATATTTAAGAAAAATACTGAAAAAATGTTTATTGGAATTGAAACTTTGGTCAGTGCTGACCTTGTTGAGAACAGTTCCAAGAGCGTGATGAATGGAAGCTGGTTTGGTACATGAATGGGGAATGAGGAAGCAGAGATAGTGACAAGGTTAAATGAACGAGTGGACAGTTACTAGGTGGGAACCTGAGGAGGTGTGTGGCAATATGGCTGTTTGGTAAGGATTGTAAATATGTTTGAAACAAGAGGTTTGGGTGACCCTCTAAAAAAGAGAAAAAAGAGTCTTGCTTTAGCATGTAACACGCTCTCTTTGTGCTCTTGTTTCCACTGGCATTTCCTAATCCCCAGATGCCCCCTTTGGATAGCAGAGAAACCCTTAGCATAGAACAGTTAAGTGAGGAAGTTAGAATCAAAAAGGAAATGATTACATGTTGAGAAATGAAATTATTAACACATCCAGCCCTTCAATACTGTGCCTTTTTTCCTAGTTTAATGTATTTTTCTGGGTTTAGATTTCATTTTTAATGCCCAATGATTAGTACCCTCATAAGAGTTTCTGAAAAGTGCCCCATGTCTGTCTGTAGAATTATCCTCAGCTAACACAATCTACGACTCCTCCAGCAAAGATTATTTTAATATAAGGAAAGCAAATGCAAGTCTCAGGACTATGACCCATATGTTTAAAGAACAGTTCTGCCCCAGTTGATTTTTTTTGGGGGGGGGCCATATCAAGAATTGTTGTAGTATAATTTTGAAGATTCTTTAACACCAGACCTATTTCTAAGGGGAACTTCAGACTTCAGTCACTACAATATGCTCAAATCCTCACAGATCTCAAGGCCTTGGACTTGACCTCCAAAAGCCCATCAGAAATATCTTTGTTCACTTACAAAGTAAGGTACATATCTTACTTAGTAGGATATGTAACTCTGAGTACTTCTAGCCAGCATCCCTTTGCGAAGAAGAGGGAATGATAAAGCTATAATCAGTATAAAAAGTGATAGGAGGCACAAAAAATAAATGTAACTTGAAATTCTGAAGTTGAAATACAAAATAACTGAAATAGCAGGGCAAAAATGTGTTCTTTTATAAGCATAATTTGCAGTTATTTTAGATATTTACTTGGTTTTGAAGTATTGAAATCTGATTCATCTTTTTTTCTGACCACAATAGAGATAAACTAGAAATCAATAATTACAACAAGAAAAATTAAAAATTCCCAATTATTTAAAAATTAGGTAGTGTACTTCTAAATAACCTATAGATCAAGAGAGAAATCAGAGTAGACATTATAAAATAGTTTGAATGATGGTGAAACTGCTACATATCAAAATTTGTGGGATAAAACTATAACCTGCTTGGAAATTTGTAGCATTAAACAAATATATTTGAATAAAACCTGAAAATCAATGATCTAAATATGCATCTCTATAAATTAAAAAAAGAACAAATCAAACCCAGAAAGTATACTAGGTAGGAAAGAAAGGAAGAGCAAGAACTAATGTAGTAGAAAACAAGTATAAACTACAGAAAAAATATTTTAAGGTAATTCTTTGAAAAAATTAATAAAATTGATAAACTTCTAACAAGATTAAGCAAGAAGAGAAAACACAAATTACTAACCCAAGAAATATAAAAAGGGCATCATTATAGAGAATATGGACATCTAACAAATAATAAGAGAATATTATGAGACAATATTATACCAATAAATTGGAAAATTTAGGTAAAATGACCATCTTCTTTGAAAAACACAATCTAATGTAACTGAAACAAGAAGAAATAGGAAATCTGAATAGTTTTTTCTGTATTTACTAAAGACATTGAATCTGAAATGAAGAAAAAATCTTCTCACAAGATAATCTCCAGACCAAATGGATTCCCTGATGAGTTTTCCAAACAGTTAAGGAAGAAATAACATCAATATTATACTAATTCTTCCAGAGAGGAATTAAGAATGCTTCTGGATTTTTTTGAGTCCAGCAAAACCTTGATACTAAAATCTAACAAACAATGCAAGAAATTATAAGCCATTCTGTTTCATGAAAATGAATTCAAAACTCCTGAACAAAACTTTTAAAAATTGAATCCAACAATATATAAAACTGATAATCCTTGATGCCAAGTGGATTTATTTTTGGAGTACAAAGTTGATTTAACTTTCGAAGGCCAGTGTAATTCACTTCATTAACACCATAAAAGAGAAAAAAAATGATATATCAATAGATGCATAAAAGTATTTGTTTAGATTTGATATTTGTTCAAATCTAAAGATTGAAAAATTAATAAAATTGATAAACTTCTAACAAGATTAAGCAAGAAGAAAAAGCACAAATTGAGGTAAAAGGTTGAAGTTAAAAACCTTCAACAAACTAGGGTTAGCAGGGAACTTTAATCTGAAAAAGAGTATCTACAAAAATTTATAGCAAGAAAACTTAATGGTGAAATATTGAAAGTTTTTCCTCTGCAATGATAGTGATTGAAGTATGCCTTCATTTACCACTTCTGTTAAATTAGAGGTCCTAGCTGGTATAATCACCAGAAAGAAATCAAGAGATAGGTTTTAAAGAAAGAAAGAAAACTATCATTATTGGCAGATGACATGAATGTGTATGTAGAAAATCCAGAAAAGAATTTACAGACAGCAATTACAATTAATAAGCATATTTGACAGGTTGCTAGATACCAGGTCAATATATAAAAACCGATTGTATTCTATAAAGCAGTAACAAAAAAAAAACATTTTTAAAAAGTGGTATCATTTACACCAACATTGAAGAAAAAAATACAAAGTACTTAGGAAAAAACAAAAATGTGCAAAATCTCTACATTGACAACCACAAGATCTTCCTGAAAAAAAATTAAAGGTGCCCTAAGGAAATGAAGAGAAAAAATATATTCATGGATTGTATGAAGACTCAATATTTTACAGGTGTCAATTTTCCCTAGATTGATTAATAGAATCAATGCAATCCCTGTCAATGTTCCAGCATACAGTGGCACATAATAATAGCAATGAGAGTGAAGGAACTTGTTCACATAACAACATGGATAAATCTAACCGTGTTTCCCAGGAGAAGCCAGAGACAAAAGTATTTATACTGTCTGATTCGTTTTTAAATAAGGTTCAAAAACAAGCAAAACTATAGTTTTACAAGTTAGGGTAGTGGTTACTTTTGGGAAAGGATAGTGACAGGGAAGGCACAAGGGAGTCTTCTATGATGCTAATAATCTTTTTTTAATGTAGATGTTGGTTCATGTGAAAATCCAAGTGCACACTTTCAATTTATGCATTTTGGGATGGTTTAGTTAAAAATTATTTTAAACAAGTATAGAAAGGGAGAACAGAAGTTGATTGCATTCCAGAAGAATCTACCAAGTCAGAGATCTGCCGCCCCCTGCCCCGCCCCACAATGCTCAGAGCAGCTATGCATTAACCCCTTTGACATCTTTTGGGCAGTTGCTGCATGGTGCACTGAGGTGGGGACTAGGGTGCAAATACAAACAAGGCACTGCCACCCCTCACGGAGCCTGTAGAAGTGCTGTAGTTGAGCTATGTACAGCGTGCTGCGGGCGCCCTGCAGAGAGGGTGCCTCTGCGTGGAAGAAAGCCTCATGGGCTGAGGCTGGGGCTGAGTGGAGTAGGATACGTTGGAGCTGACTAGAGCTGTTGAATAGAACTCTCCAAAATGATGGGAATGGTCTGTGTCTGTGCTCGTCTGGTGGCCACTAGCCACATGTGGCTGTTGAACACTTGTGCATCTGAGGAGCTAGGGCATCTGAGGAGCTGAGTTTTAAGTTTTATCCCATTTTGATTAAGATTTCAGTTCAAATGCCCTCATGTGACTCCTAGCTGCCAGATGGGACAATGCAGTTCTAGACAGACAATATGACACATACAAAGATGCAGAAGCTCAAGGGCTTGCTTTAGTGAAGAGTAAAATGATAGATACTTAATGACAACAAAGAGTAAATAACATGGTAAGGAACAGTCAGATGATGGAGAGCCACTTCCCAGGATGACTCAGTGGAGAAAAGAGAATAAGGAAGTTGACTCTGTAGTCAGTGTTTGTGACTAGAGCCACTTATCTGGGCAACTTGCCTGGGGAGCCTATATCTAGGGTGTCGAGCAAAGTGTGCCTGTAATTGGGTACATTGGCTTTGAATATTGTTAAACATGGGCTTAACTGATTTGAAGACAAGTAAATTTAACAGAGTGAAGATGAATCTTGTTATTTCAGAGTGAATTCTATGTTTTAAGAGTGATAGAAGTTGGTTGGATGTACTGTAATGTGAAGTTTTGTTTAATAACATTAGAAATGAAATTGTATTCTTCTTGGATAACTATAGGAAATAGTGTGTAGACAGAGAGTAAAAGGATCCAAATTGAGGAACTGTCAACAGCCTTGACAGGACAGCTTCACAACCAGCCAAGAACCTAACATAGGATAAAAATGAAAGGAGCTTTGAGGTGAATCTCAGTTTCAGCAAGCTGACACCTCTTTTATCTCCATTTCTAAGGGGTAATTTTAAACCCCCACCAGCAGGTACCCTAGATACCCTCGCCCTCTCAGTATTGCCTTCTCTGCTCACCACTTCCTCTTGGCCTGAGTCCCTTCATCCTGAGGAAGAGTACAGTCCTTTCACTCTGCAGATTCACTTCCTCCAGCTTTTTAGATTGTCTGACTTGGTGACCAGGACTCTAAGAATCATGCAGAGATTGGGTTTGAGACCATGGTACTATCCTTTTGCAATCACAAGAGACCTATATGAAGAGCTAGCTAGTAAAGCAAACGTGTTTGGCCATTTTAAAGAAGTAGTAAGACAACTGAGTGATATTTCTAAATTTTGTCCAACAATATTCTTTCCAGCCTCGTAGTTACTCAAGATGTTCAGTGACATTGATCAGTAAGTACTATGGTGAGAATGGCAGGCAATATAAATACTAAATATGTAATGGCACTTAAAACAACCCCTTGTTAATTTGAGTGACATAGATAAGCCAGACAATGAATGACCCAGTCACTGACAAAATCACTTAGGCACTTGCTAGATATTAATTCATTTGCAGTGGGACTAATGTAGGCTAAACTGTAAATCAAAATTTCAGAATTATAAGGGGATTCACTTAAAACATAAATTAATAAAGAAAGAGCAGTTTATAAACTGCTCTGAAAATTTGTGTTTTAGAACTTCCTGGAATTCATTCAGAAGTCTTGAACCAAATCAAATATGGGAATCAGAAAGTAAATTTCATAAAATGCATTTTTTTGCACTGAGAAGAAAATATTTATTTCTTACCATGTCTATCAGGAAACTTATAAGGAAAGGGAAAATAAGA
This sequence comes from Dasypus novemcinctus, assembly GCF_030445035.2. NCBI lineage: Eukaryota > Metazoa > Chordata > Mammalia > Cingulata > Dasypodidae > Dasypus > Dasypus novemcinctus. Next base: position 106,445,655 of record NC_080687.1, on the reverse strand, counting down.
GATAAAATTCAATACTAGCTATAAAAAATTAATTATTTTATCTAAATTTCTGTGGACTTAAGATACTTCATATTTGTTTTAATATTGTCAATATTGCCTATCTTGAATGTCAAAGACAATATTGGAATATGTTTGTGTGTTATGAATTGAATCCTACTTTTTGAATTACCTTTAATGTTCAGTAGGAAGAACAGTCTTTGGTTTTATGTATCCAATAAGTCTTATCACTTATTAAAACCATTAAGAATCTTAGAAAGCATTTAAATTGTTTGGATTTAATACAAGAAGGTCCTAGGTAGTCCGGTGTTTTTATAATGTCTGCTATTGCTTGCTACACATCATTGATATCGTTATAAAATGTTTAAACAAAGTAAATTTTTATGTTGCCTTTTTATTATTTAATGGAATAATAAAATAAGCAGTAAAATGCATGTTTTCATGATATGATTTCAAAGCATCCCAACCAACCAACCAGTACTTGTAACACCTCTCTAAAGGTATAAGCAGGTCACACACTTCCCTGGCCAAATTAGCTATGGGGCAAATGTACCCCAGGTTAGCTTGCTTGCAGTAGATATAAAATTCTACCTAACTACACTAATCAATTGTCTAGAGAATGATAAAATTATGCCCATCTTCCACTAACTGAATTGTCACATTTTTATGTTTTTAAAAGGGAAAAATATCATATAGATATATCATTTGTATTTTTACTGAAAAGCTTTTAGTAAATCAAAAATTTTCTTTCAATTGCTAGTAATTTAGAACTGAAGGCATATAATATCTATTTATTGACATATAAAAAGAAATGCATGCAATATCAATATATACATCTCTATTTATGTCTATCTATTTATATATACTGATCTATCTACCAATCTATAACACATATATATTGTGGAATTCCTTAATGGTTAATCAAACACTGATTGCTTCATTAATCAACAAATGATTAGTAGTTACATTTATAAAAATGGCACAATTCCCTTCCACTCAAATATGTATGCCTAGATAAAGAAACCTCCCCTAGTTAGCCCATTACCTCTTAGGATCCCTCCCTCGTGTCCTTGCAAAGGGCCTCCACTTCCTATTAGATTGTAGCTGCTGACAACAGCAGTTTTACTGTAACTGTAAATGTCATATTAGCTTATTTCCACTCATTTACTTGTTACCTTATGTTAACTGAGCAATTTACAGCTGTTGTGATGCATGGCCAAATGCTCGCTCCCAGCAGGCTTTTGTCACTCTTCAGGGGCTCTGGGGGCAGTTGCTTACACACTCCCTATTGACCAGCACTCTAATATAACCCAACAATATTGACCAGCAACACTATCCCCCCCTCCTTTTGTGTAAATCCATGAAAGTCCTAAACTCTTTAGATTTGGGAGACAGACCTGCCTCCATACTTGGCACCTTGCATAAATTCTTTCTCTTTTTGGAAAAAAACAGCATCATGGAATGGGCCTCTCATGCTCACTGGACTATGAACTCACTTTTCTGGCAACAATATAACTTGCAATTTTGAATGAATTGCTTTTACCTGTCATACTTACTGAATTAAGCGGTATTTCATCATTCCCCCTTCCTGAACCTAGGTCAGCTGATGTAGCCAGGGAGCTCCTTGGTTAATTGTTCTTCAGTCACTCACTCTAGACTTGACAGGAAAGTGTTAAGTTCAGGGCAGAATGCTGAGCAGGACTGGAAGGAGCACAGAGGGAGGGGAAAGGGCATTCTCACTCCAGCTTGGCCTTGCTGTGTTCTTAAGATTGCCCAATGCCAAAAGAATTCCTATTCACTTGACTGGAGGGGTGTTAGGTCATTCATCTAACACCACCAGAACCCATTTCATTTGTGATTGCAATAATCTTTAAGAGGTAACAACTTAGCCAGGGTGTTCCTGCAAAATGACCTGGGCAGAATGGGACTTTGGGCCTTTTCTACTAAATTGAATGCATTTTCCCCCTTCTCACTATGCAACCCAAGTACACAGTTGACTTCAGAAGAGTATCCTAGTTCCAAATCCACACCCTCCATACACCTCATTATTGCACTCAAATGAATTGTAAATTAAGATCATAAAACTGAAAAAATCAAAGTATACCCTGTGGAATGATGTGCAATGGGATGAAGGAGACCTGGGTCCTGGTCATTCTCTTTATACAGCCTTACTATTTGAAATGAGAGTTAAGATTATCAATAAATTAAAATGTCAATTTAAAACTTTAAAAAATGAAATGAGGGAAGCTAGAAATTCATTGGTTTATTTTCCCAAATGTAAAATGAAACTCTATGGCATGACCCCTGCTGCCCTATCACCTCTGACCGTATTTACCCATCATCCACAGAGAAACTGCCTTACACACATCATTCCACTGTCTCTGGGGGGTGCTGACTCTCCTTCCACTTATACCAGGGAAGGAACACTTGCGCCAAATCCAAACATATTGATGAGTTGCTTCCTTTTGCAACCATAAGCTGATTTTAGACACATCTAAACCTCATTAAAATGATAAAAATTAAAGTAATCTATGCTAAATTATTATTTCCATGTTTTTCTCTGATAAGATATTACAAAGAATAATTACAAATGGATAAATAAAATCCCTTTAATCAAATATCTGCCTTGATGATTTTCTAACAAATACAAACATTGACTTAAATAATTCTTTACAGAAACCTGAAGCAAATAAATTCCTCTACCACAGTGGGCAAAAATTTCAAAAGCTCCAGAGCAATAATTCTGTTACATGCCTCTGTTTATCACAAGAAGAAATTATGTAATAAAATGTGAAGACTCAAGTCAGACTTCTGGGGAAGATGGTAGAGTAGGGAGCTACAGGACTCACATCTCCTCCAAAAACAGCCAGTTCACAGGCAGACACTGTATGAAACAACTATCCTGGAGCTCTGGAGGCCAGGGGTGTTCCCTACAGCATCCAGGAAAGAACTGGGTGAAGAGACTGAGAAGCTGTGGTAAAACAAAAACTGTAAGTAACTCACTCTACTATGGCTGGCCCCCCATCCTCAAGTCAAGCAGCCTCAGCTCTGGTCCCCGGATGACTGCTGCAGACAGAGGGATCTGGAAGAACTCCTCCCCAAGAAGGGGTGGGGTACAGCTGAGGACTGATCCTGGTTCTCAGTGGGCAAATTTAAACTTCTGGGTCCCAGCTGTGAACCTCTGTTTTAGCCTGCCCTGGGGAGGGAGCTACAGGCATGGCATCACCTTCAAGCCCACCACTGACAAGGGGCAGAGCCAAAGGAGGTGTAAAGAGGCACTCCTTCTTAGAGCTGTGGGAAGAACTTGGCAAAGAGCACATTCAACTGAGCATGCTGGAAAATCCATTCTCAGTGTGCCAAAAAAAGTGTTTTGGGCCTTCTTTCCTGCCCTTGTCCAAGGGCCCATTAGAACTGTTCTGTACCTTTCTTTCCGGTGTCTTGGCCCTATTTTGGCTGAGAATTACTGATAGGGAAAGTCCTCTCTGGGGGACTTTTCACAGAATTTGCCCTCCACACAAAACCATCTAGAGACAATGAAAGAGGAGATTTTTTTAAAGTAGCAAAAGAGAAAAAAAACAGAACTGATTAAGATACCCACAAAAAGAAGAGAGTAAAGGAAAATTTCTCCTGAGGTTGAAACAAATGCAGAAACAGAGCAATAATAAAATTGAACTGAATACACAGAGAAAGAATAAGATGTAAAAGAGGTGAATAAACCTCAACAGTTATACAAGGGTAATTCCAAAGGCTTAGAATAAGTTGAATCAAGTACCAGAGAAGAAGACTAACACAAAGCCAACCAGCAACTAAACCCTGGACAAGAGAGAGAAGCTGACCTTCAGAATAAACTCATTGAGATAATCAGATGCCTAGACATAAGCAAAAAAGTAAGCCATATTAAGAAACAAGAAGTAATGACCCAGCAAGGAATAAATTAAATCACACTCCCTATATAAAAATAAACTCAAAATGGATTAAAGACCTAAATATAAAATCCAGGACCATAAAATTACAAGAAGAAAATGAAAGGAAATTTCTTAAAGATCTTGTGGTAGGTGATGCTTTCTTGGACCTTACAGCCAAGGCATGAGCAACAACAAAAAAATAGTTAATTGGATCACAGAGTAGTTCAACAATGGCAGTGGAGGAATATGGGTATGGAATGTTATTGACAGGGGACATATGGTTGACAGGGAGTTATACAGGGCATGAGTCCAGGGTGCATGGAAATGTTTGGATATACTCATAGTGAAAACAATTAAAAACAACAGATGGGCGGGTACTGGGTTCCTGGCCCAGGTGGGGGCTCTGTCGTGATCCCTAGGGGAGCAGCAGCAGTCCCCCGGGTGCAACAGCAAGGACCAGAAAGGAATGAGGATCCAACAGTGAGCCCCTGACTATGCTTGTGAGCCTGTACACCTGAAATAAGAACAAGGCCTAGAGCAGCACTGTGCCTAGGAGTTCCCTCCTGACAGCCTCCATGTTACTCAAATGTGGCCAGTCTCAAAGCCAAACTCAGCATGTAAATGTACTGCCTTCCCCCCAGCATGGGACATGACACCCGGGATGAGCTTCCCTGGCACTGAAGGATCACTACCAAGTACCAGCTGATGACGTAACTAGAAAATGACCTTGAATTAAAGATTCAACGTGGACCAGCAAAATATCCCTGTCTACATATAATAACAGGAGTTAAAAATGCTGTTTGACCTAAAGTAAGGGGGAAATGGAAAGGACAAATGAGTTTATATGGCTATGAGTCTCTAAAAAAGAGTCTGGAGGTTGTCAGAAGGATTGCCCTTATGCACACCTGAGCAGAGTCCCAGAGAAAGATAAAGTAGATACAACCCCAGGTATTGGATCTTTTGAGGGTTAAAGAGACCCTCAGGTTCTATGGTCATGGCAGATGGAGTTCACTGCCATGTCAGTTGGTCCTTCTTTGGAGTTGGTGTTTCTGCGTGATGGAGCTGGACTCAGATGTGATCTCTTTTCACAAGCCTTTCATGCTACTTTACTGGAATTGTAGTTGGTGCTGGGGTTTAAGATATATCTAGGGGATCTGAATCTCTGGACTGACAATATGATAGCCAGGCCCTGAGCCTCAACAGACTTCTGCTCCTACACTCTGGTTTATTGGACTTACCCCACTCAGCTAACATGGAGTTGAAGAAGGTCAACCACCACACCATGGAGCCTAGAGTGCCTACAACTGAAAGCAGGAGGATTGCATCCAGTATCCATGTGGAATCTAAGCCCCCTCTTGACATAGATGTGGAATGGACACAACCAAGCCAAGGTCCATAGGAATGAGGAATACAGTAAGGATTAGAGTGGACTTAATGATATTCTATTCATGAACTATTGTGGTTAATAATCGAGAAAATTGGCATTGGTGTGGAAAAAGTGGCCATGGTGGCTGCTGGGTGCGGGGAATGGGACGAAGAGATGAGATGTGGAGACATTTTCGGGACTTGGAGTTGTCCTGGGTGGTGCTGCAGGGACAATTGCTGGACACTGTATGTCCTCCCATGGCCCACTGGATGGAACGTGGGAGAGTGTGGGCTATGGTGTGGACCACTGGCCATGGGGTGCAGCGATGCCCAGAGATGTACTCACCAGATGCAATGTATGTTTCATGATGATGGGGGAGAGTGTTACTGTGGGGGGAGTGGTGGGGTGGGGGTGGTGGGGGTGAACGGGGACTTCATATTTTTTTAATGTAATATTTTTTTAAAAATAAATAAAATAAAATAAAATAAAATAAATAGTTAAATGGGACCTCCTCAAAATTAAACACTTTCAGTTGGTACTGTGAGGTCAGTTCTGCTAATTGGGAGAAAGCAGATGTGGTACATCTCACTTCCTGGCTCTATCATAGAAAATAAGTGAGTTATCTGTACTCTCTTCTCTCTCTGTGGTAACTCTTGGTGCCATATATTGAAATGGGCATATTAGAAAACACTAGAATCTCCATCAACCTTGATTACTTTATGACTAAATGGAGAGCTGTTTGAGAATTGCCCTTCTACAACCTCACCAACACTTAATCAAAAGTTTTGTCAGCCTTTGAAACTTTTCTGCCAGTTCAATGGTATACATTATTTTTTAACTGATAACAAGTGAAAATTAGGAACATTTTCAATTTTTGTTGGTTATTTTAGTTTCTACTTCTGTAATTGCCTGTTCATATTTTTTTTGCCCATGGTAGTGACGGGGTTCTTTAACTAACTGGTTTTTACAAATACCTTATATATTTCAGAAATTAAACTTTTACCTGTTACATTAAAAAAATAGCCCAAATCTGTAGCTTATCTTTTTAATTTATTTGTCATATCTACCTAACTGGTTAAAAAAAAAATCAAATGATTTTGTACTTTTATAGTTTTTTTAAAAATATTTCAATTATTTTCTTATTAAATTGTCTTTTTTTAAAGATACATAGATCACAAAAAAGTTACATTAAAAAATATGAGGTTCCCACATAGCCCCCACCTTACCCCCCCCACTCCTCCCTTGAAAATCTCAAGTAATAGCTATTTTCTTTTTCAATATTCTGAAGTTACACTTTTTGTTTATAAGCTTTTAATCCTCTATATAGTTTTTGTTGGTGCATATTGTAAAGGAAGACTATTATTACTTTCCCTTCAAGAATAGTTAATATTCTCAAGACCATTTATTTATTAGCCCATCATTTTAATTGTTGATAATAAAAATTAAGTCATATATCAAGTTTAAATTCATGCAGGGGTTTTTGATAATTTCAATGGATTTTTTTGTCTTTCCCTGGTTCAAGGCTGAGTAATAAGACTTGATATCTGGTAGGGTGAGAATCTCTCCAACTTGAGAAGACACAACAGGCACAAGGGAGAATGTCTTGTGAGGACAGAGGCAGAAACCATATCATATAAATGGAATAATATTTATATTTATATTTTACATCTGCCTTATTTCATGCAACATGTTGTTTACAAGGTTCATCTGTGCTGTAGGATTTATCACTACTTCCTGCATTTATATGGCCACAAAATATTCCAGTGGATATATATACCATTTTTTCTTATCAAATAATGGATTGATAAATATTTATGTTGTTTCCACATTTTGATTTTGATAAAAATGTCAACAGCAAAAACAGTCTACATTAGGAAAGAAGAAAGATATTAAAGATCTAATTTTGTATTTTGAGGAAAAAGAAAAGGAAGAGCCAAAAAATAACTAAAGTGATTGGAAAGCAGGAAATACTAAGGATTTAAGTGGACATAAATGGATTAAAAAAGAGAAAAAAGTAATTGAATTAATAAAACCAAATATGGGTGGTGGACTTGGTCCAGTGGTTAGGGTGTCCATCTACCACATGGGAGGTCCGTAGTTCAAACCCCGGGCCTCCTTGACCCATGTGGAGCTGGCCCATGCACAATGGTGATGTGCACAAGGAGTGCCCTGCCACGCAGGGTGTCCCCGCGGAAGGGAGCCCCATGCACAAGGAGTGTGCCCCATAAGGAGAGCCGCCCAGCATGAAAGAAACTGCAGCCTGCCCAGGAATGGTGCCACACACACAGAGAGCTGACACAGCAAGATGACGCAACAAAAAGAGACAGATTCCTGTGCTACTGACAACAACAGAAGTGGACAAAAAAAAAATGCAGCAAATAGAACAGAGAACAGACAGCCGGGGTGGGGGGTGGGGAAGGGGAAATAAATAATAAATCTTTAAAAAAGAAAGAAATCAAACCAAATATTGGCTCCTTGAAAAGATCAATAAAATTAACAAAATAAACTAGACTTATGAAGAAAAAAGAGAAGACACAAATAACTAATCTCAGAAATAAAAATGGGGACATCATTACTGATCATAAAGAAAGAGCATTATAAAATAATACTATAAATAATTAAAGGCCAAGCAATGAGATGATCAAGATGAAACTGACATTTCTAAATGCATAAAAATAACCTAAGAAGAAATAGAAAATCTAAACACATGTAAACATTTAAAGAGATTAAGTCAATGATTAAAGTTGTCCTAAATGGAAAAGTCTAGGACCAGATGGTTTCACTGATGTGGTGTACTGACTATTTGGAAAAGAATTTCCAATTCTTATGAAAATATTTTAAAAATTGAATAAGAGGGTACACTTCATTCTATGATGCCAGAAATTACCCTGAAGTGGTTAGAATGGGGGAAAAAATTAACCTGATACCAAACCAGATTGCAATGACAGATATAAGCCATTATACATCTTGTCAAAACCAATAAAATTGCATGGTGCAAAATGTAAAACATAATCTAAACTATAGACCTTGCTTAATAGCAATGCTTCAATATATGTTTGCCAATTGTAGTGAATGGCCTACACAAATGAAATATGTTGTTAATGGGGGAAACTGTGGGAGGTGGAGGGGGTAGAATATATGAGAATCCATACGTTTTTGAGGTAACATTTATATAATCTAATGTTCCTTTAAAAATAAAAAAATTTAAAAACCAATAAAAAAGATAACACAGGAAAATTACAGTCCAATTTCTCACATGAATATTGAAGCAAGAATCTTTAATAAAATACTAGCTGTAGAATCCAGCTATATATATACTCCCAAAGGCAGTACTTAAGCCATTTCATCCTTTGTTCTTTATTTGTCGCTCTTTTTCTGTATTTCTCCCTACTTTTCTGTATACTTGATCTTTTGTGATGTATCTAAATGACACGTATTCTGATTTGCTTCCATCTATAATTTTTTTGAAAATGAAAATTTTTATTGTCTTTTTTTAAATGATACATAGATCACACAAAATATTACATTAAAAATATAAAAGCCTACCATATACCCCACTCCCCACACCCCCCACTCCTCCCACATCAACAACTCTTTCATCAGTGTGGCACATTCATTGCATTTGATCAATACATTTTGGAACATTGCTACACCACAGGGATTAGAGTTTAAATTGCAGTTTTCACTCTCCCCCAGTCCATTCAGTGGGTTATGGCAGGATATATAATGTCCTGCACCTGTCCTTGCAATATCATTCAGGACAACTCCAAGTCCCAAAAATGCCCCTGTATCACACTCTTCTTCTGTCTCCTTGCCCTCAGGAACTACCATGGCCACTGCCTCCACATATAATTCCTTCCATTGCTAGAGTCACAATAGTTCTAATTCATACTTTATTCCTCCATCCTGTGGACCCTGGGATGGTGATGTCAACTCCACCTCTAAATCAATCGGGGGCTTAGATCAGACATGGCTGAGGGATGTGATTCTCCTGCTTGCAGTTGTAGACTCTCGGTTCCCTGATGTGGTGGCTGACCAACTTCACCTTCCTGTTAGTTGACCTGAGTACAATGAACCGGAGAGTAGGTGTTGCAACTCTGCTGAGACTCAGGGCCCAGTTGGTACATGGACAGTCCAGACACTCAAGTCTCCTGAGCATACACCTACCCCCAGCACCAACCCCAAATTCAGTAAAAGTGACAGAAGAGACATGTGTAGAGAGGTCACATCTGAATCCAACTCCATCTCACTCAGGAGCATGAATTCCAAAGTAGGGCCCTCTGACAAGGCACTGAACTCCAGAGCCATCTGCCATGACTGTAGGACCTGGGTGTCTCTCTAGCCCTCAGGAATGTTTCTGTATATTTTTAAAATACTTTCTTTGTGGTTACCACGGGGTTTGTATTACAAAACTTATCTCTGTAACCTACTAATTTGAATAGATACCAAATTAGCTGCAATAGCATACACATTTTCTGCCCCCATATCCCTGTTTCACCTCTTTTGTTGCTTTGGCCCTATTTCCTCTTTTAATTTAGAATTTGTTATGAACTAATCATTTCTCAATCATTTTAGTTATGAGTATTCTCATATTTTCTAAAAAGAATAGCTTTTTTGTGGTACCTTTATGATTTATATATGGGATATATATACATATATATATTTTTAAGTTAATTTTGATGTTTTCAAATTTATATGTATTTTATTTATTCTTCTTGCTGAAATTCTCATACTAGAACTCCTAGTACAATATTGAAGAATAGTGGTGAAAACATGCTTCCTTGTCCTGTCCTGTTTTAGAGGGAAAGCATTATCTACTTCATCTTTATGTTAACAATGGATTTTTCATAAATGCCCTTAATCAAGTTGAGTAATTTCTCCTCTTTTACTAGTTTTGCTTGAGTCTTTATCTTGAAAGAGTTGAGGATTTCCTCAAATGCTTTTTCCTTGTCAAATGAGATATTCATTTGTTTGTTTTCTTCATTCTATGAATAGGGTGTATATATTGATGGACTTTCTTTATAAAAACAAGCATGCATTCCTGGGATAAATCCTTCTTGGTCATGGTGATTAATCCTTTTAAGAGATTTGTTGGATTCTATGTATTAATAGTTACTGATTTCTTTGGCAATTTCCTCCTTGACTCATTGATTGTTTAAGAGTCTGTTGTTTAATTTCCATATATTTGTGCCTATTCTGGTTCTCTGTACTGTATTTACCTCCAGCTTTATTCTGTTGTGGTCAGAGAAAATTCTTGTATAATTTCAATCTTACTAAAATCAATAAACTTGTTCTATGACCTAGCATGTGATTTATCCAGGAGAAAGATCCATCAAGCACTCAAGAAGAATGTATATCCACCTGTTTTTGTTGTTGTTGTAATTTTCTGTAAAAGTTCATTAGTTCTTTCTTTATTATTCAACATCTCTGTTTCTTTATTTAACCTATGTTGAACTGTTTGTTCTAATGGTGATAAAGGTATACTGAATTTCCCCACTATAACTGTAGAGATGTCACTTTCTTCTCTCAGTTCTGCTAGTAGTTGCCTCATGTAATTTGGGGCTCCCTAGTTAGAAGCATAAATATGTATGATTGTTCTTTCTCCTTGGTAGATGAACTGTTTTATTAATATATACTGTCCTTCTTTGTCTCTTACAACATTTCTGCATTTAAAGTATTTTACCTCATATTATTATAGCTAATCCTGCATTTTTGGTTAATGTTGCATGTACAATGATTTTCCAACCTTTCACCTGCAACCACTTTTTATCCCTGAGTTTCTTGTTGACAGTATATATGGGTCATATTTCCTTATCCTTTCTGACAACTTGTGTCTTTTGATTGGAGAGTTTAATCCATTAAAGTTCAATATTACTATTGTAAAGGTAGCACTTATATTAGCCATTTTTTAGCTTATATATGTCATATTTTATTTTTTTATCTTTTTATCCTTGTAGTTACTCTTACAATAATCTTCCTTTCATTTTTTTTCCTTTTCCAAATTTTTTGTCTTTATTTTTTTAATGTTACATTAAAAAAATATGAGGTCCCCATATACCCCACACACCTCTCACCCCACTCCTCCTCTCATAACAACAACCTCCTCCATCATCATGAGACATTCATTGCATTTGGTGAATACATCTCTGAACACTGCTGCACCTCATAGTCAGTGGTCCACATCATAGCCCACACTCTCCCACAGTCCACCCAGTGGGCCATGGGAAGACATACAATGTCTGGTAACTGTTCCTGCAGCACCACCAAGGACAACTCCAAGTCCTGAAAACACCCCCACATCACATCTCTTCCTCCCACTCCCTACCCCCAGCAGTCACCATGGCCACTTTCTCCACACCAATGCCACATTTTCTTTGATTACTAATCACAATAGTTCATGAATAGAATATCAGTAAGTCCACTCTAATCTATACTCTAGTCCTCCATCCTGTGGACCTTGGAATGGTTGTGTCCACTCCACATCTATATCAAGAGGGGCCCTAAATTCCACATGGATGCTGGATGCAATCGTTCTGCTTTCAGTTGTAGGCACTCTTGACTCCCTGGTGTGGTAGTTGACCTTCTTCACCTCCATATTAGCTGAGTGGGGTAAGTCCAATAAACCAGAGTGTAGGAGTTGCAAGTCTGTTGAGGCTCAGGGCCTGGCTATCACATGGCCAGTCCAGAGATTCAGGTCCCCTGGGTATACATTAAACTCCAGCAACAAATACAGTTCTGGTAAAAGTAACAGGAGAGACTTGTGGACAAAGATCACATCTAAGTCCAGCTTCATCACACAGAAACACAAACTCCAAAGTAGGGCCAACTGACATGGCACTGAACTCCATCTGCCATGACCGTAGAACCTGTGGGTCTCTGTAACCCTCAGAAGAACCAGTACCTGGGGTTGTATCTACTTTATCTGTCTCTGGGACTCTGCCAAGGTGTGCATAAGGCAACCCTTCTGATAACCTCCCAGCTCTTTTTGGAGACTCATAGTCATATAAACTCATTTATCCTTTCCATTTCCCCCTTTATTCAGGTCAAAAAGCATTTTTAACTCCTGGTATTATATGTAGATTGAGATATTCTGCTGGTCCGAGTTGACCCTTGCATTCAAGGTCATTTTCTAGTTACATCATCAGCTGGTACTTGGTAGTAATCCCTTAGTGCCAGGGAGGCTCATCCCTGGGAGTCATGTCCCATGCTGGGGGAAAGGAAACACATTTACATGTTGAGTTTGGCTTTGAGACTGGCCACATTTGAGCAACATGGAGGCTCTCAGGAGGTAACTCTTAGGCACCCTACAGCTCTAGGCCTCATTCTTATTTCAGGAACACAGGCTCACAAGCATAGTCATTAGTATCGGGGGCTCATTGTTGGACTTTCCTTCTTTTTTGGTCTTTGCCATTGCAGTTGGGGGATTGTTGCTGTTCCTTTAGGGACTGTGATAGAGCTCCCCTGGATAGGAACTCAGCACTCCCTCAGTTGTTGTTTTTAATTGTAACCACTATGAAAATATTCTAACTTTTTTATGTACCCTGGATATATGCCCTGGAGAACTCCCTGCCAACCACATGTCCCCTGTCAATAACATCCCATGCCAGTATTCCTCCCCTGCCATTGTTGAACCTCTCTGTGATCCAAAACTTCCCCAAAAATGAAGCCCAATATATTGCCAGGTTCCATTAATAATAAAATGGAATATAGTGATGAGTTTAAAGGTTAGATATAGAATACATATTAATTTAGAAAAATTAAGGTAAGAATAAATTGGGGTATCAAAAAATTTAAAAATGGAAAAGCTTTCTTTTTGATGTTTTGCCTTCCAGCACTGCAATAAGTGTTGCCCTGTATGCAAATTGGCAAGGCAAATACTTCCATCTTTTCCTCAGTGTTTATGTTCTTTTTCTTTTTTTCCCTAATTATTAAGCCTATCTTTACAAAAGTCTTAGATCACAGTAATTCATATATACAATATACAGTACTCCCACATATCCAACATAAAACCCTTCCCTTCCACAACAATAATCTTTTTACATATTCATACTATATTTACTCAAACTGATGTACAGATATTGAGACAAGAGCTTTCAAACATTTGGGTTTACATTGTGGTTTATATTTTAAACCATACAATTTTCTAAATTTTTAGTTATCTTATGTTTTACATTATGATTTACATTTTAGCCTATCAGCCCCTATATATTTTTGGTGTAATTTAACATGTCTTATATCCATCCTTGCATAATCTTGTGGAACACTTCCATTGCCCACACAGTTACATTGGTTCCATCTATTCAATACCTCTCTCCCCCTCCCCTTAGGGCCCACAGTGACAGTCAGTCTTCATTGCTTGAAGGGCCATGTTCAGAGATACTTGCAATGGTGTTGAGGGCTTGACGTGCTCAACTGCCCTAATGCACTGGGAGCCACCATTTCTCTCAGGAGATACAATTTCCTCTATTTGAGAACATCAGTCCTCCCCAGGATGTGGGTATACCGTCACTCTCATTATATGGGTCTCTATCCAATGATATAACTCCCACTCTCCTTTTCTTTCCCTTTTCAACTTGGAGAACTTCCTTTAATTTTTCTTGATGGGTAGGAGTCTTAGTGACAAAAATCTCTCGATTTCCATTTATCTGTGAATATTTTTAATTCTTCTTCATTTTTAAATGACAGTTTTGCTGCATACAGGGTTCTTGGCTGGCTCTTTGGGTTTTGTTTTTGTTTTTGTTTTTCAACATTTTAACTATGTCATATCACTGCCTTCTGGTCTCAGCATTTAATCCTATCAAGCTTCCCTTATATGTGATGAATCTCATTCTCTTACTGATTTCAAGATTCTGTTTTTGTCCTAAGCATTTAACAATCTGATAAGCATGTCTTTCAGGATAGATCTGCTAGGATTTATCTTGCTTGGAGTAATCTGCAGTTCCTGGACATATATATCCATGTTCCTCATATGAGTTGGAACCTTTAAGCCATCATTTCCTCAAATACTACTTCTGTCACTTTACCCTTCTTTTCTTCTGGAATATCCATTTTGTATATGTTTGTGCATTTTGTGTTATCATTCAATTCCCTGAAACTCTGCTGATTCCCCCCCCCCTTTTTTTTTTTTTTTTTTGGTCTATCTGTGCTACTTTCTGTGCAATTTGAATGTCCTATTTTTGACATAACTGTTTTTTCCTCTGACTGTTCAAATCTGCTGTAATATGCTTTCAGTGAATTTTTTATGTCTTGCTTTGTGTCCTTTATCACTGTAAGATCTCCTATATTCTTTATGAATGTTTGCCATTTCTTCTGTAGTTTCACCTAATGTTTCCTTGATATCTTTTATCTCTTTCTTCATTTCTTTGATTTGACAAAGAATATTTGTTTGGGCATTCTTTATTTCTTCCATGATGTCCATCTCCCCCTTCTCCATGACTACCTATTAGTATGGCTTGTAATTTTTTACTGGTGTCTAGGCATCTGTTTATCCTAATGGGCTTATTCAGTTGATTAGTTTCTCTTTCTAGTCTTGGGTTTTATTTATGTTTGTTTTTGTGTTAAGATTCCTCTTTAACACTTGGTTCCACTTATTCTATATCTTAATAGTCACCTGTGTTCAAATGGATAAATATGGGTTCACAAATAAGGAAACAACAAATAAGAGAAATAAGGAATAGAAACAAAAGAAGGAAGGAAACAGAACAAAAAAAGGTGGAAAAATTATTTAATAAGAGAGAAAATAGTATAAAAGGAATAAAAATTTTAAAAGCTGGAAAAAGAGGAAAAAATAAAATAAAACAAAAGACCAGATTAATGAGAAGGGAAAAATGACAAAAGTGGAAAAGCAGAAAGAAAGAAAAAAAGGGGTGAGGGGGGAAGAAATTTAAAAGAAAGAAAAAGAAAAAAGTTAAAAAAAATGAATAGAAAATGAAATGAAAGAACAAATAAAAATTAAAAGACAAGAAAAAAGGATGAGAAGAAAGAATTGAAGAAAAATGGGGGAAGAAGGTAACAAAGTAAGGAAAAGGAGAAAAAAAACAAAACAATTTAACAAAAACTGTGCATCCCTGTTACACCACCAGGACCTGCTAGAATATTTCTCTCAGACTGTGTGCTGATCAATTGGCCTATCACCCCACAGGGCCCCCTCTCACAGGTATCTGAGCAAAGAGAATGAGACAACGAAAAAGAAAAAAGAAAATAAAAAACAGGCCTCTCTCACAAGCCATCAGTGATCCACTAGCCTACTCTCTCAGGCTGCTTGTACCTACCAATCAATCACCTCACAGCTTCTCTCTCTGCCAGTACCCAGTTTAAGAGAAAAGAAAAGGAAATAGAGAAAAAACAGGAATAAGCTCTGGCTATGTTCCTGCTGTATCCCCAAGGCTACCCCACACCCCCTTACCCTAAGCAGCCGGGCACTGGCCCACCTGTGGGATAGCTCCTCAGCAGTTCTCTCCTCCAGAGCCAGGTGCAGGGCTGCTGTCTCCCCAGAGCTGCCTGGGAGGTCCCCCTCTCACCTACATAGGTGGGGAAGTTTTTCTCTCCCCCTGGGCTGGCTAGTCTGCTCTCCTCTTCCTTGGGGACAGCTAGGGGTTCTCATCTTCCCTGGTGCCCAGCTCTGCCCCTGTCTCCAGCCACCCTCTCCCATTACCCCTGAGGCATCCCAGCTTCCCTTATGCCTGACAAGCCTGCCAACATTCCCACAGTTTCTGGAGGAAGAGCACAACTTGCCTTTCCCTATCACACCATCTCGATCTCCAAGAACTTGATTGTGTAAACAATGTTTTTCATTACTCCATTACTTTATTCCATAATTCTCATACAACAGTTTCAGAATAGTAATTCAAACTATCAACCCTAGTGACAACAATATGATTTTAAAAAGATATGAAGGTTTTGTTTTTGTTTTGACAGTTGTTTTTGTCCTTAAATTATATCATACAAGGCAGTCAAATTAATGTTTTATGGTCACATGGAATAGTTCCTCTCTATGTGGTTATACCACTTACTAGATGCAAATTTAGTTTAATTTTACTTTCTAATTAAAGGAGTGTGTTTAATTTTAATTTAATTTCATTGTTTTGTAAAATACTTACTTAGTTCTAAATCATATCTACAGAATAGGATGCATTCAAAGAGGTCTTGCTTCTCTCCCAGTACCCTCCACTATTATTTCTCCCTCTTCTTTGATGTATTCATTTCCTATTTATGTATGAATATATGTATCTATCTATCCCTTTACCTATCTATATTCTCTTTTAGGCTATATATAATTTTTTTCATCTTGCTTTTTTGACTTAAGAGTATATCTTGGAGATTTTCTATAGTAGTATATAGAAATATGGCATTTCTTTTTTGCAGCTGCATACTACATGATACTTCATTGTGTGGCTGTACTGTAGTTTATTCACTAAGACCCCTATTCATTAACATTTAGATACTTTCAAATATTTTGCTATTTCAAATAATTCTGCAATGAATGGCATTTTACATATGTCTTTTTTGTATTTTTGATGTTATGTCCTTGGGAAGATTCCTGAAAATAGAATTTGAGGGTCAAAGAGTAAATGCATACATAAATTTCCTAGATATTGAATGGATTGCTTTTTGTACATAAACAATAAATATATAATAGTTGTGAACTTACAAAACAAACATATAACATCAAACATATAAAACATCTCACCCTACCACCAATAACTTGCATTGTTGTTAAGCCTTTTTAACTAATAATTAAAGAGCATTGTCAAAATATTATTACTAAACAAAGTATTTCCCCCTGGTCAATCTATTATTATTATCTTTATATGATTTATATATGAACATACATAAACAATTAAATGTATAGTAAAAGCTGTGAACTTATAAAACAAACATGCATAACATACGGGAGTCCCATGCATCAACCCTCCACCAACACCTTGCATTGTCAGAGACATTTGTTACAAACTATGAAAGAACACTGTCAAAAGCTTACTACTAATCATAGTTCTTATCTTACATTTGGTGTGGTTTTCCCCCAACCCACCCTATTTTTATTTTTTAAATATATTTTTTTGTGACAGAAGTTGTAAACTTATAAAACAATCATGCACATTTAAGAATTTCCAAACAACACCCCTCTATCAACACACCACAATGTTGTGTGTCATTTGGTACAGATAAAATAATATCATCTCATTATTGCCATGTCCATAGCATACATTTGGCTCACATTTTCCATACTGCCTCGGTATCAACACAGTACATCTTTTGCATTGATGCAAGAATATTATACTATTACTACTAACCACAGTCCATAGATCACTCCAGCTGTATTTTTTCCATGTTTCTCCACATTCCCAACACACTGCACTAGTGATATACAGTTGTTCTAGCTAACAAAGGACACTCTTGCATCTGTACTATCAACCACAATTCTCACCCACCTCTTGATTTACTGTGTTATCCAGTTCCTAGATTATTCTCAACCATTCTGTTAATTGGCATTTATATAACTAGACTACCATTTTCAGTCACATCCCCATTTATAAACTAGCTGTTACTCATTGTGTGTTACCATCCACTCTATATGTTTCCACACTCTTAGAGTAAAACTAATTAAAACTTCTACATACATTAACCATCAGTAGTCCACTCACTCCTTCTCTTATCTCCTTTAAGAATCCACCACCTACCAAGTCTTGAAGATATTTTCCAATAATTTCTTTTAGAAGTTTTATGGTTCTTGCTTTTATTTTTAGTTTTTTGATATATTTTGAGTTAGTATTTGGATAAGGTGTGAGATAGGGGTCCTCTTTCCTTTTTTCAGCTATGGATATCCAATTCTTTCAGCACCATTTGTTGAATGGATTGTTCTGCCCATGCTGTGTGACCTTGACAGGCTAGTCAAAAATCACTTGACCATACCTGTGAGGGTCTGTTTCTGAATCATAAATTTGGTTACATTGGTCTATTGTGTCTGTCTTTAGGCCAGAACCATGATGTTTTTACCACTATAGGTAGGTATTATGATTTAAAGTCTGGAGATGAGGGTTCATTTTTCCTTTTTATGATGTTTCTGGCTATTCAGGACTCCTTACCCTTCCAAATAAATTTAATGATCATGTTTTCAATTTTTTCTTTAATGCTGGTGGAATTTTTTTTATCAGGATTGCACTAAATCTGTATATCAATTTGAGTAAAATTGACATATTAATGATATTTAGTCTTCCAATCCATGGGCATGGAATGTTCTTCCAGTTATTTAGGGCTTTTTTTAATTTGTTTTAACATTGGGTTGCAGTTTTCTGAATAAAAGTGCTTTACATCATTGGTTAAGTTTATTCCTATTTGAGTTTTGTCTGTCATATTTTATTTTCACCACTCTTTTGACACTTTTAGTTACTTTTATTGGTATAATCTTCATTTCTAGACTCTCTTCCAGGCTTCTCTCTCCTGTCTTTTTTTTTTTTTTTTTTTTTCAGGCTCTAACACACCCTTTAGTATTTCGTGAAATTCTGGTCTCTTCCTGAGAAATTCTCTCAGTTTCTGTTTATCTGTGAATATTCTAATATTACCCTCATTTTTGAAAGTCAGTCTTGCTGGATATAAGATTCTTGGCTGCAAGTTTTTCTCTTGTAGTATTTTAAATATATCAGATCACTGTCTTCTTGCCTCCACAGTTTCTGGTGAGAAGTCAGCACTTAATCTTGTTGGGTATCCTTTATATGCTATGCATTGCTTTTCTCGTACTGCTCTCAAAATTCTCTTTTTGTCTTTGGCATTTGACATTCTGATGAGTATGTGTCTTGGAGTTGGTCTATTTGGATTTTTTTGGATGGGAGAACGTTGATCTTCTTGTACAGGGCTATTTAAGTCTTTCAATAGGGTTGGGAAATTTTCTACCATTATTTCTTTAAATATTCCTTCTGCCCCTTTTCTCTTCTTTTCTCCTTCTGGGACACCCATGACACGTATGTTTGCATGCCTTCTGCTGTCATTTATTCCTCTGAGACCTTGTTCAATGTTTCTATTCTTTTCTTCATCTGTTCTTTTGTATGTTCCCTTTCAGAGGCCATTTCTTCAAGCTCACCAATCCTTTCTTCTGCCTCCTCAAATCTGCTATTATATGATTCCAATGTTTTTTTAAAATTTCATTCCCATAAGATCTGCTATTTTTCTATGTATGTGTTCAAGTTGTTCTTTGTGCTCATCCAATGTCTTCTTAATATCCTTAATCACTTTAGCCATCTCATTGAATTTATTAAGGAGATTTGTTTGAACATCTATAATTAGTTGTCTCAACTCCTTTATTTCATCTGGAGGCTTATCTTGTTCCTTTAACTGGGCCATAGCTTCTTGTTTCTTGGTGTGGATTGTAATTTTTTGTTGGTGCCTTCATATCTGGCTTACTAGAGTATTCTGGGTGCAGTTTTTCTCTTTAGTTTAGGGCTTCCTATAGTTTCTCCTTTGTTGGTTGTGCAGTAGGAGCCAAGCATGTAGTTGGTGCTGTAAGCTGTGGAGGCTCAAGCTGCCCTCATTGCATGAGGGACCAATGAAGCTTCTTCCAACTTTCTCCTTTGCAAGGGGTAGGGACAGAGTCACAACTGTGTGGAATAATCCACATGCAGACCTAGACTGTAGTTGCCCTGAGAGACTTCACATCCCTTTCTCCTCTGCCTGGCGCAGGGATGGAGCTGGAAGTGTGGGCAGCAATCTATGCAGTGTGGGTCCTAAGATGACTGCAGTTGCCCTGGTAGACTTCTGATTTTCAGTATATGCCAGCCAAAGTTACCTGCAGTTACCTGTATAGGCTGGTGCAGGGCTCCCCAGCCTCCTCCATACCAGAGGCAGGGCTGAAGCCTAGGCTAGGGCTGCAGGCTGATCTGCATGAAAGAAAATGGTTCCTGCCAACACTGAGAGTTTCAGTCCACCCAGCTTCCTCTCAGGCTGGGGGCAGAGTCAGAATGGTGGCTACTGGCTTCTTTCTGACTTGGACTGGTTCTCACCTCAGCTGTTCCCAGGGTTATCTCTTAGCCAGCCAAGCATCCCAATCCATAGCTGAAAGCAGCAGCCAACCATCTCCTCCTCCCCTGTTCCTGGGAAATGGAGCTTCCAGTTCCCATCACAGAGCAGCTCCTGTGGCGACTCATGCCGCCAGAGTAGGATGATCACCAGGTTCCGTGGCTTGGCAGGTAATTTCCCAGAGAGGCTGGCACAGGTCCCCACATCTTCCTCCCTGCTGGAGGTAGCACTGGGGCCTAGGCTAGACCTGCAATATGATCTGGATGGGAAGGAGCCAGTCCCCCCCAGCACTGGATCCTCAGTCCTCCCTGCTTCCCCTCATGCCAGGTGTGGAGTTAAGATGGTAGCTCCTGGCCACTTTCTGACCTGGACAGGCTCAAACTTTAGCTGTTTTCAGGATTATAGTCTTGCCCACTGAGTTTCCTCATCATAGCTGAAATTGGTGCCCAACCATCTCTTCCTCTCCTGTTTTGGGAAAGTGGAGCTTTCATTTCCAGCCGCAGAACAGCTCCTGTGGTGGCTTGTGCCTCCAGTGGAGGATGGGCACTGGCCTCCTTGGTGTGGAGCACTCTACTTATGAGTTTTCTTGTAGACGGGCAGTCTCCTCCTTCTATTCCCCTAAGGATGTTGCAGTATGCTCTTCTGGCCTCCTGGAACCCCCAAGCAGGTTCTTCAGCCAGCTTCAGAGCTCTCTGGGTATTTACTAACTGCCCTGTAGCAGGATCTGACTCTAGGAGCACCTTATTCTGTCGCCATCTTGCTGGATTTTCTTGAAAACAATTTTTAACAGAGTATACAACACTTTTTAGAAAGTTAAGATTTTAAAATACCTTTCTGAAAAATAAGAAGATTGATCTGAATATATCTAATTTCAAATTCAAATTATTTTCATTTAAACATGTTTGACATTTCTGGAGGTTGAATAGAGTTTTTCCATTTGTGAAGTGGTTTACTTTTTGTTAAATCTGTACAATAAGCATTACTTATCAACCTTTTTAATCTTTTAATGTTATAACCACGAGTCTATTTTCCATCATTTAGCATATATTGAGCACCCATTCTGTGGGTGATACTAGGCTGTGTGGGGCACTACAAGTTTTTATTTCCCTGGATCAAAAAGAGTGATGCCAAAACTTAAAGTGAACTCTTCATGACCATGGATGTGGAAGTACTTACTTAGATATGACAGAAAAAGCACAAACAACAAAAGAAAATCACGGATAAAGTGGACCTCTTCAAAATTAAAAACTTTTGCAAGAGCAAAAGACATTATCAAGACAGTTAA
Source organism: Dasypus novemcinctus (assembly GCF_030445035.2). NCBI lineage: Eukaryota > Metazoa > Chordata > Mammalia > Cingulata > Dasypodidae > Dasypus > Dasypus novemcinctus. Next base: position 106,424,093 of record NC_080687.1, on the reverse strand, counting down.
AAGCATCTACAGAATGGAACAAAATATTTACAAAACCTATATCTGATAAGAGTTTAACAGCCAGAATATACAAAGAAATAGCAAAACTCAATGAAAAGAAAAACAATCCTTTTGCAAAATGGGCAAAGATCTTGAAAACAATTTCTTCAAAGAAGATATACAAATGACCAATAATCAAATGGCATATGAAAACTTCTTCAAAATTACTAGTCATAAATTGAAATGCAAATCAAAGCCACTTCAGATACTGCTTCACACATACTAGGATGGCTTATTAATTTAAAAACAGAATATAGCAAGTTGGTCAAGGATCTAGAAAAATGGTAACTTAGGAATTTAATCATGTGAATCATATGAATCAATTGTGAATCATGTTCTCCACAAATGATATGTTCAAGTATTAATCCTGTTTCCTGTGGGTATGTACCTATTCATAAATAGGACATTTGAAAAATATTATTACTTAAGATGTGGCCAAACTGCAGGAGGACAGTCCTTGATCCAAACTGACTTAAGTTCTTCACAAAGTAAATTAGACAGGGAAGTAAGATAGCAGAAGAGGCCTGAAATAAAGGAAACTACAGAGAAAGCAATCTCCACATGATGGAAGACTGCCACCAACAGAAATCTACAAACTTTGGAGAAAATGCGTCCTTGTGGACACCTTGATTTTAGACTTCTAGCTTCCAAAACTGTGACTCAATATATGAGCTATTTATGGCAAACCAGTATGTGGTATTTTCAGAGCAACCCTGGTGAACTAACATACTCTGCAACCCTCCCAGCAGTAAGATCTGTTGGGTGGTTTTTCCACTAAGGCACAGGGCACTGGGTACTGCATCTCCAACATTGATGTTCTCAGAAGACACGGGGATATTGTTAAACATACATTTGTGTTAGGGGATTGCTATATGGGACCCCTATATTTTCAGTGTAATTTTTCTGTAAACCTAAAACTTCTCTAAAAAGAAAGTTTATTATTGTAAATTTAAAAAGAAACAAGTGATGTAAATGCTGATTTAGAAAATCTGGATGGGGAATGAGACTGCATTTCCAATAAGCTCATGGATGATGCTCACGCTTCTGGCCAAGGACCACCCTTTGGGCAGCAAATACCTATAGAAGCTGGTTGATTTTTCTGGTTCACGGCATTGACATCAGCCTCCAAAGTCACCTAGCCAGTGGGGGAGTGGGACACTTCTTCTCAAACTCTGCTTTCCTAAGTTGGCTAGGCAATGGTTCTCAGCCTTTTTACATTTGCCACATTTTTGAAGTGTTACACAGATGTCTTCTTTAGGGAATGAGTTGCAGGTTATGACAAGAATGAAGTGGACTTCACATAACAACAGGCACAATGTGGGACAACCAGGGAGCTTACAGCTTGTTTGCATTGGGTAGCAGCTACTGTGAGCTTACTGTGGTTTGGATTTTAGAATTTTAAAGGAAGCCAGAAATTTGTATTTATATTGCATTTCTCAATTTTGAAATGTTTATGTGTGGTTAATTCAATTTAGTTTTAAAATGCTGTGAGGCCAACGTACTTCTTATTCTCTAGATATATTCTATATCTTGATTTGTATCTTATTTTGATGTATACATTTACAAAAACATTCATCATCTAGCTGTATTTATAAGTTACAATTCATCAGAATCTACAATTAAGATTTGTATATTTTCCTGCATGCAGAGCATGCCACAATTAAAATTTGAGAAAAAATCCTTGCTTGGGAATGAGACACACCAACCAAAAGATAATTGTTGCCTCTGGAAGTGGAGACAGAGAGGAATTGGGTTAGCATTATCTGTATCGTTAACATTTTTGCTTTGAAGAAAGAGGGGGCAGGATCACTTGTGGGAAAATATTTCAGTTCAATGGTACATATGTGTCTGCCTTATTATAGTCTGCAGAATTTCTTTTGTTCTATCTATATTGCTAAGTAACCTAAGAAATAAGATTTTAGAATAAAAATAGGTAATTTACCTAATAATGGCACATCCAAATCTGCTGGTTTTTTTTGCATTGAAAGTAGGATCTGTCCTCCCCCTAATCTGATACGAGCATGTTTAACTCATAGGTTCTATGGAATAATAATACTAATACTTCTTTAATTTTACTGTGTAGTCTAAAGTGTGATACTCAATTTTGCAATGTTATTGCATAGCCACTAATCCATTCAATCAATTATCCAACAAAGAACAGATAAAAACCTGATTCTTAGAGTGGTTTAACTCACAATGGAAAACTTGATGCTCAATGAAGACTTAGAAAACAGTGGTGCAGATCTGAATTAATCACTTTCCTAGACTGAGATTATCTATATTTCAGTTCAGGCTGGCTACACTAAAAACTGAGTCTTCTGCAAAACTATGTGCTCCTGCAAATCTTGATCAGGAAGTTAAGACTGCAAACCAATAAATAACTTCATTGTTTGCTTCAGGAAATTCTTATAACTCATTATATCTGTACACTCATTAGGTTCATCTGAACAGACATTTTTATGAAGAAAAGAGTTTGCTCATTAAGACTTTCCATTCTCAGGGTACCAGTTTTAAGTGCTGATTTCAAAATATTTGACTCCTTTGTCCTTCAATATCAGCAAATTATGCTGTCAATATTATCCAATCAAAAACAGTTCTCTACTTTGAACCTCCTCTGTATATACAATTTAAGACATTCATGAACAAAATGAGGCATAGCATTGTGCTCCATAACATCTCTTTTTATTTAAGTTCCCTATACAATTGTCTAAAGAGAATGCTAATTGGTTGCCCATTTTGTGAAAAGAGCACATAGAATCTTTCAGATAATTGGAACTGGATGGGGTAAGAAGTCATCCACAAACATTAGTTAGGTTGCTTGGTTGTAATCATTGTTGTTGTCAGATTTACTATTCATAGAACCTTGAAAGCTTCTGCACAGCCACCGGATGACAGTTCATGTATCAGAAGCAGACTGAAAGTCTTGAAAAAAGCATAATGGAATCCCTTGAAAATGCCACTTGAAGCCAAGATGGTAGTATAGACTGAATATCTAATAATATACATTTCCTCTGTGAGTTCATCCTGTCACCACCTGAAAAGGGAAAATTAAGAAAGTATTTAAAAAGAAAAAAATTCCATATATTTAAGCACTTTCCTAAAAATTGTAAAATCAGACCATTACTTTTCATCAAAAGTCCTAACCAGCAGAAGCAAATAGAATTTGTTTAATGCCAGGATCCAAAATTGTTGAAAGACCTAACTGAAAGCTCCTTTGCTGAAAAAAAAGCAATAGGACTTGTTTTAACGCACTGGGATTAATCTCTGGAATCAATCCATTTTATCAAGGAAGGTGTTAATTAGCATGATCACCATATATAACTCAAATATCTCAGGAACTTTTCTCCCATTAACCATCATTCAGTAAATTTCTCCACTGGCAAGTGTTTTCTTGCCTGATAAGTTTAGAAATATATTTTTTAAATAAAATTTTATTGATGTATATCATTCATACCTGTACATCCATAAACAATAAGTGTATAGTAAAAGTTGTGAAATTACTAAACAAATATGCATATCATCATACAGGATTCCCATATACCACCTTACCATCAACACTTTGATTTGTTTTTACACATTTTTTAAAAACTATGAAAGACTGTTGTCAAAATATCGATACTAACTATAGCCCATACTTTGCATTTGGTATCTTTTTCTCCCAATCTACCTACTGATTAACAACTTGTATTAGGATATATTTGGTATATTTCATGAGAGAATTTCTCATATTTGTTCTGTTAACCACAGCCCATCTTCCACCAGTAAATTCCCATTATTATATAGTCCCATGCTTTGTACAATCCATTAAAAACTTTTAAGATTCACAGAAACCTTTGGGTTCCTTTAGCCTGATGAAAAGCAATTAAATAACACTTGTACCCTTTCCAATTTTTTGACCCTACCAAGGATCAGAATAATAGGAAGAGGATTTGTTCTGACTTAACAAATCTGAAAAATGGATATGAAAATGGGAATGCTACAACTTCCTTAGAGTTTTAAAATCCTTTGTAGTTTTTGGCAATACTTTCTCTTGTTGCATAATTCTCTATTTTATACCCCCCAACATAGCTGAGAGAAGTAATTATTTTCCAGGTGGAACAATTCTTTGTCCTCCTCAAGAGAAATGAAAACCCACGTGAATATATTGTTCTCAAGCCAGTTGGGAATGGGGAGTTCTCCTCATACTTTCTATTTACATTGCCATATTGGGTGTGAAAATTGATTTTCACCAAAAGATTATACTAGAAAGCCAGGAGGAAAAGAGGGAAGGAAAGACCAGAAGAAAAGCAGAAGTGTAATAGATGGAAAGGGGAACAGGGAGATTTATAATACTCCATTAATCTGCAATGGAATAGCATGAAAATGTAAGGTCTGAGTTTCTTCCTTCTCTCTTTAAACTTTCTTAAGTTTTATTTTTTCTTGTTTTTTTATGAAGATACATAGATCACAAAAAATGTTACATTACAAAATATGAGGTTCCCATATACCCCACCCCCTCTCCCCACTCCTCCCACATCAGCAACCCCTTTCATCATCATTGTGGCACATTCATTGCATTTGGTGAATACATTTTGGAGCACTGCGGCACCACATGGATTATAGATTAGAGTGTAGTTTACTGGCAGGATATATAATGTCCAGTATCTTTCTCTGCATGTAGGACAACTCCAAGTCCCAAAAATGCCCCCATATCACATCTCTCCTTCCATCTCTCTGCCCTCAGCAACTACCATGGTCATTTTCTCCACATCAATGCTACAATTTCTTCCATTACTAGTCACAATAGTTCTATAGTAGAATATCAGTAAGTCCACTCTAATCCATATTTTATTCCTCCATCCTGTGGACCCTGGGATGGTGATGTCCACTCCACCTCTATATCAAGATGGGACTTAGATCCCACAAGGTTGATGGATGTGAATCTCCTGCTTGGAGTCGTAGGCACTCTCAGTTCCCTGGTGTGGTGGTTGACCATCTTCACCTCCCTGTTAGCTGACCTGGGTAAGTCCAATGAACTGGAGAGTAGGTGTTGCAACTCTGCTGAGGTTCAGGTCCCAGCTGGCACATGGCCAATCCAAAGAGTCAAGTTTCCTGAGTATATACCAACTCCAGCACCAATCACAGGTTCAGTAAAAGTGATGGAAGAAACATGTGTAGAAAGGTCACAACTAAGTCCAACTCCATCACACTCGGGAACACAAGTTACAAAGTGGGGCCCACTAACAAGGCACTGAACTCCAGAGCCATCTGCCGTGACCATAGATTTTGCTTGTCTCCGTTGCCCTCAGGAGCACCAGTACCTGGGGTTGGATCTACTTTGGCTGTCTCTCGGATCCTGCTGAGGCATGCATAAGTGTGACCCCTCTGATGACCTCCCAACTCTTTTTTGAAGACTCTTAGCCATATAAACTCATTTGTCTTTACAATTTCCCCCTTTTATTCAAGGTCTTTTTCTAACTGCATCACCAGTTTATGATTGGTAATAATCCCTTGGTGCCAGGTAGGCAGATCCCCAGGAGTCATATCCCATGCTGGGGGTAGGTAATTCGTTAACATGCTGAATTTGGCTTAAAGATTGGCCACATTTGAACAACAAGGAAGCTTTCAGGAGATAACTCTTAGGCACCCTGCTCTGGGCCTAGTTGAAATTTCAGGCACATAGACTCATAAGCATAGTAACTGGATCTAGATCATATCTTTATGAAAATTGTTATGAACTAAGTGTATTCAAGTTGAAAAACAAAAATGTTATGGAGAGTGACCTTTTCAATTCAATGCAGGGAAATATATTTACACAAGTTTTTAGGTCACATGTACAGATGTAAGTTATATTATATTAAAATAAAATTAAATATTGATGTGGATTGAAATTTAGGCCCATAATTAAAGGACCAGATCTTCATAATGTCATACATAACCATTTATTTCTTAAAAATGTGTGAGAAATAACAGGTGTGAGAAGGAAATAATGAGAAATATAACTGTACCCAGCATCAAAACTTCAGTTTCTCAAAATGGGTCATTCAACCTGTAATTTTAAAAATAACAACAAACTCAGTCAAAGGAGTTACAAGATGGTTCCTCCCAAGGAATAGAAAATTCTTTTACCATGCAAATAAGTAGGTTTCCACTATTACTTTCTCAGTTCTCATTTTTGTAAACATGTTTATTTTTTCTTTCTCACTTTCAAGCTAATTACAATTTAGTTTTTTTCTATCACTGGCTTAGATTATCATTTCTTTAGATTTCATTTTTAATTTTTAAGTACATAAATTGCTTTCATTGATAAGAACCCCATTTTCCAGGACTGCTATAGCAAACTCCACACACTGTTTAACTTACAACCATAATTTATCACCTCAAATTTTGGAAGATAGAAGACCAAAATCAAGGGTCTTGTATCTCTGCTTCTTTCATGTAGTGAATTCTCCCTCCTTGTGTATGCTTTTTGATTTTTCACTGAATTCTGCTTTCTGTTGACTTTGACTGGCTTTTTTCTACTTATAAGGACTCCAGTGATAAGAATTAAGTCTCACCATGACTAATCTGCCTATTCTAAATGTGATTTTACAAGATCCTATTGAAAAATGAGTTCATACCTTATATAATGATAATACTTTCAAAAGAACTATTTCCAAATGGGTTCACTACTCCAGGAAAACAGATGAAGACTTGGCTGTGTCCTGATGTGAGACACGATTCAATTCTGACCATCTGTCCGTGGTTCCAAAATGACATGTTCCCAAAAGCATATTCACCTTGCCCCCATATCCCAAGAAAGCTCTAGAGAAAGCTAAGCAGTGTACTGTGAGGAGGGCTATGGGACCACCTGTTTGGAGGGCCTGGAATAGCATATTGAGGTGACACTTATATTGCAACCAGAATTACAAGAGGAAGACAACCCTGCCCACAGTGTGGGAAAAGGAACCTGGGAAAAAGCACAGCAGGGTAAGAGTCAGAGCCAGAGGGAGTTTGGCCAGAAAGAAGGCTAGGAAGGCAGCTCAACTGAGGCTCAGCTGGGGGAAAGCTGCTTCCCAGCTCTGTTCTTTTGATCTGCAGTTCACTCACAAGAAAGACAGTTCACTCTTGTAAGTGACAGTTCACCCACAAGAAAGAGCAAAGACAGAAAAGCATTTAGTGAATGTCTTAGGAAGGATGTCCTGACATTTAGCCATACTATTTTGTTTAGCAGCAAGTCACTAAGCTGAGACTCAGTCCAAGGGAGATTATCTGAGCCTGCTTGTACCTGGAAGCAGAGATGTCAGAGACTCAGGGCACAGGCAGCCCACCACAGAGATTGAGAGGAGGCACTTGCATCTGACTCTAAATACAATGGGAAGCCTCTCAAGGATGTGTGGCACAGCAACAATGGCTGAATTTCATCTCATTTCAGCCTCATTATGGAACAGACTGAGGCGGCAATCCAGAAATGAAAGTGAGTTTCCTAATATCACACAGACTTACTTAGTCCTGTTTTGAAATTTATTGGATGTTACTTCCATCCCCTTCCTGTTTATTCTATACCTGTTTGTGTATTAGCTACATGGGAAACAAGACTATGGGATTTGCAGTGTTCTCCCCACAGACTTGATGATATCCCCAGGAACCAGACCCTAGAAATGTGTCCCACTGTGTGGGTGAGGAGACAGGGGAGGTCTCCTTGACTAGGCTAGTGCCACAAAACTGAAAAGAATGAGTAGCCAGGTCTGAGCCAGGCTTGTTCTCCTCATAGCTGGGGCCTGAGCTGCACACAGGCCTTCCCAGGTTGCTATGGGGAGGGACATGTTGGCAGAACCGTGTCCAATAAATAAGGTGATCTAGGTGAGGATAGACAGACAAACATGCAGAGGAACTTTTGTGGAGTTCTTACAGTTGAGGAGACCGAGGTACGGGGACCTAAGGATGTGACCTCATTTCCTTGGTGAGAGGCTCCAACAGAATGTGGAACTCTGGTAACCAAGTACCCAGATTCCACAGGCAGCCCCTTCCCAATTCACTTGTCAGGAATACCCAAGAGGGAATAATGTTCTCCTGCTGTATTCCTAGCTCATGAGGCTCCAGCTTCAACCAAGCAGGAATGAGTTCCCTTTTCATTGCTTTCAACATTGGTTAAGGCCTCAGCTATGAGGCTCCTGGTCTTCAACCAAAATGTACCCAAAAGTAATGTGGGGTGGCCCAGGGACAGCCAAGTCAGCACTTGCCCCTACTGTGCTCCTGCCTGGGCAGCCCCACATCCCCTCCGCCTCCTAGGGAATGGGAGTCATGTGCACTGGGACCACCCAGGAAGGAGCAGGTGTCAGGGATGGAACCCAGTAGGTCCTTCCTTGTCACCTTCCCGGTCTTGGCTGGAAGGGTGGGAAGGTGCTACTTGGTGTGGCACCCATGTGTACCAGTGTTAATCCTGAACCCTTAGCTGTCACCTCCTCTCCACTTAGCTGTCACTCACCTCTTGGGCTAGGTGCTGAATCCTAGCCCAAGTGAGTTGCAGCTTCCCTGATTGCCAGGCACTGTCTTCACAGAGCTCCTTGCAGGTAGTCAACAAGGAGCTAGAGGATGGTCTCATCTACACCATCTCTCTAAAGAAGGTGCAGGCCCATCATGGCCCCAGTCAGAGCCTATGCTGGTTCCAGGTGGGAGCAGGTGCCAATAGGGGTCTTGAAACCATAGGGGAGCATCTTGGGGCCTGTATCCCAACCTGGATGCTCCCACACTCCCTTTCCCAGGTCTTTATTGCCAGAGTGGCCCAATATCCCTCTTCCTGAGGAACCTGGGTCCCCACCAATCACCCACCACACAGCCATTCCATAGACCAGGGGGCAGGTCACTTCAAACAGTTAAAGGAATAGCAGAGAGGAGTCTCTTCCATGGATTTCACTTCGGGGTAGGCCGAAGGGTGGGCTCATTTCAGATATGTGTGCATTTTACTGCAGTATTTCTGTTTCCACTCTCTAACCGCAGGTCTCCAGGCAGCAGTCTTTATGACTGTCCTTCCACAATTACTCCACACCATACTGCTCCTCTCATTTAGGAGGGTTCTTGCCATCTCCCATAATTGTCCCCTTGACTTTCCCAGGACAGGAGCTGAGCCCTGACTCAATTGCCCAATATTCCAAAAGGGAGGAACCTTAGAGCAGCAATTCAGTCTTTGGTGTTGCTGGACCTTGTACAGTCTTTCCCTGTGGAAATTAATGGAAAACCAATGAGCTATTTTCAATATCTGTATGAAAGAAACAACTGTCAGCTTGAACTAAAAGGAACAGGGAGAAGAGGTTAAAGGAAAAATGGCTTTAAGAGGAAAATCATTGAAGCTGGGGTCTGGACCTAAGGCATGTTCTCAGGCCAAGAGTAGGACCCCACCCATGTATGCATAAAGAATGTATTTGCCCTGGCATTTCAAGAGAGTAGACCTCCCAAAACTCCATTGTTCAAGGAGAGTTTGACCGCCCCAGGCTACGTACCTGAATATTAGAAAGAGTTAGATAGACACCCCAGTGTTCTGAGATGGCTGGACCTGTATGCCAGAGATGAGGGACAATTTGGTCACCACTCCTCTGTACTAAAGGGGCTGGGACTGTGCCACAGATATTGGCAAATGTGTGGTTATCAACCCAGTGTTTGTGGAGACTGAGGTCTGAAGCTCATATCCCACTCAGGTACTGAATGAGGGCAGAAAAGAGAAGATAGCCTTTGGGAAAACTGTGGATGGGGTAGGCCCCCAGAAGGCCTGAGGAGAAGAAACCATCTTTCTTTAGATGATTCTCAGACTTTGAAATTTAATGGCATATACCCTGCAAGATTCTGGAACTGTTTTGGAATCATGACACCTGTTTTCCTTCCAATTTCTCCTTATGTTAATACAAATGTTTATCCTATGACTGTCCCTCCTTTGTATGCTGGAAGCAGATAACTTGTTTTCTAAGTTTCATAGGTCTACAGCCAAAGAAGAATTTTGACCCAAGAAAGACATCATACCTAAAACTTATTTATATGAGATTTTGTACTTAGCATTGCTACTGAAGTTTTTAAAGCTTTTTGAAATATTGTGATGAAAAGAATATATTTGCATATGGAAAGAACATACATTTTGGGGCACGTTCTACTCTCTCTTTTGTTGATGCCAGCAAATAAAGTTCTTAAACTAAGTCACTCCTGTACTTGTAAACAGGGCCTTTTGTTTAAATTCTGTTATGGAGCCTTGATTGGCTTACTTGGAATTCGATGACTTTTGATTAGACTGTCCATCAGATATGACTCAGGTTGGGTTTTCATACTCTTGATGGTATTTTAAAAATATATATGTACCAAATATACTTAGATTACACAAAATCCTATGCAAAAAATATAGGGGATTCCCACATGCCTCACTCCCCACTCCTCCCAACTTTCCCCATATTAACAAATTCTTTCATTAGTGTGGTACATTCATTGCAATTGATGAACACACTTTGGAGCATTACCACTAAGCATGGATTATAGTTTACATTGTAGTTTGCACTCTTTCCCACTCAATTCTTTAGGTTATGGCAGGATATCTAATGGCCTGTATCTGTCATTGCAATGTCATTCAGGACAATTCCAAGTCCCAAAAATGCCCCATATTACACCTCTTTTTCCCTCTTCTTGACCTCAGCACTTCCAGTAGCCAGTGTCTCCACATCAATGATATAACTTCTTCCAGTGCTAGGGTCACAATAAGTCTATAATACCAGTGAGTCCACTCTAGTCCATATTTTATTCCACAATCCTGAGGACTCAATCCCATATGGCTGATGGATGGGACTCTTTTGATTGCAGTTGTAGACTCTCTTGGTTCATTATGTAGTGGTTGTCCATCCTCCCCTCCTTGTTAGTTGTCCTGGGTGAGTCCAATGACCTGGAGAGTAGGTGTTGCAACTCCACTGAGGCTCAGGGCCCAGGTGGCACATGGACAGCAGAAAGCTTCAAGTCTTTTGGATGTACACTTACCAACTCCAGCATCAACTATAGGTTCAAACAGAAGGAACAGAACAGGCATGTGTAGAGAAGTCACAACTGAGTACACCTCTGTCACACTCAATAGCACAAACTCCAAAGTGGGATCTGCTGGCAAGGCATCAAACTCTGGAGCTATCTGCCCTGACCATAGGACCTAGATGTCTCCAGAGCCCTCAGGAGCCCCACTATTTGGGGTAGCATCTACTTTGGCAGTCTATGAGATCCTGCTAAGGCATGTATAAGCATTACCTCTTGGATGACCTCCTGACTCAATTTAAATTCTCTTAGCCTTATAAACTCATTTGTCTTTAACTTTTCTGCCTTTTATTCAAGGTCATTTTCCAGTTGCATTTGATGGATCTTACATAATCTGAAAACAGAAAGCAGAAACATAAAGAAAGAAGACACATGGAGAAATGAAGCTGCTGTTTTGATCCTACCATGTGAGAGAAAGGAGAAAGCAGAAAGAAAAAGAGGAATCGAGGTTAACCCACAGCTGCAGAAAGACAGGGAAGCCATGAGTGGTTCAAGGAGAGAAGTCCAGAGAGCAATGGCTTGTCATCTAAGCTGAGATCAAGGAAAGAATGTTTGAGAGGCTCAATTATATGAGACACACAGAGAGATACCTGAATGCCACAGCTAAGCTCAAGAAGAAAATAGAGAGAGACTGGTAGGCCAGTCATCTTGCTTTGGCCACATAGAGGGATGCCAGGATCATCAGGAGCTGACTTTAGTGAGAAAGAGTCTTTGATAGTGCCTTGACATGGTGCCTTGACATTTCATGGCTTTAGAATGGTAAGATTTTCCTCTATTAAATTCCCAATATAAAAGCCAATACATCCATGGTACTTTGCATCATCAGCCCTGTGGCAAATAAATACTCTTCTTAATAATACGACGTTAGGTTGTGTGGGGAGTTCCCAAACCCTGAGCAGGCTGTTTCAGGGTTTGCAGGGTGGGAGGTGTCTGGAAGTCGATTTGGTGAGACAGTGATGGAGGAGATTCTTGCGAGAGGTGGAATTTTGGGTTTCTGACACGGAGGTCAGAGGTTCTGGCTGGAGCCCCTCCCCCTAGGTCTGGTGGCCAGGCCATGGCAATCGCTGGGATCTTTGTTGTGTGCGATGTTCCCAAACTCTGAGCAGGCTGTTTCAGGGGCTTGCAGGGCAGGAAGTGTCTGGATGTCACTTTGGTGAGACAGTGACAGAAGAGATTCTTGCAAGAGGTGGAAATTTCAGTTTCTGACACAGAGGTCAGAAGTTTTAGGTGGAACCCCTCCCCCTAGGGCTGGTGGCCCATCAACAGTGGTCCCTGAAATCTTTGTAGTGCAGCAGCACCCCCAGCAGGCTGTTTCAGGGGCTTGCAAGACAGGAGGCATCTGGAGGTCGATTTGGTGAGACAGTGACAGAAGAGACTCTTGTGAGAGGTGGAATTTTGGGTTTCTGACACAGAGGTCAGAGGGTGTAGGTGAGACCCTTCCCCCTAGGGCTGGTGCCCAGCTGCAGGGATCCCTGAAGGCTGTGTTGAACTGTGGTGCTCCCAGGCCCCCTGTTAACTGGTGTGTGATTCCCAGGTCTGTGTCCCCTAAACCCTGGTGGCTCACACTCCAGAGACTCACACACCTTCAGTCTGCAATATCACAGACTTCCTATCCCTGAATCCACCACACCGTGAGGCCCATCTGAGGGACTTGATTACTGTAGCCCTCAGCATTTGTGGGTTTTTTATTTCTTTTTTTCCCTCTTGTCTTGGTTGCTAATATTGCATTGTTTCCCAGTCTTTTCTCCTGTTTTATCCCCCAAGGTCCTTCATTTATTTAGTTTTTTTTATTCTTTCTTTTTCTTGCTTGTTCCCCCCCCCTTTTCTTTGCCCACCCCTTTTTTCTCTTCTCTTTTTTCCTTTTTTCTCTTTTTCTTATCTTATTTTATTTTCTTTATATAATAGCTGCAGTGGTGGCAGACTTGGCCCAGTGATTAGGGCGTCTGTCTACCACATGGGAGGTCTGCAGTTCAAACCCCAGGCCTCCTTGAGCCCTGTGGAGCTGGCCCATGCACAGTGCTGATGTGCACAAGGAGTGCCGTGCCATGCAGGGGTGTCCCCTGCATAGGGGAGCCCCATGCGCAAGGAGCGCACCCTGTAAGGAGAGCCGCTCAGTGCAAAAGAAAGTGCAACTTGCCCAGGAATGGTGCCACACACACAGAGAGCTGACACAACAAGATGATGCAACAAAAAGAAAAACACAGAGTCCTGTGCCGCTGACAACAACAGAAGCAGACAAAGAAGATGCACCAAAATAGACACAAAGAATAGACAACTGGGGTGGGAGGGGGAAGGGCAGAGAAATAAATGAATAAATAAATCTTTTTAAAAAACCTACAAGTCATGAGACAAACTGTGAATTAAAATTGTAATTAAAAAAAATTAGCTGCTGCAGGGAGAGCTTCACACTTGCTATGTTTCCTCATCCTCCATTTCCTCTTTTCTGTGTGTATTGATTTTGGCCACCTACACTATCCCCTTTCCCCCACATCTTGCCACCATCCATCATCTACTGTTTCTCTTACATTCCACCTCCCTTTCTTTGGCCCCCAAATTGTCTGACTTTTAATTTATAATACCACTGTTCTGTTTTCTGTCTTTTATCCACTCTTGATATTATTGTCTTTCTTTTCTCTTTCCCTCTCTCATGAAAACACTGGCTTTTTAATTCATACTATATTCCTCCCCATGTTCAATTGAATGTCTCATTATACATACTCTACTTACTGCTATAACTCTACACAAATTAAATGAGTCTAATACCCATTCTCCCAGATCTCACATTGTTGCTCTGTTAACATTTATTACCAATACTACTTTATACATTTTCTTTTATGACTCATTTTGCTTTCCCTGGCCCTAATATTTTCCTTCAAAGTGAAATTAGCCAGCAACAAGAAAATAGAGTAAGAAGAACGAAGTGACAGAGAAGACATAACACTTATGAACAACAACTAATTAATCCCCAAGAATAGACAAAGAAGCTAAGGAACTGATTAAACCCATCAAGATAAAATGATGACCACACAGCAACAAAAAATTACAAACCAAACCAATAATCAGGAAAACATGGCTGGATCCAATGAACAAACTAAAAACCAGGAAGGGGAGCAGAACATCGGACAAGTAATTAAAGATCTCAAAACATATATTAGAGACCAACTTAATGAAGTAAAGGAAGAGATTAACAATATGAAGAAAACACTTGGAGAGGAAATTGCAGACATATGCAAAAAGATAACAGATATGATGGGAATGAACACCACAGTTCAAGAAATCAAAAATACACTCTCAGCAAATAGCAGCAGATTAGTAGAGGCAGAGGAAAGAATTAGCAATGTGGAAGACAGTACATCTGAAATCAAACAGATAGTAGAATGGATCGATAAAAAGATAGAAAAAATCCAGCTAGGATTTAGGGACCTGAATGACAATGCAAAATGCACAAACATATGTATTATAGGCATCCCAGAAGGAGAAGAGAAGGGAAAGGGGACAGAAGGTGTGTTGGAGGAAATAATGGCTGGAAACTTCCCAAATCTACTGAGAGAGATGGATGTACATGTCCAGGAAGCACAACGCACCCAAAACACCATAAACCCCAACAGGCCCACCCCAAGACATATACCTGTCAAATTACCCAATGCTCAAGACAAAGAGAAAATTCTAAAAGCAGCAAGAGAAAAGAAAACCATCACATACAAGGGAGGCTCCATAAGACTAAGTGCTAATTGCTCATCTGAAACCATGGAGGCTGAAGGCAGTGGTATGGTACAGTCAAGGTACTAAAAGAAAAAAATTTCCAACCAAGAATACTCTACCCAGCTAAACTAGCATTCAAAAATGATGGAGAGTTCAAAATATTCACAGATAAACAGAAATTGAAAGAGTATGCCAACAAAAACCTTGCCCTTCAAGAAATACTAAAGGGAGTTCTGCAGGAAAAAAGGAAAAAACAGGAGAGGCAGAGTTGGAGGAGAGTGTAAGAGCAACAAAAAAGACAAAAAGAGAAGAAAAAATAAACAGAAAATATGACAAACACAAGTCCAAACAAAATATGGCTAACTTAAACAGTTCCGTGAAAGTAAAAACCCTGAATGTCAAGGGATTAAACTCACCTGTCAAAAGATTCAGACTGGGACATTGGATAAGGAAATATGACCCATCTATATGGTGTCTACAAGAAACACAATGTAAACCCAGGGATTCATGGAGTTTAAAAGTGAATGGCTGAAAAACAATCTTACAAGCACACAATAACCTAAAAAAGGCAGGAGTAGCTATATTAATATCAGAAAAAATAGACTTTAAATGTGAAACAATTGTGAGAGACAAAGAAGGATACTACATATTAGTGAAAGGGACAATCTTTAAAGAAGAATAAACAATCATAAATATTTATGCTTCTAACAAGGGCACATCCAAATACATGAGGCAAACACTGGAAAAACTAAGTGAAAGAATAGAAGCCTCTACAATTATAGTGGGAGATTTTAATACACCACTATCAACTTTGGAGAGAACATCTCAAAAGAGAATCAATAAAGAAACAAAAACTTTGAACAGTATATTAGAGGAGCTGGATCTAATAGATATATACAGATCAATACACTCAAATACAGCAGGATATACATTTTTTCTCAAGTGCACATGGATTGTTCTCCAAGATAGACCTTATGTTAGGTCACAAAGAAAGGCTCAATGAATTCAGAAAGATCAAAATCATACAAAATAACATCTCTGACCACAGTGGAGTGAAGCTGGAAAACTGCAAGCACCATAGGGCCAGATTTCACACCAAGATATGGAAATTAAACAGCACACTCTTAGAAAAACAGTGGGTCAAAGAGGAAATCTCAAAAGAAATTAATAACTACCTTGAAACTAATGAAAATGATAACACAACATACCAAAACTTACGGGATGCAGCAAAAGCAGTACTGAGAGGGAAATTTATAGCCATAAATTCATACATCAAAAAAGAAGAAAGTGCAAAATTGAAGAACTAACTGCACATTTGGAGGAATTAGTAAAAAAACAACAAAGTAACCCCACAGGAGGAAGAAAGAAAAAATAGGAAGCACTTGAAAAGATAAAAAAACCAACAGCTGGTTCTTTGAGAAGATCAATAAAATTGACAAACCTTTAGTGAGACTAACAAAGAAAAAAAGAGAGAAGATGCAAATACACAAAATAAGAAAAGAGAAAGGGGATATTGCGGTCATCCCTCGGGCTGAAGTGTGGTTTGCTGGCCTGGTGGGGAGCGGCCGCGGTGGGCCTAATTCCGCTGTCCCCATAATAGGGTGGTTGGTCGGGCCCACCGCCACCCCTGAAGGAAGCTCGGCATGGGCGCAGAGTGCCCTCGGGTCTCCCCTTCTCGGCAGCCATGCTTCTGTGGCCACCCCTCCTCCCAGATGGCACCACACGATGCCTTGTGGGGCGGCACCTTCTTCTTCTTTCTCCCTGCGCAGGCGCAGGGTGGAAAAATCCAGTCTGCCCTTTTCCCTCCCCCCGACAGCAGCAACAGCCAGGCATGGGCGGAAAAATCCAGTCTGCCCTTTTCCCTCCCCCCGACAGCAGCAACAGCCAGGCGTGGGCAGAAAAATCCAGTCTGCCCTTTTCCCTCCCCCCGACAACAGCAACAGCCAGGCATGGACGGGAAACTCAAGTCTGCCCTCTACCCCAGCAACAGCAGCCACCAATCACTAAACCCTGCCACTTCCCCCAGCAACAGCAACAGCCAATCCCTAATCACCACCCCTCCCCCATCCAGTACCTCCCACTGACCTTTCTCCGGCAACCAATCAGAACAGGGTGTGGCTTCGACCAATCAGCCTTCCCCAGCCCCTATAAAACTGTTGCCTCTCCCTCAATAAAGTGGACTTGCGTGTTTACCTTGTCTCCGCGGTAGTTCTTCTGCTGTGCGCCCTCCAGTCCTGAGAGCCCTCAACAAGGGCCTGGCCTCCCTTGTCCCGAGTTCATTGCCTGCTTCTCTGGGCGACCCCCTCATCACCGGCTTCGCTGGGCGACCCCGTCAGCCGAACCGCGCAACCCCTGTGAGACCGACCCCTCGTGTGCTGCTGGACCGACCCCTCATCCCAAGTGGGACCGACCCCTCATCCCAAGCTAGACCGACCCCTCGTCCCAAGCTGGACCGACCCCTCATCTGCAGCCAGACCCCACCTCTACCGACCGAGCAAACCGTCACAGCTGGCGCCCAACGTAGGACAGAGCAACCACACCAGAGCCTCACTCCATAACCTGGCGGCCTCCCCCCCTCCTCTCTTCTCACCATGGGGCTTCTCTCATGCAACATTGCTGCTACTTGAGCCTTGGCTACCTCATATGATCCACGGCGGTCTGGGAGAATTGCTGGATGGCTTTCTCCTTCCATGTTGGGGGCTTATACCGACCCACTATGATTAAGAGGAGCCTTGGATTTCTCGGGAGCGCATGCTTGCACGTCTGAAGTAACCCTACCACAGCCCTACGCCCTCCTCTCTTCTCACCCCTATCTTTTCGCTCTGCATTGCTGCTCCTGAACTTTGGTGACCTCATACGATCCACGGCGGTCTGGGAGAATCGCTGGATGGCTTTCTCCTTCCGTGTCGGGGGCTTATACTGACCCGCTATGATTAAGAGGCGCCAATAAAACTCTCAGGAGCGCGTGCCTGAGCACCTCCACCCCTGCCTTCACCTCTGCCTCCCCCCCTCCGCGCTTGCTCCCCTTTGCCTTGCTCCACTGCTCGTCGTTCCGCCTTCCCCTTGTTGGGGCCTTCCTTTGGCCCGCGACCACCGTCGGAGTCCCATCGGCTCCGACCCCTCATCTCACTGCGCACCTCGGCTCCCATCGCCACGCTCTCAAGTTAAGGGCCCCTTTTCTTATCGGCTCCAAAAGGCCATTAGCAGTGGGTAACATCCTTTCTGCTAAGCAAGCCCTGCAAGTTCGGGCCCTCGCTGGTCTCCTAGACACTCACCAGTGTAAGATCTCTTTGAAACAGCTCCAAGTATATTGGGACCTTCTTCTCCCCTTTAATCCGTGGCTTACCACGTGTCAGCTCTGGGACCCAGATACCTACACTCGCCTTATAGATAGGGTCACTTCTGCTGTGGAGCAGGAAGGTAAAAGATTTCCTCCTGGCTTATTACCGGTGCTTTTTACCATCCGCTCCTGCCTTCAAGGCGCCCCTACCATCGACTCTCCTTGGCCGCGCCACTGCCGCCGCCGTGATTGTCAGGACGGCGACTTTAACCGGGATCCTGATCGGGATCCTGATGCTGGCTCCGACTCCGACTCTGAGTTGCTTGTCGAGCGCCTTAATAACGCGCTCGAAGATTGTCCCCCTAAACAGTGTAATCTTGCAGCGCCGAGCGCCGGTGAAGATGGCGAACCTCCGCCTTCTTCGCCATCCGAAAAGGGGAGGCACTCTCAAGATGGCGGACTTCCGCCTTCTTCCTCGCTTGAAAAGGGGAGGCCCCTTTACCCCTCCCTCCCCCCGATGACTTCCTGCCTGGGTGGGCCGGAAGCTCCCTCCCCGCCATCTTACCCCTCTGCGCAGGGCGGCCCGCAGCCATCTTGTGGCACCATTTGGGCACCAGAAGCTTCCGCCCCGCCATTTTCTCAAAGCGGTCCGCAGCCATCTTGTAGCCCACGACCATTTTGTGGCCCGCCGCCATTTTGTAGTACTGCTGGGGACGGCCTGCAGCCATTTTGTAACACCGTATGGGCAATGGCTCCTCTCGCGCCCTCCGCGCCAACGGCCCCCCCTGGCTCCACCTCCCCCTGGCAGCCCCCTCCATCCGATCTGTGGCAAGCTGCCACACACATGGCCCCCTTTAGCCTATTTTTGGACCCATATTCCTCCCCCGCCGGGGCACCTCCGCCTACCTCCCCGCCACCTCTGCAGCGGATGTCCTGCAGGGAACAGCGCCAAATGCGAGTGATCCAGCACCAACTGAGCCAGCTCACCCTCCACCCCGAGAGACAACCATCCAACCCTGAAGTCCGTTCGCTGCTTGCACTCTACCGTCAGTGCAGACGCTGCAACCCTCACCACGCTGGCGAGCCAATTAACATAGTCTCTCTCCTTCTCAGCTATCAGCGACTCGCCACTGCCAAGGACACCCCCCCCACTTCATCTTCTTGGCCTCCTCCTACCCGACCTCTTCCTGCTCACTCTTCCTGCAGGTGCCCCAAGTCTTCTGTAACCGCGGCCCCCCATGCCGCCATCGCTCTCAAGCAGCTCCAGCCCCACTAAACGGCCCGCAACCCACTTTCCCCAGCCCACGGCCTGCTTTCTAGCATCCAATAACGCTTCTGCTTTTGCCTCCCCATACTTCTGCGGAGCTTCCTCCTGTCTCAACCTCACTCCTCTTCTCAGCCATCCAAAGCGTCCTTTGTCGTCCCCCGCCCCCCTCCTTTTTTTGCTTGAACCCCCATTGCATTGCAGATTAGGCCGCCTCATGTTGGCCCGCCCCGTTAACATCGGCCTCTCTCGCGCCCGTGGAGACTTTGGCCTTCCTGTTGTCCTCGCCTACATCTCCACCACTCCCGACGCTGCTGCCACCACCGCCGCTGGTGCCCTGACGCGACTTGTCCTCACAACTGTGATCCTCCAGTCCATCACACAGTCTGCCTCTGCCGCTCTTTGCCGCCAAGGAGAGATCAACTACCTGTAGCGTGCTGTCACTCTGGAATTTTAACAGCAGATGGACCTTATAGCCGCTGAGATCAACGAGAATTGGACATTGGCCACCCTTGTTTGCAACGGCAAGATACCGCCCCCCAAATTGTACATTTATATCCCCGTCATACCCACCTCCCTCTTCAGCCCCGCTTCCCTCATTGCTTACTGCCTCTTGGGCCTCAGCTACTTGTTGCTGCTGCCATCCTGGCCCTTATTTGAAAAGAAGGGGGAAATGCAGTCACCCCTCGGGCTGAAGTGTGGTTTGCTGGCCTGGCGGGGGTGCGGATGCAGTAGGCCTAATTCCGCTGCCCCCATAATAGGGTGGTTGGTCGGGCCCACCGCCACCCCTGAAGGAAGCTCGGCATGGGTGCAGAGTGCCCTCGGGTCTCCCCTTCTCGGCAGCCATGCTTCCGCGGCCACCCCTCCTCCCGGATGGTGCCACACGATGCCTTGTGGGGCGGCACCCTTCTTCTTTCTCCCTGCGCAGGCGCAGGGTGGAAAAATCCAGTCTGCCCTTTTCCCTCCCCCTGACAGCAGCAACAGCCAGGCATGGGCAGAAAAATCCAGTCTGCCCTTTTGCCTCCCCCCGACAGCAGCAACAGCCAGGCATGGACGGGAAACTCAAGTCTGCCCTCTACCCCAGCAACAGCAGCCACCAATCACTAAACCCTGCCACTTCCCCCAGCAACAGCAACAGCCAATCCCTAATCACCACCCCTCCCCCATCCAGTACCTCCCACTGACCTTTCTCTGGCAACCAATCAGAACAGGGCATGGCTTCGACCAATCAGCCTTCCCCAGCCCCTATAAAACTGTTGCCTCTCCCTCAATAAAGTGGACTTGCATGTTTACCTTGTCTCCACGGTAGTTCTTCTGCCGTGCGCCCTCCAGTCCTGAGAGCCCCTGACAAGGGCCTGGCCTCCCTTGCCCCCAGTTCATCGCCTGCTTCTCCGGGCGACCCCTTCGTCGCTGGCTTCGCCGGGTGACCCCATCAGCCGAACCACGCAACCCCTGTGAGACTGACCCCTTGTCTGCTGCCGGACTGACCCCTCATCCCAAGCGGGACCGATCCATCATCCCAAGCGGGACTGACCCCTCGTCCTGAGCTGGACCGACCCCTCGTCCGCAGCCAGACCCCACCTCTACCGACCGAGCAAACCGTCGCAGGATATCACCACTGACCCCACAGAAATAAAGACTATCATAAGAGGATACTTTGAAAAACTATATTCCAACAAAAATGACAATTCAGAGGAAATGAACGAATTCCTAGAAACACATAAGCAGTCTGTATTGATGAAAGAAGAAATTGATGATCTCAACAAACCAGTCACAAGTAAAGAGATAGAATCAGTCATTAAAAACCTCCCAACTGAGAAGAGCCCAGGGCCGGACAGTTTCACAGGTGAATTCTACAAAACATTCCAGAAAGAACTAACACCAATCCTGCTGAAACTCTTCCAAAAAATCAAAACAGAAGGAACATTACCTAACTCATTCTATGATGCCAACATCACCCTAGTACCAAAGTCAAACAAAGACACCACAAGAAAGGAAAATTACAGACCAATTTTTCTAATGAACCTAGACACAAAAGTCCTCAACAAAATACTTGCTAACCATATTCAACAATACATTAAGCAAATGATACACGATGACCAAGTGGGATTCATTCCAGGTATGCAAGAGTGGTTCAGCATAAGATAATCAATCAATGTAGTACACCATATAAACAGATTGAAGGAAAAAAATCACATGATTATGTCTATAGATGCAGAAAAGGCATTTGACAAAATACAGCACCATTTCTTGATAAAAACACTGCAAAAGATTGGAATACAAGGAAATTTTCTGAACATGATAAAGAGTATATATGAAAAACCCACAGCCAACATCGTTTACAATGGTGAAATCCTAAAATCCTTCCCACTCTCATCTCTTCTATTTAACATTCTCTTAGAAGTACTTGGCTCAAGCACTGAGGCAAGAACCAGATATAAAAGGCATTCAGATTGGGAAGGAAGAAGTCAAAATTTCATTAGACATAGAAAACCCTGAGAGATCTACAACAAAGCTTCTAGAACTCATAAATGAGTCTAGTAAAGTCACAGGTTATAAGATCAATGCGCAAAAATCAATAGCATTTCTGTACACCAATAATGAGCAAGCTCAAGAGGATATCAAGAAACAAATATCATTTACAATAGTCAATAAAAAAATCAAATACCTAGGAATAAATTTAACTAAAGTTGTAAAAAACTTATACACAGAGAATTATACAACACAGTTCAAGGAAATCAAAGAAGACCTAAATAAATGGAAGAATATTCCCTGTTCATGGATACGAAGACTAAATATTATTAAGATGTCTATCCTACCAAAACTGATCTACACATTCAATGCAATCCCAATAAAAATCAACACAGCATTCTTTAAGGAACTAGAAAAATTAACTATGAAATTTATTTGGAAAGGAAAGAGGCCCCAAATAGCCAAAGACATATTGAAAAAGAAAAATGAAATTGGAGAAATCACACTACCTGACTTCAAAACATACTACAAAGCTATAGTAAAAACAGCATGGTATTGGCACAAGGAGGGACACACAGACCAAAGGAACTGAATTGAGAGTTCTGATATAGATCCTCATATATATAGTCATATAATATTCGATAAAGTCACCAAACCCTCTCAACTGGGAGAGAATGACCTATTCAACAAATGGTGCTTGGAGAACTGGATATCCATATGTAAAAGAATGAAAAAGGATTACCATCTCACACCCTATACAAAAATCAACTCAAGATGGATCAAAGATCTAAATATAAGAGCCAAGACCATAAAGACTTTGGAAAGCAGTGTAGGGAAACATCTACAAGACCTTGTAATAGGAAATGGCTTCATGAACTTCACACCAAAAGCGTGAGCAGCAAAAGAACAAATAGATAAATGGGACTTCCTCAAAATTAAAGCCTTCTGCACCTCAAAGGAGTTTGTCAAGAAAGTGAAAAGGGAGCTTACACAATGGGAGAAAATATTTGGTAAACATATATCGGATAAGAGACTTATAACTTGCATATATAAAGAATTCCTATATCTTGAAAATAAAAAGATAAACAACCCATTTAAAAAATTGGAAAAAGATTTAAGCAGGCTCTTCTCCAAAGAAGAAATACAAATGGCTAAAAAGCACATGAGAAAATGCTCCAGATCTCTAGCTATCAGGGAAATGCAAATCAAAACTACAATGAAATATCATTTTACTCTCATAAGATTGGCAGCTATGAAAAAAACAAAAGACTACAAATGCTGGAGAGGATGTGGAGAAATGGGAACACTCATCCACTGCTGGTGGGAATGCAGAAGGACCCAGCCATTCTGGAGGAAATTTGGCAGTTTCTCAAAAAACTAGCCAGAGATTTGCCATATGACCCAGCAATTCCACTGCTGGGTATATAACCAGTAGCACTGAAAACAAGGACACAGACCGATATATGCACACCAATGTTCATAGCAGCATTGTTCATGCTTGCTAAAAGTTGGAATCAACCCAAATGCCCATCAACAGATGAATGGATAAATAAAATGTGGTATACACATACAAAGGAATACTAGGCTTTAAGAACAAATACACTACAAACACACGTGATAACATGGATGAATCTTGAGAACCTTATGTTGAGTGAAGCAACCCAGGCATTGAAGGACAAATACTACATGACCTCAATGATATGAAATAAGTAAACCAAGCTGCCTCAGAGAGCTAGAGACTGGATGATAGGCTCACAGGAAATTGGGGGGTAGAGGAAGGATGTAAGCTGACACCTACACGAGTGTAATCTATGATAAACTGGAGGTAAGTATTTGTACAAGGAAGGGACAAAATGGGGCATAGGATTATCTTTGGGTGGGGCTTTGTGGGCTTGAGGGGGGCTAGGGATGGGAGGATGGTTAATATTGCCCAATAAACTGGAGGGAGGGTGGGGCGATATACGAACATAGGAGATTGTCATGTATTTGGTTGAGAGTTTAATGCTGAGAAAACTTTTTCAGAAATATAATAAGGAAGGTTACCTGTTTAAGATGCTTAAAGGGGATAATCTGACGCAGGACAGGCTCCTAGGGAATATGTGAATGCTAATTTTGCCAAAGTGGGTTATATCATTGGATGGAGACCCTTATAATGAGAGTGAAGGTATACCCACATCCTGGGGAGGACTGATGCCCTCCAATAGAGGGAATATATCTCTCAAGAGAAATGGTGGCTCCCAGAGCATTAGGGCAGTTGAGCATGTCAAGGCCTCAACACTGTTGCAAGTATCTCTGAACATGGCCCTTCAAGCAATGAAGATTGACTGTCACTGTGGGCCCTAAGGGGAGGGGGAAAGAGATATTGAATAGATAGAACCAATGTAACTGTGTGGGCAATAGAAGTGTTCCACAAGAGTATGCAAGGATGGATATAAGACATGTAAAATTACAACAAAAATATATAGGGGCTGATAGGTTAAAATGTAAATCATAATGTAAAACATAAGATAACTAAAAATTTAGAAAATCATATAGACTAAAGTATAAACCAGAGTGTAAACCCAAATGCTACCTTGTTTGAAAACTCTTGTCTCAATATCTGTTCATCAGTTTGAGTAAATATAGTATGAATATGGAAAAAGATTATTGCTGTTGAAGGGAAAACATTTTATGTTGGATATGTGGGAGTACTGTATACTGTATATATGAACTACTGTGATCTAAACTCTTGTGAAGATAAGCTTAATAATTAGAAAAAAGAAAAGAAAAAGATAGGACGTAGGCACTGAGGAAAAGACGTAAGTAGTTGTTTTGCCACTTTGCATACAGGGCGACACTTATTGCAGTGATGGAAGGCAAAACATAAAAAACAAAGCTTTTGCATTTTTTAATTTTTTGATACCCCAATTTATTCTTACCTTAATTTTTCCAAATTAATATGTATTCTATATCTAACCTTTAAACTCATCACTATATTCCATTTTACTATTAATGGAACCTGGCAATATATTGGGCTTCACTTTTTAGGAAGTTTTGGATCACAGAGAGTTTCAACAATGGCAGGGGAGGAATAGTGCTGTGGAATGTTATTGACAGGGGACACATGGTTGGCAGGGAATTCTCCAGGGCATATATCCAGGGTACATAAAAGTGTTTTGATGTTTTCATAGTGGATACAATTAAAAACAACAACTGAGGGAGTGCTGAGTTCCTATCCAGGGGAGCTCTATCACAGTCCCTAAAGGAACAGCAACAATCCCCCAAGTGCAATGGCAAAGACCAAAAAAGAAGGAAGGTCCAACAATGAGCCCCCGATACTAATGACTATGCTTGTGAGCCTGTGCTCCTGAAATAAGAACAAGGCCTAGAGCTGTAGGGTGCCTAAGAGTTACCTCCTGAGAGCCTTCATGTTGCTCAAATGTGGCCAGTCTTGAAGCCAAACTCAACATGTAAATGTGTTGCCTTCCCCCCAGCATGGGACCTGACCCCTAGGGATGAGCCTCCCTGGTGCCGACGGATTACTACCAAGTACCAGCTGATGATGTAACTAGAAAATGACCTTGGACCAGCAGAATATCTCAATCTACATATCATACAAGGAGTTAAAAATGCTTTTTGACCTAAATCAAGGGGGAAATGGAAAGGACAAAGGAGTTTATATGGCTATGAGTCTCCAAAAAGAGCCAGGAGGTTATCAGAAGGGTTGCCCTTATGCACACCTCAACAGAGTCCCAGAGACAGCTAAAGTAGATACAAGCCCAGGTATTGGTTCTTCTGAGGGCTACGAAGACCCACAGGTTCTATGGTCATGGCAGATGGAGTTCAGTGCCATGTCAGTTGGCTGTACTTTGGAGTTTGTGTTTCTGTGTGATAGAGCTGGACTCAGATGTTATCTTTGTTCACCAGCCTCTCCTGTTACATTTACCAGAACTGTAGTTGGTGCTGGGGTTTAGTGTATACCCAGGGACCTTAATCTCTGGACTGACCATGTGATAGCCAGGCCCTGAGCCTCAACAGACTTCAGCTCCTACACTCTGGTTTATTGGACTTACCCCACTCAGCTAACATGGAGTTGAAGAAGGTCAACCACCACATCATGGAGCCAAGAGTGCCTACAACTGAGAGCAGGAGGGTTGCTTCCAGCATCCATGTGGAATCTAAGCCCCCTCTTGTTACAGATGTGGAATGGACACAACCATTCCAAGGTCCACAGGATGGAGGAATAGACTATAGATTAGAGTGGATTTACTGATAATCTATTCATGAACTATTGTGATTAGTAATTAAAGAAAATGTGGCATTGGTGTGGAGAAAGTGGCCATGGTGGCTGCTGGAGGTGGGGAATGGGAGGAAGAGGTGAGATGTGGAGGCGTTTTTGGGACTTGGTGATGCTGTAGGGTCAGTTACCAGACATAGTACGTCTTCCCATGGCCCAATGGGTGGAACGTGGTAGAGTGTGGACTATGATGTGGACCATTGGCTGTGGGGTGCAGTGGTGCTCAGAGATGTGTTCACTGGATGTGGTGAATGTCTCATGATGATGGAGGGGATTGTTGTTGGGGGAGGAGTGCAGTGGGGGATGGGGGTATGTGGGGACCTCATATTTTTTGAATGTAATATTAAAAAATAAAGACAAAAAATTAATAATAATGCCAAGTTAGTCAAATGTGCTCCTAGAGGCTTACCTGTACCTTTAGCTACCATCCATTTGCTGAATATGACCCTTGATGGGAAAGTAGCAAAAAATAAGCTGCACTGTATCAGGTACAATCCCACTTCTGAGATAGTAGATGAGTTCTTAATAGATAAAGCTCTTCTGCCCCCTATTTCCTTGTCCATTAGGATCATATTAGTTTCTGAGCTATTATGATATAACAAATTTTCATTCTCATGCTTGTTTCTTTATTTATTTTTCTGCTTTAATATATTTTGTTCATTTCATTATCAGATATCTTCAATGGTTTGAAGCTGTATGTACCTTAGAAAAGTTACTCCATTAATGTGTGTGAACCTGTTGTAATTATCTTTGGTGAATAGGCTCTTAAGTTAAGAAGTGACCCATCTCACTTAGTGTGAGTGCTACTCTTACTGGAGTCCTTTATAAGAGAATGAAATTACAGGAGACAAAAGGTGAGAAAACCACAGAAGCAAGAAGCTGGTGGCAACTAGACCTGGAAGAGAAGGGGGAAACCAGATGATGCCATTTGTTTTGCCATGTGACAAGGAAGTATTGAATTGGTGGCAGCAGTCTGCAGAAAGAAAGTATGTTTTGATGATGCCTTGATTTGGATATTTCACAGCCTCAGAACTGTAAGCTTGTAAGCTAATAAATCTCCATTGTAGAAGTTAACCAATGTCTACTATATAGTTTTCAGCACCCTAGCAAACTAGTTATATATATATGTATATATAAACACTAAGTATTTGGTTGTTGTCCAACAAATCTTCTAGTTCCAGACTATTCTCCCTTCCCTTAATTGCATAGAAGTCATCCAGTTTCTCATATTAATCAGCATAAAGATCCCTGCCCAGTACAGTCTCCTGTTCTCTATAAGTGAATAAGTACATGTAATACTTAGAGTAGCCATCTGTGATAGGCTAATGTGTCAACTCAGCAAGGCACTTGTGCCCAGTTGTTTGGTCAAGCAAGCACTGGGTTAACTGTAATACAAGGACATTTATGGATTTTAGACACCAGTGAATTCACTGCATAGATAGTTGATTACATCTACATCAATCAGGGAGATTAAGTGCAGATTTCTCACCAGAAACCATGAATTCAAGAAGACAGTGGTGTGATATATTTAAGATACTACAAGAGAAAAACCTGCAGCCAAGAATCTTATATCCAGCAAGACTGTCTTTCAAAAATGAGAGCGAGATTAGAATATTCACAAATAAACAGAAACTGAGAGAATTTCTAAGCAAGAGACAAGATTTTCAGGAAATACTAAAAGGTGTGCTAGAGCCTGAAAATAAAAGACAGGAGAGAGAGGCCTGGAAGAGAGTATATAAATGAAGATTATATCAATAAAATTATCTAAAAGTGTCAGAAGGGTGATGAAAATAAAATATGACTCAAATAGTCAGGAATAAACTTAATCAATGATGTAAATCACCTGTATTCAGAAAACTGCAACTCAATGTTAAAAGAAATTTTAAAAGGCCTAAATACCTGGAAGAAAATTCCATGCTCATGGATTGGAAGACTAAATATCATTAAGATGTCAACTCTACTCAAATTGATATACAGATTCAATGCAAACCCAATAAAGATTATACCAGCATTAAAAAATATATATGAAAACATGATCATCAAATTTATTTGGAAGGGTAAGAGGTCCTGAATAGCCAGAAACATCATAAAAAAGAAAAGTGAACCCTCATCTCCAGACTTTAAAAGATATTACGTAGCTATAGTGGTAAAAACAGCATGATACTGGCCTAAAGACTGACACATAGCCCAATGGAACAAAATTTATGGTTCAGAAACGGACCCTTATAAAAATAAAACAAACAAACAAAAAAAGAAACAGACCCTCACAGGTATGGTCAAGTGATTTTTGACTAGCCTGTCAAACTCACACAGCTCAGGTAGAACAATCCATTCAACAAATGGTGTTGAAAGAATTGAATATCCATAGCCTAAAGAAGAAAAGGAAAGAGGAGCCCTGTCTCATGCCTTATTCAAAAATTAACTCAAAATGGATCAAAAACCTAAAAATAAAAAAAAGGGCCATAAAACTTCTAGGAGAAATTGTAGGAAAATATCTTCAAGACCTGGTGGTAGGCAATGGATTCTTAAAGGAGATAAGAGGAGGACTGAGTGGACCACTGATGTTTAATATATGTGGTAGTTTTAATTAGCTTTACCGTAAAAGTGTGGAAACATATAGAGTGGATGGTAACACACAGTGAGTAAGAGCTGGCTTAAAATGGGGATGTGATTGAAAATGTTAGTCTAGGATATAAATTCCAATTGACAAAATGCTAGAGAATAATCTAGGAACTGAATTGCACAGATGAGTATTGTGTTTGATGGTACAGATGCAAGAGGGTCATTTGTGAGCTAGAGCAAACATACATCTCTACTGAGAGTGTTGGGAATGTGTAGGAGCATTGGAAAAGCACAGCTGGAATTACCTATGGACTGCGGTAAATACTAATATATTCTTGCATCTATGCAAAAGATGTACTGTGTTGATAATGAGGCAGTATGAAAAATGTGAGCCAAATGTACAATATGGACATGGTAAAAATCAGATGATTTTATCTTAGCTATGCCAAATGGTCCACCACAATGTGATGTGTTGACAGAGGGGTGTTGTTTGGAAATTCTACACACGTGCATAGTTGTTTTATAAGTTTACTTCTGTCATAAAAAATATATTTTAAAAAATAGGGTGGGTTGGAGGAAAAACACAACAAGTGTAAGATAAGGGCTATGATTAGTAGTAAGATTTTGAAAATATTCTTTCATAATTTGTAACAAACTTCTCATGACAATGCAAGGTGTTGGTGGAGGGTTGATGTACAGGACCCCTGTATGATGTTATGCATGTTTGCTTTGTAAGCTCATAAATTTTACTATACACTTGTTTATCTATGTTCATATGTAAATGGTATAAAATTAATAATAATAGGGTTGGCTGAGGGTAAATACATTGGTTAGTAGTAATAGATTGATAATGCTTTTAAATCATTACTTAAAAAGATTTAACAACAATGCAAGTTATTGGTGGTAGGGTGAGTAATGAGAATCCTGTATGATGTTGCTTATGTTTGTTTTGTAAGTTCACAACTATTATTATACACTTATTGTTTATGTATGAGTGATATAGTTCAATAAATTACATTTTAAAAATTAAAAAAATAAAATAATATAAAATTTAAAAAAAAAAAAAAGAATGCTTAAAAGGTGGAGTGATTCCAGAATTCAGAGGGAATTTCCCAGCTCAACTTTGGTCAGCCAACACCTCCTGGAAACTCATCAAGGACTTTCATTGGACTTTCATTGGAGACTTTGGTTTGCAGCCTACCAGTTGAACCTGAACTTGTGCATCCCCACAGACTTGTGAAAGACTCATAAAATCTCACACTGTTGACAGATATCTCTTACTGATTCTGTTTCCCTAGAGAACGCTGACTAATACACCATCCACTCTCATCCATTGCTTTCTAGATTTATACAACCTGATTCTGGGGAAGTGGTTGCATGCCTTAACCTCTGGTTTAAATTATCTTGTGCATCCTATATATCACCAAAGCATGACAGAGTGATTTACCCTATCTGGAGTTATAGTCAAGCCTTCAGTTAGCCATTCCACCATTCTGTCAGCCTGATTGCTGTCAAAAGAAATGACAATACTTATGAATTTAATGGAAGTTAGCCCATTTACATGTTTTCATTACTATAAAGTTGGTACCTTTATCAAAGGTAATTTGTTCAATGCCTTCCTCTTAGTTTTCAAAATATGATAGAGGTTAATTGTCCCATAAGGACAAATAATTTTCTCTAAGGATGGCTCTGGTATCCAGAGAATGGAGCCATTTCAGTTACTCAGCATTGGTCTTTGCAATGGGCTGGTTAAGTATTCAGTTGGTGTTAGGGATATGAACTATTGTTGATTACATGCATGACTTTTATCGCTGTCCTGTAGCTACATTTCAGTGGGTTCATTGCCTAGTGCTTCTGTGAAGAGAAATAGAAAAATATCCACTGGTTTGGTCACTTTGTCTACTTGATATTTGAGAATTTGCATAGAAATGCCATAGCTCACCCAAATAAAAATAGAACAAGGGGGAATAATGCTCTAAATCCCCTCTCTTATTGCATCCAGCATCCATGTGGAATCTAAGCCTCCTCTTGATATAGATGTGGAGTGGACACAACCATTCCAAGGTCCACAGGATGGAGGAATAGAATATGGATTAGAGTGGACTTACTGATATTCTATTTATGAACTATTGTGATTAGTAATCGAAGAAAATGTGGCATTGGTGTGGAGAAAGTGGCCATGGTGGCTGCTGGGGGTAGGGAGTGGGAGGAAGAGATGTGATGTGGGGGCATTATTGGGGGTTGGAATTGTCCTGGGTGATGCTAAAGGGACAGTTACTGGACATTGTATGTCCTCCCATGACCCACTGGGTAGAACATGGGATAGTGTGGGCTATGATGTGGACCATTGACCATGAGGTGCAGTGGTGCTCAGAGATATACTCACCAAATGCAATGAATGTCTCATGATGATGGAGGAGATTGTTGCTATGGGGGGAGGAGGTGGGTGAGGGGGGTATATGGGGACCTCACATTTTTTTAATGTAATATTTAAAAAATAAAGACATAAATAAATAAATAAATCCCCTCTCTTCTCATTGCATTTACTCTGTCAGTATCTGCTGATCCAAACCAAATGGGAAACCAGAGGGAAGGGGCCATGAAAAGTGATATTCAAATAGTTTATCAACCAGGGAATAAAGCATGGAAGAGAAGGCTATGAACCATATTGGATGGGGTAGACACAAACTACTGTCATAGATGGAATAACAGTAAGGGTTATCATAGAAAAATTTTTACCTTTTGTTAAAAAGTTAAAATTTTTAATGTTAGTGCCTGGAATTTCATTAATTAGCATCATAAGACAAAAGCAAGCTTACTGAATTCAATTTAAATAGAAGAAACTGAGAATGAGTAAAGGAAGATTTTTAAATAACAGAGAAATTAAGATATAGTGTTTTTTTTCTATTTGGGGATTAAGGTAAAAATAGGATACCCTATTTTGCTCTAAGGTCTTAAACCCTTCAACAACCACAGTCATCACTTATCTGTTACTCATGGATAAGCACTAACCATGCATCCTTTCATTATCCAAAGTGCCCCAGATCAGAAAAAGCCTGTCTCCGCCTTACCTCTAAACCTGCTTCTGATATGATTCTAAGTGGGGACCTTTTCTAGGTGCAGGTATTTTATGCAGAGCAGGACAGCTCACTTGAGCAAGACCTATTAGGTTCTTTCTCTGTACTTTTCCCAAGTGGAATGTACAATCAAAATTAGTTTCTCTTTGTTGGCCGCAATTGTAAGGGACTAATGACAGATCCATCACTGCCTGGGTTTTTCCCTATGGTTGGAAAGTATTTTTCCCCAGAAAGAAAGTAGCTGACAAGCAGAGAAATGCAGAGAACAGCAAGCTGACTTGAGTGCTAGTCCCCACAGGACCTGGGTTTTCCTTGCCAAAGCTCTTGTAGGTTTCTCTGGATCAGTCTAATCTTTTCCCCCTCCTGACTGTCTTGAAATTGTTATTTGTAGTCCCCCATTCAGATTTTTGCTATTAATATAAATGCACTGTAAATGTCATGCCAAAAGCTATGGATCTAACATTGTTATTTTGTGCTCTAATATGTGAAGGTTTCCAGATTGGACAGCTGGCCACATTTATTATACAGCTGTACAGAAGTTCTCTAACTTATCACCTATTGTTTCCTGTTGTTCAGTGATTCTGTAGCTTTTAGGAAATTTTTAAGGAAGATTTTTGTCATCACAGGATATTGAATAAATCTTGTGCACTTCAGTAGGAAGGGGGTGAGATTGGGAAAGCAATTATTCAAACAAGCACATCGGAAAGAAAGTGAACAGAAGAGGTATTGGGATACAGCATGGTTAAGGAAAGACCTTTATTCTCAAAGACAGCTTTTCATTCATGGTGCAAAGCTTGACATACCTGTGGAACTGTACAGTTAGCCTGCAATTGTAAGATCCTGGCAGTTGTTATAGTAAAGCCTGGGGAAATCCAGTAATTGCTCCACCTAACCTCTCAGTATGCATGCCCTGAATGACAAAGTAAATGCTCCATTGTAAAGCATACACCAACTCTCTGACACCAACTCCATGAACAATATACCAGAAGAGTACATTGGTATCTGCTCTGTCTCTCTCTGCCAACCAGTTGTGTCCAACCCCTATAAATCAAGCAAATGTCAAGAAACAATTCTACCTCTGAGACTAAAGGATTATAGGTAACCTTGGACATAGTGATAAGAAACCTAAATGCAAGGTCCCTGTACAAAGGCAAAAATGTAACAACTTCTATGATGTTGCTCTTTAGAAAACTGACTACCCAATCTCACCCAACCCCCCAACAAGAAAATTACCTTGATCTATGTCCAATTAATTCTTTGGTGAGCTGTATGATGAGGAAATGTGAAGCCTGGAGTTCCAGGACATTAAAAATAGCTAACAACCCAACAGGAAGCAAAATTTTCAGGGTGTAGTGCCTTCATTAAAGTTTACTTTGCAGGTTCCTTTTGCAGAAATGGGCTTGAATGACAAAGGAGGACAATACTTAGAAAGGGATAAATCAGGGACAACCAAGTTTATTTTAAGATAAAATTCAAAATCATTCATTTATTCAGGAAATGCAATTATCACCAAAATCCTTAATATTTCAATGATATTTACACATTATAAAATATTCAGAACAGATATTATCTTAAATCTACACCAAGTCATGCTGACATTCTTTTCAGAGAAATTACAGCCATTTCTTCCATTAAATGCTATGGTATCCATTTTAATTGTGAACAAAGTACTTGAACTAAACTACTTAAATACTTAAGCAAAGTGACTTAAAAATTTAGAGGAGGAGGAGGAGGATTTTTTTTTAAGATATATTTTTTATTTATCACCCCCAACCCCCTGTTGTCTGCTCTCTGTGTCCATTCGCTGTGTGCTCTTCTGTGACCATTTCTATCCTTATCAGTGGCACTGGGAATTTGAGTTTCTTTTTGTTGCCTCATCTTGTGTCAGCTCTCCAAGTGTGTGGCCCCATTCTTGGGCAGGCTGCACTTTCTTTCATGCTGGGTGATTCTCTTTATGGTGCACACTCCTTGCATATGTGGGGTTCCCCTACACAAGGGACACCCCTGTGTGGCAAGGGACTCCTTGCATGCATCAGCACTGTGCATGGACCAGCTCCACACAGGTCAAGGAGGCCCAGGGTTTGAACCAAGGACTTCCCATGTGGTAGGTGGATGCTCTATCCATTGGGCCAAGTCCGCTTCCTGAGGATGATATTTTAAAGGCACATCTGATTCATCAAACCCCACTGCACTAGGCCACTATAACCATTATACAATAGAAGCAATGGCCACAAAGGCAAGTAGGTAATTACCAATGATACTATTTCTTATTTTCATTTTTAAACATGCTTTCTCAAATAAGAAACACTTATTTTTGTAAGTTTTAAAGGTGAAGGGAGAAGAAAGGTGACACATTAAAATTTTATGTTTAATCTACTGGCAGACTTTATTTTATAAAAGAAGGTAGATTGCAATTAGTTCCAGATAAGGAATATCTAGAACCATTTTTGTTCCTAAATAAGTTAATGAGAAATTTAATCAATCATTATATAGCTGCATATTCCAATCAGAATCCAGCATAGTTATAATATTTTATAAAGGAGAAAGCTAGTAGTTTTCAACACTAGATCTCCATTTGGACAAACTGGAAAGACTAATAAAAATAAATGCCAGTGCCCTAATACCAGAGATTTTCATTTAGATGATGTGGAATGGAACCCAAGAGTTATTCATTTTTAAAGCTCTGTAGATTGTTCTATTATATATCTAAGATTGAGAACCACTGAGTCAGCACATTTTGTTGAAATATCAAGCACATAAAGGGAAATTGAGGAAGGGGTTAGTTTCTATTTGTAAGTTACAAACCAAATACCTATTGTGTTCTTATTATATGCTTATTATATGCTTCCATAATGTTCATGAATCACACATTTGAAAGACAAAATTGACTTCATTTTCTCCCTATGCTAGACCACTGCTGTACATCTTTGTCACTGCATAATTAAATTTTCTATGGTTGAGACTTAGAATTCAGGACTATACTGTGAAAACTGCATTAATGAATGAAACATACTGCTATGCATGCTCCACAGTATCAAGCAAATCTACTGTATTTGGCTCCTTTCAGCTACCCTTATTTTTAAGAATTATAAATAGGTGCCAACCTGTACAAAGAACATTTTGTGGATTACTGTAGAAGGAAAAAAAATGGCTTACATTTGTGGATTACTGTAGAAGAAAAAGAATGGCTTACTCAATTTACAGCAGTGGGTTTTGGGTGAGGCATATGGGTGGTGTGAATGGTACCCACAGATGTAGCATTTTCACTCTGGGGAAAGTTATGCCCCAGGGTTGGAAAGCTGCTAATTAACTAGGTCAAAGGACAGTGTTGGGGCAAGTCTCTTAGATAATGTAAGAGGGATGCTGAGCCAGCAAACAAATAATTTTGATAGTTGTAAAATGTGAAGCATTATAATTGTCTTTATTATGCCAGTGATTTTCTGATAGCTTGAATTCAGTATGAAAATACATTGCTATTACCGTGAAATAAATTGGAAATGTGCTATGTTTTAGATTGGCAAAATGATGAGGCATAGTAATTTCTTAGAGATGAAGTGAAACAATAAATGTTATATTACTTCCTGAGTCTCCTAAAATATCTGGAGTTTGGACTTTATAAAAGGTTGTTTTGGGAAATGTGAAATTTCAAATAATTTGAATTTTTTCCTTTTCACTGTGAATGTTTCCTGACTGTTTTAATTAAAATCTATATGTCTATCATGCTCACAATTTTCCATAGGCTCTGATTTATCTATTACTGTCTCTATTAGTCAGCCAAAGGGGTGCTGATGGAAAGAACCAGAAATCGGCTGTCTTTTAATTTTTACCATTTCTTGAGGTATTTTTTTCATGCAGAGACCTGAACTAAGTATTTTATACATTGTATTCAGTTACAGATGATTTTTTAAATATTTTTATTTTTAAAAGATACTTAGATTACATAAAATGTTACATGAAAAAATATAAGGGATTCCTATATGCCTCACTCCCCATACCTTCTACTTTTTCCCACATTAACAACTTCTTTCATTAGTGTGGTACATTCATTGCAATTGATGAACACATTTTGGAACATTGCAACTAAGCATGGATTATAGTTTACATTGTAGTTTACACTCTCTCCCACTCGATTCTGTAGGTTTTCAGGATACATAATGGCCTGTATCTATAATCACAATGTTATTCAGGACAATTCTAAGTCCTGAAAATGCCCCTATATGACACCTCTTTTTCCCTCTCCCTGACTTCAGCAACTCGTGTCCCCTGTATCCACATCAATGATATAACTTCTCCCATTGCTAGAATCACAATAAATCTATAGTATAATACCAATACTTACAGATATTATCCCCAGAACCTGCAGTCCTGAGGATTCTGGGATGGTGATGCCCACTCCCCCTATAACTGAGAGGGAGCTTCAATCCCATATGGCTGGTGGATGGGACTCTCTTGCTTGCAGTTGTAGATGCTCTTGGTTTCTTGGTGTTGGTGGTTGTTCATCATCACCTACAATAGCTTTCTAGTTACAAGAACCATGATATGTTTTAGCCATTTCCATTCAATTCCAAAGATTTACAAACAACATTTTCAACAATTGTGCACATATTAACCTACACTTTCCATCTCTACCCCCTTTCTATTGTCTGGTGACCTATATTCTAATTATTAACTCCATGAGTTTACACAGTATATTTAGTTCATAATAGCACAATCATATAGTATTAGTCCTTTTTCATTTGACTTGCTTCATTCAACAAATTGTCCTCCAGTTTCGTTCATGTTGTCATATGCGTCATGACTTCATTTCTTCTTATAGCTGCATAATATTCCACCATATGTACACACTCCAATTTTTCATCCATTCCTCAGTAGATAGACAACTGGGTTTTTTTCAACTTTTGACAATTATGAATAATGCCACTATGAACATCAGTGTGCAGATGTCTGTTCATGTCTCTGCTCTCAGTTCTTCTGGGTATATGCCTATTAGTGGTATTGCTGGGTAGCATGGCAAGTCTATATTCAACTTCCTTAGGAACTGCCAAACAATCCTCCATAGCGGCTGCAACATTCTACATTCCTACCAGCAGTGAATAAACACTCCTATCTCTCCACATCCTCTCCAACATTTAGTTTTCTGGCATTTTAATAGTAGCCCGTCTAATAAGTGTGAATTGATATTTCACTGTAGTTTTGATTTGCATTTCCCTAATCACTAGTGTTGCTGAACATTTTTCCATGTGTTTATACACCATTTGTATTTCTTCTTTGGACAATTGTCTTTTCAAGACTTTAGCCCAGTTTTTAATTGGGTAGCTTGTCTTTTTACTGTTGAGCTGTATGATCTCTTTATATATAACAGATATTAAATGCTTATCGGAAATGTGATTGCTGAATAATTTTGTCCATTGAGTTGACTGCCTTTTCACCCTTTTGACATTTAAGGTGCAAATGTGTTTAATTTTGAGGAGGACACATTTATCTATTTTTTCTTTTGTTGCTCATGTTTTGGGTGTAAGGTTAAGAAACTATGGTCTACCATAAGATATTGAAGATTTTTCCTATATTTTCTACTTGAAGTTTTATGGTTGTTGCCTTTATATTTAGATCCTTGATCCATTTGGAGTTAATTTTTGTATAAGGTCTAATATAGGAATCCTCTTTGTTTCTTTTGGATATGGATATACAGTTCTCCCTGCACCATTTGTTGAGTAGACTCTTCTGGTCCAGCAGGAATGGCTTGACCACCTTGTCAAAAATCACTTGATTGTAGATGTGGGATCTATTTCTGAATTCTCAAGTCAGTTCTATTGGTCAAGGTATTCTTTATGCCAGTACCATACTGTTTTTACCACTGTACCTAGGGAATAAATTTTAAAGTCTGGAAGTGAGAGTCCTTCAACTTTGTTCTTCTTTTGTAAGATTTTTAGCTATTGGGGGACACTTACCCTTCCAAATAAATTTAATAATTGTTTTCTCCGTTTCTGCAATAAAGGTTGTTGGGATTTTGGGGGGGATTGTGTTGAACCTGTAAATCAGTTTGGGTAGAATTTGCATCTTAATGATATTTAATCTTCCAATCCATGAACGTGGAATATTCTTCCATTTATTTAAGTCTTCTTCAGTTTATTTTAGCAGTGTTTTGTAGTTTTCTGAGTAAAGGACTTTTATGTCTTTTATGCCCTTGGTTAAGTTTATTCTGTTACATTTGATTGGTTTACTTGCTATTGCACATGGAATTTTATTCTGATTTCCTTCTTAGATTGCTCATCTGCAATGTACAGAAATGCTCTTGATTTTTGTGTTTTAACCTTGTATCCTGCCACATTGCTAAACTCACCTATTAATTCTGGAGCTTTTCATGGATTTTTAAGGAGATTCTAGATATAGGATAATATCATCACTGAATAGTGAAAGTTTTACTTCTTCCTTTCCTATTTGGGTTCCTTTTATTTCTTTTTTCCTTTTATTTATTTTTTTAAATGTTACATTAAAAAATTATGAGGTCCCCATATACCCCTCACCCTTTTCACACCACTCCTCCCATATCAACAATCATGGGACATTCATTGCATTTGGTGAACACATTTTTGGGCACTGCTGCACCACATGGATAATGGTTTACATTATAGTTTACACTTTCCCCCGGGCCACCCAGTGGGCCATGGCAGGACATACAATGTCCAGCATCTGTCCCTGCAGTACCACCCAAGACAACTCCAAGTCCTGAAAATGCCTCCACACCATATCTCTTCTTCCCTCTACCTACCCTCAGCAGCTACCATGGCCACTTTATCCACATCAATGCTACAATTTCTTCCATTACTAATCACAGTAGTTCCATAGTAGAATATCAGTAAGTCCACTCTAATCCATACTCTATTCCTCCATCCTGTGGACCCTGGAATGGTTATGTCCACTCCATCTCTATATTGAGAGGGGGCTTAGTTTCCACATGGATGATGGATGCAATTCTGCTTGCAGTTGTAGGCACCCTTGGCAACCTGATGTAGTGTTTGATCTTCTTCACCTTCCTGTTAGTTGGCTGGGGAAGTCCAAAAACCAACAGGTAGGAGTTGCAAGTCTGTTGAGTCTCAGGACCTGGCTATCACATGGACAGTCCAGAGATTCAGGTCCCCTGAGTATACACCAACCCCCAGTGAGGTGAGAACCACAGGTCCAGTAAAAGTAACAAGGGAGGCATGTGAACAAAGATCAATCTGAGTCCAACTCTATTATGCTCAGGAACACAAACTCCAAAATAGGGCCAACTGACATGGCACTGAATTCCATCTGCCATGACCATAGAACCTGTGGGTCTCTGTAGCCCTCAGAAGGACCAATACCTGGGCTTGTATCTACTTTGGCTGTCTCTGACCCTGCTGAGGCATGCACAAGGGCAACCCCTCTGATGACCTCCTGACTTTTTTTGGAAACTCATAGCCTTATAAACTCATTTGTCTTTTCCATTTCTCCCTTTTATTCAAGGTCAAAAAGCATTTTTAACACCTGCTATTACATGTAGGCTGAGATATTCTGCTGGTCTGAGTTGACCTTTTTATTCAAGGTTGTTTTTCTAGTTACAGCATCAGCTGGTACTTGGTAGTAATCCCTCTGCACCAGGGAGGCTCATCCCCGGGAGTCATGTCCCATGCTGGGTGGGGGGAGGGGGGGAAGGTATTGCATTTATGTGCTGAGTTAGGCCTTTTATTTCTTTACATAGCCTAATTGCTCTAGCTAGACCCTCTAGCACAGGATTGAATAACAGTGATAACAGTGGGCATCCTTATCTTGTTCCTGATGTCAGCAGGAAAACTTTCAGTCTTTCACCACTGAGTACCATACTAGCTGCAGATTTTTCATATATGCATTTGACCATATTGAGAAAGCGTCCTTCTATTCCTATCTCTTGGAATGTTTTTATCAAGAAAGGGTGCTATACTTTGTCAAATGCCTTTTCTGCCTCAATGGAAAGGATCATGTGATTTTTCTTCTTGAATTTATCAATGTGGCTTATTACATTAATTCATTTTCTTTTGTTGAACCACTCTTTCATACCTGGGGTAAAACTCACTTGGTTGTGGTATATAATTCTTTCAGTGTGCTTTTGGATTCTGTTTGCAAGAATTTTGTTGAGAATTTTTGCATTTATATTGATTAGAAATATTGGTCTGTAATTTTCTTTTTTTTGTAGTAGCTTTATCTGATTTTGGTATTAGGGTGGTGTTCAAAACATAGAATGAGTTTGGTAGCATTACTGCTTTTTCAATTTTTTGCAAGACCTTGATCAAGACTGCTATTAGATCATCTTTGAATGATTGGTAACATTCACCTGTTCAGCCATCTGGCCCAGGCTGTTCATCTTTGGGAGGCATTTGATGACAGTTTCAATCTTTCCACCTGTGATTCATTAGTTGAGGTCTTCTGTTTCTTCAAGGGTAAGTGTAGTGGTTTGTCTGTTTCTAGGAATTTGTCCATCTCCTCTACATTATCTAGTTTGTTGGCATACACTTGTTCGTAGTACCCTCTTACGAGCTCTCTTACTTCTGTGGGGTCAGTGACAATGTCTCCCTCTCATCTCTGATTTTACTTATCTACATGTTCTCTTTTTTACTTTGTCAGTCTAGCTAAGAGTTTGTTGATTTTGTTGATCTTCTCAAGGAACCAACTTTTTTTTTTTTTTCTGTATGGATATTTTTTACTGCTTTTCCTAATACATTGTATTTTGGAAGGTCCTGATCACCAAATAAACCACATTTAGAAAATAACATAAAATTAATTTATATTACTCAAAGGCATAAATTGCTTGGTTTAGCTCAGAATGAGATTTTCAGACCACCAAGTCAATATAATTTCATTTTAAAGGAAAGCAACCTGATATTTTAGACAACATAGTCTAATCCAAAGAAAATATAAGCAAAAGTAAAACTGTGTTTGATCATTATGAAATGTTATCTTGTGGAACCCATTCTTATCCTCTTAGGCATCCCCCAAGGGAAAATACAATACAAATCCTAGAATTTTATTTGTATGCAATATATGCTATTATAACCTACTGTAGTGTCCTCTATTACCTAACACTTAGTTTTACTTAAAAGCTACTGTGGTTATTTGGGAAATGGACTCAACAAAAATAATTCTATTAAAAGTAACAAATCAGTTAACCTCTATCATTACACATTTTTACTAATCTAAAAGTGATAACTAGGAGAACATATTTTGAAATGAATGAACTTCAGTGATACTTTGAGCAAGTCACAACTACTTTTTGTCAGTGACTTAAAAAAGCTTAAAAATAAACATATGACCATACTGAAAACATTTAAAAAGACTGCACCTTATTTTTATGTTCTATTGAGAAATTAATTTAAATATATTTAAGGTAAGGTACCAAGTCATCTCTGCAGTTTACCAGTTAAGATTCTGTATATTTTAAAAGACATATCTTTTATTTTTTTTAATTTTTTTTTAAATTTTTAAATTCATTTTGTAAAAATATTACATTCAAAAAATATGAGGTCCCATTCAAACCCACCATCCCCACCCCACCACCCCCCCCCAGCAACACTCACTCCCATCATCATGACATATCCATTGCATTTAGTAAGTATATCTCTGGGCATCGCTGCACCTCATGGTCAATGGTCCACATCATAGCCCATACTCTCCCACGTCAAGGAACCAACTTTTGGTTTAGTTGATTCTATTTTGTTGTTGTTCTTCTTCTTAATTTCATTTATTTCTGCTAAGATCTTCACTCTGATCTTATTAATTCTTTCCATTAGGTGGGTTTGGGATTAGTTAGCTGTTCTTTTCCTAGTTCCTTCAGGTATGCAGTTAGATCTTCAAATTTATCATTCTTTTTCAATGTAAGCATTGAGAGGCTGTAAATTTCCTTCTCAGCACTGCCTTTGCAGTGTCCCAGAAGTTTTGACATGTTGTGTTCTAATTTTCATTTGTCTCAAGATATTTACTAAATTCTCTTGCAATTACTTCTTTGACCCACTTGTTTATGAGTGTGTTGTTTAATCTCCATATATTTATAAATTTTCCCTTTTCCCATCCATTATTGTTTTCCATTTTAATTAGTGTCTTGTAAGAGATCAGTCTTTTTAAATTTATTGAGACTTGGCTTATGACCCAACATATGGTCTATTTCGGAGAAGGATCTATGAATACGTGAAAAGAAAGAATATTGTGTTGTTTTGGGATGCAATGCTCTATAGATCTCTGTCAAGTCTAGCTCATTAATCATATTGTTCATGCTCTGTGTTTTTTTCTTTATCTTCTGTCCAGATTTTCTATCCAATACTGAGAGTGTTGTATTGAAATCTCCAGCTATTATTATACAGACATCTATTTTTCCTTTCAGTTTTGCCAGTGTGTGCCTCTTGGATCTTGGGGCATTCAGGTTCAGTGCAGAAATATATAGTATAGTCATTTCTTCTTGGTGAGTTGCTCCTTTAATTAATGTATAATGACTTTCTTTATCCATTATAGCAGTTTTGCATTTGAAGTCTATTTTGTCCAACATTAGTGTTGCTACTCAGCTCTTTTTTAGTTACTATTTGCATGAAGTACCCTTTCCCATCCTTTCACTTTTAACCTAGTTGTGCCCTTATATCTGAAGAGGGTCTAGTAGACAATGTATAGAAGGCTAATTTTTATACATCATATCAGCCAAGTAAAATTCCAATTATATAATTTCATTGTGGAATTTCTTCTTTTTTTTTGATTTATTTATTTATTTCTCTCCCCTTCCCCCCCCCCAACCCCGGTTGTCTGTTCTCTGTGTCTATTTGCTGCATCTTCTCTGTCCACTTCTGTTGTTGTCAGTGGCACAGGAATCTGTGTTTCTTTTGGTTGCATCATCTTGTTGTGTCAGCTCTCTGTGTGTGTGATGCCATTCCGGGACAGGCTGCACTTTCTTTTGCACTGAGTGGTTCTCCTTACAGGATGCACTCCTTGTGTGTAGGGCTCCCCTATGCGGGGGACACCCTTACTTGGCATGGCACTCCTTGCACGCATCAGCACTGCACATGGGCCAGCTGCACACGGGTCAAGGAGGCCTGGGGTTTGAATTGCAGACCTCCCATGTGGTAGACAGATGCCCTAACTACTGGGCCAAGTCCACCACCTGGAACTTCTTAATGAAATACATATAATTAAGTGCAACCATAAAGCTAATTTGATTAATATTCAGATACCTCCAATTTAGCCTGGTCAGAACTTACACCATAAACATAAATAGGAGAATTTTTGTGACAACGAAACATTAGTATTCTCCATATGATTTAAACAAGTTGTAGAGTTACTTAGAAAATCTTTGAAATGCATAGGATATATTAAAATTTCTTATAATATCAAGATTCAGAAAAACTTTGGGAAAAAACATTTTTTTATCTTTTTGGTTTTATTTTTTTAATGTTACATTAAAAAAATATGAGGTCTCCATATACCCCCCTCCCCTCACCCCACTCCTCCCCCCATAATGACAACCTCCTCCATCATCATGAGACATTCATTGCATTAGGTGAATACATCTCTGAGCACCACTGCACCTCATGGTCAATGGTCCACACCATAGCCCACACTCTCCCACAGTCCAACCAGTGGGCCATGGGAAGACATACAATGTCCATTACTGTCCCTGCAGCACCACCCAGGATAACTCCAACCCCCAATAATGCCCCCACATCACATCTCTTCCTCCCACTCCCTACCCCCAGCAGCCACCATGGCCACTTTCTCCACACCAATGCCACATTTTCTTTGATTACTAATCACAATAGTTCATGAATAGATTATCAGTAAGTCCACTCTCATCCATACTCTGTTCCTCCATCCTGTGGACCTTAGAATGATTGTGTCCACTCCACATCTATATCAAGAGGTGGCTTAGATTCCACATGGATGATGGATGCAATTCTCCTGCTCTTGGCTCCCTGGTGTGGTAGTTGACCTTCTTCACCTTCATGTTAGTTGAGTGGGGTAAGCCCAATAAACCAGAGTGTAGGGGTTGCAAGCCTGTAGAGGCTCAGGGCCTAGCTATTACATGGTCAGTCCAGAGATTCAGGTCCCCTGGGTATACAATAGACCCCAGCACCAACTACAGTTCTGGTAAAAGTAACAGGGAGACTTGTGGACAAAGATCACATCTGAGTCCAGGTCCATCACACAGAAATACAAACTCCAAAGTGGGGCCAACTGACATGGCACTGAACTCCATCTGCCATGACCATAGAATCTGTGGGTCCCTGTAGCCCTCAGAAGAACCAATATCTGGGGTTGTATCTACTTTATCTGTCTCTGGGACTCTGCTGAGATGTGTATAAGGGCAACACCTCTGATAAGCTCCTGGCTCTTTTTGGAGACTCATAGCCATATAAACTCATTTATCCTTTCCATTTCCCCCTTTTATTCAGGTCAAAAAGCATTTTTAACTCCTGGTATTATATGTAGACTGAGATATTCTGCTGGTCCAAGGTCATTTTCTAGTTACATCATCAGCTAGTACTTGGTAGTAATCCCTCGGTGCCAGGGAGGCTCATCCCTGGGAGTCATGTCCCATGCTGGGGGGAAGGCAACACATTTACATGCTGAGTTTGGCTTCGAGACTGGCCACATTTGAGCAACATGGAGGAGGCTCTCAGGAGGTAACTCTTAGGCACACTGCAGCTCTAAGCCTTGTTCTTATTTCAGGTGCACAGGCTTACAAGCATAGTCATTGGTATCAAGGGCTCATTGTTGGACCTTCCTTCTTTTTTGGTCTTTGCCATTGGACTTGGGGGATTGTTGCTGTTCCTTTAGGGACTGTGATAGAGCTCCCTTGGCTAGGAACTCAGCACTCCCTCAGTTGTTTTTAATTGTAACCACTATGAAAATATCCAAACATTTTTATGTACCCTAGATATATGCCCTGGAGAACTCCCTGCCAACCATGTGTCCCTTGTCAATAACATCCCACCCCAGAATTCCTCCCCTGCTGCCTGAATGTCTGTTTTAAGTAGAAGGGCTCACCTGATCTGGGACTAAAAAGGAGAAACATGTCTCTCAGTGTGAAGGTTGCACATGTTTGCAAGTGCAAAAACAAGGAACTGGGCAGACTTCCCCAAACCAGTTCAAAGTGAGGATGGGAGCTAGGATTTTTATAGGCAAAGGAAAGGGGGTGGAGTTGAGGACCAAGTGATGAATCTGTGAAGCATTCTTTTCATGTTGGTGATGAAGCTGGAGTTTTGAAAAGGTCTCATGGGTAGGATGTGGGAAAATTTCCCAATCCT
This sequence comes from Dasypus novemcinctus, assembly GCF_030445035.2. Classification (NCBI taxonomy): domain Eukaryota; kingdom Metazoa; phylum Chordata; class Mammalia; order Cingulata; family Dasypodidae; genus Dasypus; species Dasypus novemcinctus. The sequence goes on along the minus strand of NC_080687.1, from coordinate 106,379,131 downwards.
ATGTTATTTTAAGCATGTCAAACTTCTGCATGTTGTTGGTGGGTTATTATAAAGCCACTCAAGAGTATCCAGGTTTTTGTTTCTGAGGAAATTTACAGATTTACTGAGTTACAAGGTGCTTTTGATGCCATTCTGTGTATTTTCTTTGAGATGTTATCTTAAGCAGAACTGGGAAGGTCTGGGTGTTGCCTTTCCAGGAACTAAGAAAAAGCATATTAGATTAATAGAAAACTGGTTCAAATAGATACAGAGAAGTTGTTAGAATTTCCAGAGCTGCTTAACTGAAGAAATTTTTAGGAAGCAAATTTTCCACCTATAAACTTCAAATTGAAAAGGAAAAGAAAAAAGGAAATTTAAAAATGTTTATGAATGACATATATGTTAGAATTATATGACAAAGAACTTAAATCAGTTATTATAAAAATGTTCCAATAAATAAGGGTAAACATTCTTGAAATTAATGGAAATTAAAAAGATTAAGAAGAGAAATTGCAGGAATCAAAGATTTTTTGGAAATGAAAAATAAAGTAATTGAATTAAATAAACTAGATAATTTCAAATCAGAATTGACATTACCAAGAAAATGTCAGAACATCAGCAATAACAGAAATTATTCAATCTCAAGAACAAAATTAGAAAAATTAACAGGGCCTTGGGGTCTTTTGGAGCAGTAAAAAAAGGTCTTACGTTCATATCACGGAAATTCCAGAAGGACAGGAGAAACAGTATTGTAAAAAAAGAAAAAAAGAAAAAAGAAAATGAAAGACCTACAGCTGAAAAGAGCCCATATTTGGAACAATTTTTTTTTTACCATTTTCAGAAACTTAAGGAGATTTAATGAGGATGAAAGCAAAGATATACATTCTTAGATGCATCATACTAAAACTTCCATATTCTAATGAAAAGGAAAAAATCTCGGAAATTACCACAGAGAAATGACACGTGCAAGTAGGAATCATGTTTCAAATGAACCTGGATTCTCATCATTGACCATTAAGAACAAAAGGAAGTAGAGATCAAATGTTTAAAATGCTGAAAGAAAATATTTAATCCAGAATTTTTATGAGCAAAAATATCCTTCACGAATATGATGGTTAATTTCATGTGTCAAGTTGTCTACATAATTGTGTCCAGTTGTTTGGTTCAACACTACGTTACTTGTTACTGTGGAATTATTTTGTAGATGGGATTTGTATTACAATTAGTCAATTGAATCCATAATCATCAAAGGAAAATTGCTTTCAACATTTGAGGCAATCTACTCATCTAAAAAGTTAAAGGTCGTATAAGTGAGAATCCAGTGTTTTTATCTCTGCTTCAACATCAAGGCAGACTCTTACTGGAATTTTTAGACAGACATTTCCTCCTAGGGTATTCAGACTAAAGACTTCAACAACATTCTCATTAGAGAATCCAAATAGGACTTTGCTCAGTGAAGTAAAGACTTGCCAGCCTTCCTATTAGTTCTGTTTCTCTGGAGAAACCTGATTAATACAGAAAAGGTTTGAAATAAAGATATTTTCAGATAAAGTAAAATAAAGGAATGCTTTGGAAATAACTCATTGTAAAATCATGGTTAAAAGAATTTATTCAGGTAGACAGAAAATGATACCAGTAAGAGTTCTGTAATACCATTCAGGAAAGAAAGGTGAAAGATATGCTACATATGTGTAAATATAATATTCTCTCTTGCCTCATTTAATATATTTTGGATGTTAAATTACAAAAAAATCTAATATTCTCTCATTTTAAAATGTCAATGTTAAAACATAAGACATCTTTAAAGCATAAAAGCAGAAAATAATTGATCTATAAGTTTGTAAAATTTCTACATTCAACTTAAAATAGTAAAATATTGATTCTAAGATGACAGCAAGTTAACATATACATTAATGGCAAGAAAATGTCTAAAAATGCTCCATCGTAGATTTTATGCCTTAATCCCTAACCATCATAATACAATGAGATATCAATTCCATGTTTATATTTCATGGCACTGTTGATGTTAAAATATCATCCTGAATTATTGGTGGCTCCAGATATAATGGCATGAACTCTTAAAATCAGAGAGATTTCTATGTATGGTGGCAGAATAGGAAGTCAGAAAGAATGAAATGTGAGAAGGAATTAACAAAAATTTCCTTGCTTTGAAAATAGAGGAGGCCCTGAGAACCTGTGGAAAAAATGAAGGTAAATTTAGAAAGTCTTGTTTAAGACTTAGAGTTGTCCTGGGTGGTACTGCAGAGACAGATGCTGGCCATTGTATGTCCTGCCATGGCCCACTGGGTGGCCTGGAAGAGAGTGTAAACTACAATGTAAAACATTTTCCATGTGGTGCAGCAGTACTCCAAAATGTATTCATAAAATGCAATGAATGTGCCACAATGATGAAAGAGGTTGTTGATGTGGAAGGAGTGGGGTGAGGAGGGTGGGGGATATATGGGGACCTCATGTTTTTTTAATTTAACATTTAAAAAAAATAGAGAGAAAAATGTATATATATCATAAAAAATAAAAGAGCCAAGGAAACAGTTACCTCAGTGTCTGAAGGGAATAGGATTCTCCCAACAACATGAATGAACTTGGAAGAAATTACTCAAAATTTCCAGCAAGAAACAAAACTCTGAAGACAGCTTGATTTTGGCATTCTGTGGTTATGAGCAAAATAACTCAGCCACATTGTTCCTCAACTTTTAACCATGAAAAATGTAAGATAGTTATTTATTTTGGCATAAGTCACTAAGTCTGTGGCATTTTTAGCAAAGCAATGGAAAAATATGCAATAGTAATCCTTAGACAACTTGAAAATGTATAAAAAATACAAAAGATATTTTCAGAAAAAAATACAATAGATCAAGTAAGATGGAATTCCAAAAGAGGTTCAAAAATGCTCAAAAAGGAATGAAAGAGGAAATAGAGTAAACAACTGAGGGAGGAACACCAAAAAAAAAAAAATACAAAAAGGTCTACATGAGGTGCAGCGGTGCTCAGAGATGTATTCACCAAATGCAATGAATGTCTCAAGATGATGGAGGAGATTGTTGCTATGGGGGGAGGAATGGGTGCGGGGGTATATGGGGACCTCATATTTTTTAATGTAATATAAAAAAAAAAGGCAAAAAAAAAAAAAAAAGATCTATAGACCCCAAACATTCCAAAAACCAGTTTATAAGCTTATGGTATGTTTAAACTAGTTTTAAAACAGATATTGTGAGAACTGAGTTTAAAAAGTCTCAATTAAATATTGTTTAAAGAAATTCATTGGAAATATAATGATATAGGTAGATTAAATTTAAATGATTAAAATATACCATGAGAACAATATGAAAAGGATATTTGCATGGCTATATCAACATCAGGAAAAAATGTTAGAGAAAGGAAAATTAGCATAGACAACATGAGATATTACATAATGATGTAAAAGATAATTAACCAGGAAGGCATTGTTGTCAGATTTCTTCCAGGTTCTTGGCTATGCTACATAAAAGAATTTAAGAATATGCCAGTTTAGTTAGGCCAGGAATTTATTAAGAGAAGAGAAGAGAAATGGGAAAGAATACCAGTTTACTGGTCCTCAGGTGTTCTTGTGGGTGGGTCCAGGCAGAGAAGGGAAGAAAAAAGGGTGATCAGCCTGTGCACTTGCTTTTTAAACCATTAATTATTCTTCCCACTTGCTAATGTTTGGGAGAGGGGTTGTACTTGTTCACTGTTTTGATTGATTATGCCACCCTTCAATTCTACTGGGGAGCGCAATGATAAGGCCCCTTGAAAATATCCAGTACTTTTCCTTGATTCTGACAACATCTTGTTCTAAATGGAGGGTTCTTGTTGGATTCTTCCAGCAGCCTTTTGGTGGGAGGGTCTTTCCCTCAGGCAGGTTTCCATGGTCACATGTTTCATGGCTGTAGTTTTCTGCCAAGTTCCAGATTCACCTTCTCATTTCCTAAATTAGCCTGCTTCACCCTAACCATATAATTTTAAAGTTTATTATAAATTTTACTAATGTAGAGGATATGTAGCACAAAATTTATGAATAGTAATAAAATATATAATTCCATATAGTCAACTGTTTTTCACAGAATGATTCCCTTGATTTTTCCAAACTCTTGCATCCATAGCCAACCAATTGTTACATTGATGAGCATACTTCTCACATGAATATAGGTTAATAGTTTTATTTACATTATTTTTACACTTTTTTCATTAAAGTTAATAGATCAAGAAGAATGTTACATTAAAAAACATAAGGTTCCCATATAACCTACTCCCCACCCCCAACCCCATCATTTTTGTAAATTGTATTTTTTGAAGATATATACATCACAAAAAATGTTCCATTAAAAAACATAAGAGGTTCCTATATACCCCCCACCCCACTTCTACCACATCAGCACCCTCCCCCATCATTGTGGCACACTCATCACACTTGGTGAACACATTTTGGAGCACTGCTGCTCCACATGGATAATAGTTTTCCCAGTAGTTCACACTCTTCCCCAGTACATTCAGTGGGTTATAGCAGGATACATAAACTCTGGCATCTGACCAGGCAATATCACTTAGGACAACTCAAAGTCCCCAAAATTCCCTCACATCTTCTCTTCCCTCTCCTTGCCCTCAGCAACTACCTCCATGCTACACCTCCATGCTACACCTCCATTTCTCCACCTCCATGCTATAATTTCTTCTATTAATAGTCACAATAGTTTTATAGTAGAATATCAGTAAGTCCACTCTAATCCATATTATGTTCCTCCATTCTGTGGACCCTGGGGTGGTGATGTCCACACCACCTCTAGATAAAGAGGGGGCTTAGATTTCACATGGTTGATGGATGCAATTCTTCTACTTGCAGTTGTAGGCACTATTGATTCTCTGGTGGTTGGCCATCTTCACTTCCCTGTTAGCTGACCCATCCACAGATTCAGTATAAGTGACAGAAATGTATGTGTAGAAAGGTCACATCTGATTCCAGTTCCATCACACTCAGGAGCACAAATTCCAAAGTAGGGCCCTCTGACATGGCACAGAACTGTAAATCCATCTGCCATAGCCTTCAGGAGAACCAGTACCTAGGGTTGTATCTACTTTGACATTTTCTGGGGTCTTGATGAGGTGTGTTTAAGCATGACCCCTCTGATGACTTCCTGACTCTTTTTCAAAGACTCTTAGCCATATGAACTCATTTGTCTCTGCCAATTCCCCCTTTTATTCAAGGTCAAAAAGCAGTTTTTAACACATGATCCTACAGTAGGCTGAGACATTCTGCTTCCCTGAGTTGACCCTTTTATTCAAGGCCTCTTTCTAGTTGCATCACGAGTAGGTGATTGGTAGTAATCCCTTGGTGCCAGGGAGGCTCATCCCTGGGAATCATGTCCCATGTTGGGGAGAAGGTAATGCATTTACGTGCTAAGTTTGGCTTAGAGAGTGGCCACATTTGATCAACATGGAGGCTCTCAGGAGGTAATTCTTAGGCACCCTACAGCCCTAGGCCTAGTTCATATTTCAAGCACACAGGCTCATACACATAGTCATCAATATCAAGGGCTCATTATTGAGTTATCATTCCTTTTTGGACTTTGCCATTGCACTTGGGGTATTATTGTTGTTCCATTGGGGAATGTGACAGAGCTCCCCTGGGGAAAAAACTCAGCACTCCCTCAGTTGATATTTGTAACTGTAACTACTATGTAAATACCCAACATACATCAGAACATTTTTATGTTCCCTATATACATGCCCTGGAGGACTCCCTCCCACCCATGTGCCCCCCATCAATAACACCCCACACTGGTATTCCTCCCCTTCAATAGTGTAACCCTTCTGTGGTCCAAAACTTCTTCAACAATGAAGAATATATTGCCAAATTCAATTAATAGGAAATTGAAATATAGTGGTGGGTTTAAGTTTAGAAATAGAATACATATTAATTTAGAAATACTAAGATAAAGTTTTTAACATTTTGCCTATCACCACTGTAATAGGTATTGTCCTGTATGTACAGTGGCAAGGCACACTCTTTCATTTCTTCCTCAGTGTCTATATACTTTCTTTTCTTTTTTTTCTAATTTTTAATTTTGTCTTCAAAAAGTTTTCAGTCATAGCAATTCACATATACAATATAGGGGACTCCCATATATCCAACATCAAACCCTTTTCCTCTTTCCCCAGCAATGATCTTTTTACATGTTCCTGTTATATTTGCTGCAGCCGATGTACAGAATTTGAAACATAACTATCAAACCTGGTTGCATTTTGGTTTACATTATGGTTTATATTTTAGACTGTACACATTTAAAAATTTTTAGATTCCTTATGGTTTACATTATGGTGTGCATTTTACCTTACAGACTTTTAACACTTTTGGTGTAAGGTAACATGTGCTATATCTATCATTACATTATCTTGTGAAGCTTCCAATGCCGTCCAGTTGCCCTGCTTCCATCTATTCTATACTTCTCTCCTGCTTCCCTCACAGCACACAGTGACAATCAATCTTCACTATTAGATGGACCAGATTTACAGATACTGCAACAATGCTGAGGGCTTGACATAATAGACTGCCCTAACCCATTGGGAGCCACCAATTCTCTCGAGAGACACAATTCCCTCTGTTTGAGAACATCAGGTCTACCCTGGATGTGGGGACACCTTCACTCTCATTGTACGGGTCTCCACCCAATGATATAACACTATGACAAAATGAGCACTCACACACACCTAGAAACCTGTCCCTGTACCAGATGGCCCTCTTAAGCACCTTAAACATCTAATTCTTCTTTATTATATTTTCTAAAGAGTTTTCTCAACATTATAGTTTCAACCATATATATGACAGTATCCCATATTGAACTGTTCCCCCCAGCCCTCCCCCTAATTCCTTGGCCCATCTGACCCATCCTCCCAAGCCTAGCCTTCCTCAACCCACAAAGCCCCACTCAAAAGTATCCCTATGCCCCCATCTTATCCCTTTCCTGTACAAATACTTACCCCCAGCTTATCATAGACTTCACCCACGTAGGCTTCAGCTTGCAACCTTCCTCTCCCCCCCAAATTCCTTTAAGCCTATTTTCCAGTCTCCAGCTCTCTGAGACAGCTTGGTTTGCTTGTTTCATATCAGGGAGGTCATGTAATACTTGTCCTTCAATGCCTGGCTTGCTTCACTCAACGTAAGGTCCTCAAGATTCATCCATGTCATCACATGTGTTTGTATTGTATTCCTTCTTATAGCTGAGTAGTATTCCATTGTATGTATATACCACATTTTATTTATCCATTCCTCTCTTGATGGACATTTCAGTTGAATTTTGGCAATAGTGAATAATGCTGTTATGAACTTTGGTGTGCATATAACGGTTTGTGTCCTTATTTTCATTTCTTCTGGGTATATACCCAGCACGGAATTGCTGGGTCATATGGCAAATCTATAGCTAACTTTTTGAGACACTGCCAAACTGTCCTCCAGAATGGCTGGATCCTTCTTAATTCCCACCAGCAGTTTATGAGTGTTCCCATTACTCCACATCCTCTCCAGCACTTGTAGTCCTCTGTTTTATTGATAGCTGCCAGTCTTATGGGAGTAAGATGGTATCTCATTGTAGTTTTAATTTGCATTTCCTTGGTAGAGAGGGATTTTGAGCATTTTTTCATGTGCTTTTTAGTCATTTCTATTTCTTCTTTGGAGAAGGATCTGTTCAAATCTTTTTCCCATTTTTTAAATGGGTTGTTGGTCTTTTTAATTTCTAGACATAGGAGTTCTTTATATATGCAGGATATAAGGCTCTTATCAGATATATGGTTACCAAATATTTTCTCCCATTATATAGGCTCTCTTTTCACTTTTTTGACAAACTCCTTTGAGGCCCAAAAGGTTTTAGTTTTGAGGAAGTCCTATTTATTTATTTGTTTCTTTGTTGCTCGTGTTTGGGTGTAAAGTCCATGAAGCCACTTCCTATTACAAGGTCCTGTAGATGGTTCCCTACATTGTTTTCCAAGGTCTTTATGGTCTTGGCTCTTGAATTTAGGTCTTTGATCCAACTTGAGTTGATTATTGTATAAGGTGTGAGATGGTAATCCTCTTTCCTTCTTTTGCATATGGATATCCAGTTCTCTAGGCACCATTTTTTGAAGAGCCCATTCTCTCCCAGTTAAATGGGCTTGGTGGCCTTGTTGAATATCAGATGAGTGTATATATGAGGATCTATATCAGAACTCACAATTCAGTTCCATTGGTCAGTGTGTCTATCCTTGTGCCAATACCATGCCATTTTTACTACTGTAGCTTTTTTGTATGTTTTGAAGTCAGGTAGTATGATTCCTCCAATTTCATTTGTCTTTTTCAGTATGTCTTTGGCTATGCAGGGCCTCTTTCCTTTCCAAATAAATTTCACAGTTAGTTTTTCTAGTTCATTAAAAAATGCTGTGTTGACTTTTATTAGGATTGCATTGAATTTGTAGATCAATTTTGGTTGGATAGACATCATAATAATATTTAATCTTCCTATCCATGAACAGGGAATATTCTTCCACGTATTTAGGTCTTTGATTTCCTTAAACAGTGTTGTGTACTTTTCTGTGTATAAGTCTTTCACATCTTTAGTTAAATTTATTCCTAGGTATTTGTTTTTTTACTATTGTAAATGGTATTTGTTTCTTGATTTCCTCCTCAGATTGCTCATTATCAGTGTACAGAAATGCTACTGATTTTTGTGCATTGATCCTATAACCTATGACTTTGCTGAACTCATTTATAAGTTCTAGAAGCTTTGTTGGAGACTTCTCAGGGTTTTCTATATATAGGATCATGTAATCTGCAAATAGTGAAATTTTGACTTCTTCCTTTCTTATTTGGATCCCTTCTGTATCTGGTTCTTGCCTCAGTGCTCAAGCAAGTACTTTTAACACAATGTTAAAAGTGATAGTGGGCATCCTTGTCTTGTTCCTGACCTTAGAGGAAAAGATTTTAGGATTTCACCATTGTAAATTATGTTAGCTATGGCTTTTTCTTATATACCCTTTATCATGTTCAGAAAGTTTCCTTCTATTCCTATAATTTGCAGTGTTTTTATCAAGAAAGGGTGCTGTATTTTTTCAAATGCTTTTTCTGCATCTATACATATGATCATGTGATTTTTTCCCCTTCAATCTGTTTATGTGGTGCATTACATTAATTGATTTTCTTATGTTGAACCATCCTTGCAGAGCAGGAGTAAAACCAACTTGGTCAATGGTATATAGTTCCCTTAATGTGTTCTTTTTTTTTTTTTTTTTTAATGTGTTCTTGAATATGATGAGCAAGTGTTTTGTTGAGGATTTTCACATCTATGTTCATTAGGGAGATTGGCTTTTATTTTCCTTTCTTGTGGTGTCATTGTTTGACTTTAGTATTAGAGTAATGTGGGCATAATAAAATGAGTTATGCAAAGTTCCTTCTATTTTGATTTTTTTGTAAGAGTTTAAGCAAGATTGGTGTTAGTTCTTTCTGGAATGTTTGGTAGAATTCAGCTGTGAAGCCATCTGGCCCAGGGCTCTTCTTAGATAGGAGGTTTTTAATGACTGATTCTATAACTTCCCTTGTCATTGGTTTGTTGGGATCATCAATTTCTTCTTTCATCAATTAGGCTGCTTATGCATTTGTAGGAATTTGTCCATTTCTTCTAAATAGTCATTCTTGTTGGAATATAGTTTTTCAAAGTATCCTCTTATGTTAGTCTTTATTTCTGTGGGATCAGTTGTGATATCCCCTTTCTCATTTCTTAGATTGTTTATTTGCATCTTCTCTCTTTTTTTGTTTGTTAGTCTAGCTAAGGGTTTGTCAATTTAATTGATCTTCTCAAAGAACCAGCTCTTGGTTTTGTTTGATTTTTCAAGTGCTTTTTTATATTCTATTTCATTTTGTTCTGCTCTAATATTTATTATTTCTTTCTTTATTCTTTCTTTGGGTTTAGTTTGTTGTTATTTTACTAATTCCTCCATTGTGCAGGTAGTTCTTCAATTTTAGCTTTTTCTTCTTTTTTGATGTATGAGTTTATGGTTATGAATTTCCCTCTCAATACAGCTTTTGTTGCATCCCATAAGTTTTGATATGTTGTGTTTCAAGGTAGTTGTTGATTTCTTTTGAGATTTCCTCCTTGACCCACTGTTTTTCTAAGGGTGTGTTGTTTAACTTCCATATCTTGGTGTCAAATCTGTGTCTCTGGCCCTTGCAGATATCCAGCTTCATTCCACTGTCATCAGAGAAATTATTTTGTATGATTTTGATCTTTCTGAATTCATCAGGACTTTCTTTGTAACCTAGCATGTGGTTTATCTTGGAGAATGATCCATGTGCACTTGAGAAGAATGTATATCTTGCTGTATTTGAGGGTAATGTTTTGTATATGTGTATTAGGTCCAGATCATCTAATCTACTGTTCAAAGTCTTTGTTTCTTTATTGATTCTCTTTTGAGGTGTTCTGTCCAATGGTGATAGTGGTGTGTTAAACTCCCCCACTATAATTGTAGAGGCAGCTTTTCCTTCATTTAGTTTCTCCAGTGTTTGCCTCATGTATTTGTAGACATGTTGTTAGGGGCATAAATGTTTATGGTTGTTCTGTCTTCTTGAAAGATTATCCCTTTCACTAATATGTAGTGTCCATCTCTGTCTCTCACAATAGTTTTGCATTTAAAGTCTATTTTGTCTGATATTAATATAGCTACTCCTGCCCTTTTTTGGTTATTGTTTGCCTGTAAGATAGTTTTCCAGTCATTCTCTTTCAATCTCCTTGAATCCCTGGGTCTAAGATGTATTTCTTTTAGACAGCACATAGATGGGTCACATTTCTTTATCCAGTCTCCAATCTGTGTCTCTTAACAGGTGAGTTTAATCCATTGACATTCAGAGGTATTATTTTCAAGGAATGACATATTACCATATTTTCTTTGGATTTGTGTTTGTCATATGTTGTTTGATTTTTTTTTTCTTTTTGTCATTTTTTTATCATTTCAATCATTTTTATTTTTTTTATTTTTTATTGATTTTGTAAAAATATTACATTAAAAAAAATATATGAGGTCCCATTCAACCCCACCACTCCCACCTCACCACTCCCCCCCTCAGCAACACTCATTCCCATCATCATGACACATCCATTGCATTTGGTAAGTACATCTCTGGGCACCTCTGCACCTCATGGTCAATGGTCCACATCATGGCCCATACTCTCCCCCATTCCATCTAGTGGGCCCTGTGAGGATTTACAATGTCTGGTGATTGCCCCTGAAGCACCTTCCAGGGCAGCTCCAAGTCCCAAAGATGCCTCCACATCTCGTCTCTTCCTGCCATTCCCCATACCTATCAGCCACCATGTCCACTTTTCCCACTCCAATGCCACCTTTTCTCTGTGGACATTGGATTGGTTGTGTCCATTGCACCTCTATTTCAAGAGAAGGCTCAGATTCCACATGGATACTGGATGCAATCCTCCCACTTTCAGTTGTAGGCACTCTAGGCTCCATGGTGTGGTGGTTGTCCTTCTTCAACTCCATCTTAGCTGAGTGAGGTGAGTCCAATAAATTGAATTGTAGGTGCTGAAGTCTGTTGAGGCTCAGGGACTGGCTATCACATTGTCAGTCCAGAGATTCAGATCCCCTAAATATATCTTAAACCCCAACACCAACTACAACTCCAGCACAGTAGCATGAAAGTCTTATGAAGAGAGATCCCATCTGAGTCCAGATTCATCATGCATAAACACCAGCTCCAAAGAAGGGCCATCTGACATGGCAGTTAACCCCATCTGCCATGACCATAACACCCATGGATCTCTTTAACCCTCAAAGGAACCAATACCTGGCGGTTGTATCTACTTTATCTGTCTCTTAGACTCTGCTCAGTTGTGCATAAGGGCAATCCTTCTGACAGCCTCCAGACTCTTTTTTAGAGACTCGTAGCCATATAAACTCATTTCTCCTTTCCATTTCCCCCTTATATTAGGTCAAACAGCATTTTAAAGTCATGTTATTTTATGTAGACAGGGATATTCTGCTGATCCACATTGAACCTTCCATTCAAGGTCATTTTCCAGTTGCATCATCAGTTGGTAGTTGATAGTGATCCCTCAGTGCCAGGGAGGCTCATCTCCGGGTGTCATGTCCCATGCTGGGGAGAAGGCATTGCATTTACATGCTGAGTTTGGCTTCGAGACTGGCCACATTTGAGTAACATGAAGGCTGTCAGGAGGAAATTCCCAGGCACAATGCTGCTCTAGGCCTTGTTCTTATTTCAGGCATATCAGCTCACAAGCATAGTCATTAGCATCAGGGGCTCACTGTTGGACCCTCATTCCTTCCTGGTCCTTGCTGCTGCACCTGGGAGACTGTCACTGCTCCCCTAGGGACCACGACAGAGCACCACCGGCCAGGAACCCAGTACCCCCCAGCTGTAGTTTTTAATTGTTGCCACTATGAGTATATCCAAACATTACCATGCACCCTGAGCATATATCCTGTATAGCTCCCTGTCAGCCATATATCACCTGTCAATAGTATCCTATACCAGTATTCCTCCATTGCCATTGTTGAACCACTGTGTGATCCAGAACTTCCTTTCCACCAAATCGATGTCCAGATACTTCCTGCTCTGCAAAAATCCCAAAAAAGCCCCGCCTTGGAGAATCTCCAGCCACACCCAACTGTCTCTTCCCAGGAGAGACCGCAAGGCAAGTTCACTCAGTGACCATCTTGCTTCTTCTGTCTCTTTTTGTCATTTTAGTTGTACTTACACTCTCCTCCAACTCTGTCTCTCCTGTTTTTTTTTCTTTCCTCCTGCAGAACTCCTTTTAGTATTTCTTGAAGGGCAGGATTCTTGTTGGCATACTCTCTTAGTTTCTGTTTATCTGTGAATATTTTGAACTCTCCATCATTTTTCATGCTAGTTTTGCTGGATAGAGTATTCTTGTTTGGAAATGCTTTTCTTTTAGTACCTTGACTTTGTCATATCACTGCCTTCTTGCTTCCATGGTTTAAGATGAGAAATCAGCACTTAATCTTATGGAGCCTCCCTTGTATGTGATAGTTCCCTTTACTCTTGCTGCTTTTAGTATTTTCTCTTTGTCTTGCACATTGGATAATTTGACAAGTATATGTCTTGGGGTAGGCCTGTTTGGATTTATGCTGTTTGGGGTACACTGTCCTTCCTGGAAATGTACATGAATCTCCCTGAATAGGTTTTGGAATTTTTCAGCCATTATTTCCTCCAACAATCCTTCTATCCCCTTTCCCTTCTCTTCTCCTTTTGGGATGCCTATAATGCATATGTTTGTGCATTTTTCACTGTCATTCAGGTCCTTAATTCCCTGCTGGATTTTTTCTATCTTTTTATCAATCAATTCTACTATCTATTTGATTTCAAATGTACTGTCTTTCATGTCACTAATCCTTTTCTCTGCCTCTTCAAATCTGCTGTTATTTGTTGAGAGTATATTTTTTATTTTTTGGATTGTGCTGTTGATCCCCATCATATCCATTATCTTTTTGTGTATGATTACAACTTCTTCTGTATGCTCTCCAAGTGTTTTCTTAATATGCTTAATCTCTTCCTTCATTTCATTAAATTGATCCATGATACATGCTTTGAGAGCTCTAATTAGTTGTTCAATGTTCCACTCCTTTTCCTGGCTTTCAATTTGTTCATTGGATTGGGCCATGTTTTCCTGATTATTGGTATGGTCTGTAGTTTTTTTTTTTTTTTTTTTTTTTGCTGTCTGGTCCTCATTTTAGCTTGTGTTTATTCCATTGATTATCTTGTTCATCTCAGGGCTTAATTAGTTGTTTTTGTGTCCATGTTAAGTTTTCTCTTTGTCACTTTGTTCTTCTTATTCTATTTCCTTGTTTTTGGCTAATTTCCTTGCAGGAAAATGTTAGGGCCAGAGAAAGCAAAAGTGATAAGAAAAGAAAAATATAATATTAATATTGATATTGAATGTTGGAAGAAGAATCATGTGAGATCTAGAAGAATGGATATTGAGCTCATGTAAGCTGTGTAGGGTTATAAAAGTAAAAAAGTGGAGTACCTATGGTGAGATAGTAAACTAATATGGAGAGGAATATAGTATGAATTAAAAGGCAAATGTGGTCAGGAGAGAGGGAAAGAGAAAGGAAAGGACAATAATATAAAGGGTGAATAAAAGATAGGAAACAGAATAGAGGTATGAGATAAAAAGTCAGAAATACTGGGGGCTAAACAAAGAGAGGTGGAATGTATAAGAGAAACAATAAATGATGGAGGATGGAAATGTGTAAAGGAGGGAATAGAGTTGGTAACTAAAATCAGTACACCCATCAAAGAGAATATTGAAGATGAGGATGCACAGCAAATAAGAAGTGTTGCCTATAGCACCTAATATAAAAAAAGAAAAAAGATGAAAAGAAAAAGAGGGAGGGGAAGAAAGGGGGAAAAAAGCAAGCCAGAAAAAGAGAAAGGAAAAAAAGAAGAGAGAAAGGGCTGTGGGGGGATAAAGAGGAAAGAAAAACAAGAAAACAAACCAACAAAAAAGACCAGACCAGGTGGCATTGGATTGGGAAAAGTGGACATGGTGGACGATGGGTATGGGGAAGGGCAGGAAGAGATGAGAGGTGGGGGCGTATTTGGGACGTGGAGCTGCCCTGGATGGCGCCTCGGGGGTGATCACTGGACATCGTGGATCCTCACAGGGCCCACTGGATGGAATAGAGAAGAGTATGGGCCATGATGTGGACCATTGTCTATGAGGTGCAGAGGTGCCCAAAGATGTACTTACCAAATCCAATGGATGTGTCATGATGATGGGAAGGAGTGTTGTTGGGGGGGGGAGAGGGGGGGTGGGGGGTGGGGTTGAATGGGACCTCACATATATATTTTTAATGTAATATTATTACAAAGTCAATAAAAAAAATAAAAAAAAATAAAAAAAATTAAAAATTAAAAAAAAAAAAAAAAAAAAGACCAGACCAAGCCTCAGGAAAGGAATCCTCTTTGCAATTGAATAAACTGCTTAGGAGTCTGACCTTCCCCTTTCTCCACTCCTCACTTCCCTCTCTCCCAGGGCAGTATGAAGGCCATGTGAGGGCTCTGGTAAGAAATTCAAATGGGTCCCTGGTGAACCAACTCACCTCAGAAAATAATGTCTCTTAATTTCTTTAGAGAAAGCACCCATCCCTTGCCAGGAACCCTAAATATGCTATTGGAAGCCTGCAAAGCATGTCTTACTGTCCCTCTCCCTTAGGTGTGCTAAAGGGGGGGTAGTTAATTTTCTGATTCCACCTTCTCCCAGACCAAGTTTCCTATCCCAGGGCATTTAGGTAAGTTGGGCTTTCAGCAGATTCACCTCTCCATTCTTCCTAGGCTGTCCCCAAGTCAGCTGGTATGCTCCTACAAATTCAATAAAAGGAAGAACCAGAAAATTGAGCATGCACTCCTTGGGTCCCTCTGTACCTCCTGCCTAAACCTTCCCACTTCCAGAGTTAGTCTGAGACCAGAGGGTGAGGGCAATGGTGGATTTCCAGGAGTGCTGGGCTAAGGAAACAGAGACCCAGGAGAATGTGGACTTGGAGTGTGTAGGTCTGTGGATGTAGGTTGCAGGGGTTCAGGGAGCATGGGCTTGGGATTCACACATTTGGGGAACATGGTTCTTGGGAATGCTGCCGCATGACCAGCATTTCTCAGGGAGCACTGTGGCCCTTAGTCCTGTGGGGAAGGGATTTACCTCACTGTGCCTTCTGAGTTCAGAGTTAGAAACCTGCAGCTTTACCTCAGGCAAGCACTAATTTTGTTGCAGTCTCTCCAGATTGATATCCAGACACTTCCTGTTTTGTAGCTCCCTGAAACAGCCCACTCTGGCAGGATTCCATCACCATTCAGTCATTCCTTTGCAGGAGAGATGACGACAGTGTACTTACTCAGATGCCATCTTGCTCCACCTCCCACCCTTACAATCTTAAACATCTAACATATATATATATATAAATAGCTTCAGAATACATAAAATAAAAACTGACAGAACTAAAATATAAAAAATACAAATCTTCAGTGATACTCTTGAGACTTTAAGACTCTTCTCTAAGTAATCAACAGAATCAGTATAACAAAACTAAGCAGTCATATAGAAAAACTGAGAACTGCCCCATTAACATTTATGGACCATTTCATACAAAAATCACACAATGAAAAACAATTTTAAGTGAAAATGAAACATTTGTAATGCTGAAAACAGTGGTTTTACTTGTAATTGTAATGGTTACCTTAGCTTAGTTCCATTCCTTTACATGATATTGCAGTTATTTATACTTATTATTGTAGTGGTTATGTTAGCTTTGTTCCATTCTCTTATTATTTTAATGGTTACTTTAGTTCCATTTTTCACTTTATATTATAGTTGTTAACTTCTGTTAATTGAGTGACTTCCCATAAAAACTCTAAACTCTTTAGTCTCAGGGAGACAGATTTGTGCTTGGGGATCTGTCTCCATGTCAGTCAACCTTGCGTTAAAGCTTATTTGAAATCCCATTTTTATGGCATTGAAATCTGTGCACAATTGAGCACAAGCCCTTGCTCACCTACACATTCATCAAATAGACCTTTACTTAATATTGACACAGATCTTCAATAATGTAAAAAAAATGGAAATCATAAGAAGAATTTTCCCATGAGATGATGGATTAAAATGAGATATGAATAAGAAAATAATAGTAATAAATCTCCAAATACTAAGAAATTAAACAACAAAATACTAAATATTCAATGGCTCAAAGAAGAAATACCAAGGAAAATTGCAAAATATTTAGAATTGAACAAAAAAAAACTTGTAAGGAGCTCAAAAGGCATTACAATCCTCTAAATCATCACACAAATAAAAAAAACAAAGGACAAGCATAAACACATAAAAGACATGAAGACATATTACTATAGTTAAATGTGAATAGACCATTTCCAAAAAGAATAATATGCATGGTTAAGCCTTTCTATACTTTTCGCAGTAATAGCAAAATTGACTAGAGATGAGAGTTTGCACATAGAATGTGAGACATGTTTTTCCTAGGATCTTTGTTTTTATTGTCGTTTTTTTAATCCAACATTTTACTGAAAAATTTACAAAGATATACAATAATGAAATGCTGTAAGGAACATCTAATTATATTTTAACTGAATTTATTAATTTCTAACATATTATTTTGCCTATACATATATCTTTTGAAATTTACAGCTATAGATTCTTTCAATTGTTTCATAAATAGTGCACAT
Organism: Dasypus novemcinctus; assembly: GCF_030445035.2. Lineage (NCBI taxonomy): Eukaryota > Metazoa > Chordata > Mammalia > Cingulata > Dasypodidae > Dasypus > Dasypus novemcinctus. Next base: position 106,361,874 of record NC_080687.1, on the reverse strand, counting down.
TCTTTTTTTAAGATTTATTCTATTTATTTTCCCCCTTTCCCTCCTCCTGTCCTGCTGTTTTTGCTGTCTGTGTTGTCTTCTCTTCTCATTTTCTCTCCTCTAAGATTTATTGGCATTCAATTCTGGGGACCTCTGATGTGGAGACAGGTTCCTGTCAATTGCACCACTTCAGTTCCTGGTTCCTGCTGTGCTTCACCTTGACTGTCCCCTTGTCTCTCTTTTGTTGCATCATCATGTTGCTGTGTGACTCACTCGTGTGGGCACTGGCTCACCACATGGGCACTCGTGTAGGTGCTGGCTTGCCATGCAGGTATGATTTCTCTTCTTCTTTTTCACCAGGAGGCCCAGGGATTGAACCCTGGTCCTCCCATATGGTAGGCAGAAGCTCTATCACTTGAGCCACATCTGCTTCCCAGTGCACATTCTTTTTTCAAATGCAATCATCATATATACCTCTATGCATATATATATATATATAATGTATAATGTTCTTAAAATACAGATGTTTTTCTCAATGTACCAGTTAAACATTTGAAATTATGTTGCAGAAATCATCACACTTCCTCCTTAAACACATTAGAACATATCTGATGAGATCAGGATGTTTTCCAACAAAATCATAACATCCTTCTCTTGGTCAAGGAAGAATGTCAACCTTAATCTTACTATATTCCAATTATTACATGTACACATATATACAATACTACATATTATACCATATCATATGCCTGCCTACGTATTATGAAATATAAATAATTAATATACTTAATGTTATGTTAACCCTTTATACTTGAATAAACTATATAATTTATCTAACCAAGGAAGTATTGTCATAATAAAGACTGAAGAATATGTTTCTCTATAAACTAATATCAGTGATTAAAACACTTTATTTTTAAATAAAAATAAAAGGCAAGTAGCAAATAATAGCCTGTACAATAGGCCTCCTTTCATGTAAGAAAGGAAAATAATATAATATAGTAATATACACACATACATACACATATATACACACTATACAAACAGTTTTAATAATACATGTAATAAGATTCACTGATACAATGCTTCAAAACCCAAAAGGTATTAGGAGTGGTAAGAATGGCAGTGAAACTTTTTAGTATAATTTTTTTTGTATTTATCATTAAGTTTCATATCTCTTTATTTAAAAATAAATTATATTTAAATAAAAAACAAGTGCTAAAATAGAATGCAAAGAGGAAAAGTGACATAACTATGTATCAAAGTCCTATTGTGGTCATAAAGAAAAAAAAGATAATGATTTCAATACCTTATGAACATGATATGCTAAGGATTTAAATAATCCTTATTTAATTTGTGTAATAAATACAAAATGGGCTGCAAAGTAATTTGGAACTTTTTTCTTAGGGATAGTAGCACCAGGGCAGTAATTACAAAATTAAGGAACTTTCAGTATAGACTATGAAAAATGATTAAATGTAGTGAAATCTTTGGGAGCCAGGATTTTTACTATAGTAAATAAGAATTATAAAAATAGAATGGAGAAATATGGAAGTGTACGTTGAGGTATTTTATTGATGTTTTATTGGAATTAGAAGAATTAGGATGAAATTCTGAGTTCTTAAAACATATTTAACTGTTGGGAAGTGGACATTGCTCAGCTAGTAGAGCATCTGTTTACCATATGCAGGGTCTAGGTTTGATCCCCAGGATCTCCTGACCCATGTGGTGAGCTGGCCCATGCAAAGTGCTGCTGCATGCAGGGAGTGCCGTGCCACACAGGGGCACCTCCGCATAGGAGGGCCCATGTGCAAGGAATGTGCCCCACAAGGAGACCCACCCAATGTGAGAAAAGTGCAGCCCACCCAGGAGTGGCACCTCACACACAGAGAGTGATGCAGCAAGATGATGCAACAAAAAAGAGATAAAATTTCCCAGTGCTTCCTGATAATGCAGACACAGAAGAATACACAACAAACGGACACAGAGAGCAGACAATGGGGGGAAGGGGAGAGAAATAAATAAAATAAATCTTTAAAAAACCCACATATTTAACTGTGTGTGATTTTGATCAAAATCAATTAATCCATAATGATTTATAAGACTTTTGGTAATTAATGTACTGCTGGAAATCTAGTTAAGAATTACATGTTAAAATAAAATCCCAGTCATCTGGACCTAAAGGAGTGTAATGACATCATTTTTCATGTGCATGGTAAATATTGTCAACAACATAAAAGGGTGTAATACATTAAAAATTGTGTTAAAATTTAAATGTAAATCTTCCAAGCTCTATTAAATAATAGCATTTTCATACGGAGGATTCCCTCAAAATCTAGAAGCTAGAGGCAATTTGATATGACAAAATATGGGCTCATGTAGATTTTCCAAAATTGGCAATGTCCCACTATGTGTCTTCTAAAACTTTCCATTGTTATTCATAGAAATGATTGCTCAAATAAATGTTACTTAAATTTTGGTAGAGTGGATAAATCCATACACACTTGAAGAAGGAAATAAAGTAATAAGCATATATATTGCTATTTGTATTTATACCTGAAAGAATCAAGTAAAATTCCAATTTTATGAAATCCTCATGGGATTTGTTAGATGAAATACATAAAATTAAGTTGTGGCCATTTAATATTATTTATGAATTCTAATAAGAAATATTGATCATGTTTTTAAACTAGTCTATTCTGGGAGTGATTCAACTTTGTATTAAATTTAGAGTGTCACTTTTACTTTATTAAATCAAGATTAGGCTCTGATTTAACCATGTTATTAGAGTGTAACTCAGCCTTGACTCCCACCCCCCTTGGTGGCTGATAAAACAGACTCTCACATGGAAGTAGATTCACAGGACAACACAAAGACAGGAGGGAAAAAGACAGAGAACTTAGTTTTGATACTGGAGACTGTGAGAGAGATGAGTGATTCACTTGACAGTTTACAGCAGACCTTGTGAAAAGACCAGAGCAGCTGAGCCTGGGAAAGAAATGAGACCCAGGAGAGACAAGACCTCCAGCCCGCAGCTGAGATCAAAAGAAGCAGGGCCCACAGGAACTTAAGAGAAAGAGGAAGGCTGAACCCTTGCAGACACCGCCCGCCATCTTGCATCAACACCTGGCAACAGACTATGGGTTAGAAAGTTGGACTCTTTAGGGCCTTGTAACTATAAGATCCTACCAAAATAAATATCCTTCATAAATGCCAACAGATTTCTGGTACTTTGTATCAACACCTCTCTGGCTGATGAATATCTAAGTAAAATCTTAAAAATCACCCAACTTTTCTATTCAGATTCTTGAAATGTATGTTGATCAGCCTTGCACCAAATGGAACTGAGAACATTCTTGTGACTTCAAAAATTTGAGTATTCTCATAGTATTTAAAAAGGCCCAGAGTCACACCATAAAATATTTGAAATATGTAGGATACCACACAAAGCTACTTGAAATATAAAGAAACAAGGCAAACTTCAACATGTAAAGGAAAAGAACATTTTTAAAAATATTGATACTAAGGTGACATAAATGTTGGAACTATATGACTAAGAATTTAAAGCAGCAATTATAAAAAATGCTTAAATAAGTAAGGGCAAACATTTTTGAAATTAATAGAAATTAGAAAAACTGAGGAGAAACAGGAGGAATCAAGTGGAATTTTGGACCTGGAAAAATACATTAATTAAGTTTAAAAAAAATACAAACAATTAGGCTGCAAAATAATATGGAGATTACAGGGGAAATGGCAGAATATTAGAGACAAATAAATGGAAATTATTGAATCTTAACAACTGAGATGCAAAGTACCCCAAAAATATTTAAGTGAACAGAACCTTAAAGACCTGTGGGGCAATAATTAAAGGTCTTACATTCATATCACAGGAAGTCCAAAAGGATAGGAGAAAGAGTACAGTGGGGGCAAAAATTGAAAGTTCTATGGCTTTAATGTCCCCAGTTTAGGAGAAAGAAAAACAATTATCCTTTCCAGGAACTAAAGGAGTTTTAGCCAAGGATGAAACTGAAGATATACACACCTAACACATCATAATAAATCCTCCATATTCTAAAGAAAAAGGAAAACTTTTGAAAGCAACCAAAGATAAATGACATATAAGTAGGACCAATGTTTCAAATGAATGTGATACTCATCAGTATCCATGGAGGCCAAAAGGAAGTGGAAACAAATGTTTAAATAGCTGAAAGAAAATAATGGTTAATCCAGAATTTTTGTAAGCAAAAATATCCTTCAGGAATGTGAGGGTTAATTTCATGGGTTAAGTTGCCAAAGATATTGTGTCCAGTTGTTTGGTCCAACACTGGCTTACTTAGTTACTGTGAAGTTTTATTGTAGATGGGATTTGGATTACAATTAGTTAATTGCACACATAATTAACAAAGAAACATTGCCTTTAGCAATTTGGGGTTATCTCCTCATCCATCTGTTTGAGGTTTTACAAGTGAGAATTGTGGGTTCTATCCCTGCCTCAACAGCAATGCAGAAAAGTTTTGCTGGAATTGCCAGCCAGGCATTTTCCCCTGGGGTATTCAGACTAAGGGTTTCAACATCACCTTTTTTTAGATAATCCAGATAGGACTTTGCTCTGTGAGGTTAGACTTTCCAACCTCCCTGTAGTTTCTGGAGTATCCTAATACAGGAATGAAGTGAAATCAAGATACTGTCAGATAAAGTAAAACAGAGGAATTCATTGCTAGCACACTGGTAATATAATGGCTAAATAAGTCATCAAAACAGAAGGAAAATGATATCAGAAAGAATACTGGAAAATCTTTGAAAAAAGAAAGGCAATAGAAATGCTTCATCTGTGTGAATATAATAGATTATTCTTCCTTGAGTCCTTAAATATATTTTGGATGTTGAAGCACAAAAAAATATACTATTGTCTCATCAGGTTGATAATGGATATAAACCTTAAAACCTAAGACAAGTAAAACCAAAAATGAGAATGCAGCTATCAACATGTTGGAAAAATTTCTACATTCCACTTTAAATGGTAAAATATTGATTCTAAAATGAATGAAAATTAAAGTATATAGTTGTGGTAAGAAAAATATCTTAAAATGATCCACCATAATTTTTAAAAAATTTTTAAAAAATTCATTGAAGTATATCACTCATACATATACATATACATAAACAATAAGTGTACAGTAATAGTTGTGAAATTATAAAACATATATAACATCATACAGAACTCAGTTGTTAAACATTTTAGACTAATGATTAAAGAGTATTGTCAAAATACTACTATTAACCAAAGTATTTTCCCCAACCCACCCTATAATTATCTTTTTATCATTTGTATATGAACATACATAAACAATAAGTGTAGAGAAAAAATTGTGAACTTACAAAGCAAATATGCGTAACAGCATACAGGGTCTCAAACATCAACCCTCTGCCCACACCTTGCATTGTTGTGAGATGCTTGTTACAAATTATGAAAGAATATTGTCAAAATCTTACCACTAATTATAGTCCTTATCTTACATTTGTTGTATTTTCCCCAACCCACCCTATTATTTTTTAAATATAGTTTTATGACAAGTTATAAAACAATCATGCACATGTGCAGAATTCCCAAATAGCCCTCTATCAATGCACCACACTGTGGGATGCACCATAAATTTTATGTTCTAATGTACAGAACATGGTAATGTGAATGATCACCCCTATGTTTATGCTACATAAGGTACAGTTGACCTTAAAATAGGAATATCATCTGGAATTATCCACTGGCTGCAATCTACTTACTGCATGGGCCCTCAAAAGTAGAGAGCTTTCTGTAGCTGGTGGCCAAAGGGGAATTCAGAAATATATGCTATATGAGAAAGACTCAGCACAATGATGCTGGCTTTGAAGATATATGTGGCCACTTGAGAAGAAATGCAGGTGACTTTAAAGAGCCAAGTGAGACCCTAATTGAGAACCTGCAAAGAAACAGACAAAACCATCTCTGAAAGGAGGTGGGTTCTGACAAAAACTTGAATGACATTGGAAGCAGATTTTTGCAGAGAATTTCCAGCAAGAAACATAATCCTGAAGACCCCTTGATTTTGTCCTTCTGTGATTATGAGCAGAAAATTCAGGGACATTGTACCTTGGCTTTTGACCCTGAAACCTGACAACAGTGTGATAATTTGTTTTGGCTCAAATCACCAAATTTGGGATATTTTTAGCATATCAATAGAAATAGATGCAACAGTAATGCCTAGAACATTTTGTAAAGTTATACAAAAACTTACATAAATTTTTTTTAAAATAGAGAGGAAGATGTAATTGTTGGGAAAAAAATGGTACTCACTGGGACACAGACTGATATCATCACAGACAGAGAATTTATTGAGAAGCCCTCCCAATGGAGGGGGTCTGAAGAACAGACTTCAGCCCAGTCCTGGAAGGGAGCTTTGAATTTATACAGAACTTTCCAAGGTGGGGAAAAGATAGTCAGTGGGAGGACAATAGGAAGCCCTAGAGGTGAAAATTTTGCCCTGTATGGCTAGAGGGTAGTGAGTTATGGAGTTAGATTTCTTGGAATGCTGAAGGAGTGGGTGTTCCTTTGATATGCAGGAAGGAAATATTTTTATCTCCCATTGACATGTAGTTAGTAAAGGATTTTATCTCCCTTTATTTCCATCTCTGCATGGTTTCTTTGTTCAATCTTTGGGGAAATGCCCTCAATGCATATCAGGGGGAACTGAGCTATAGCTGTTAATTATTGCAAACCTCTAACATTCTGAACTCTTTATTTGTGAATATATTGGGGGACCTGGGTATTGGGGAATATGGTACTGGGCAGGATAGGAGGGTGAGGGAATTTGAGGCATTGGCTTGATCTGGCTACTTCTTGCTATCAAGGGGTGGAGAAAAGAAGTTCCCTTCCATCCTGTACAGTGGGCTGTGGTTTCAGATCTTGCAGGGGTTGATATTGTTGTTCATGCCGCAGAAAGATGCCATTTATGTATTCCTGGGTTGTTGACTGTATGATTCGGTGTATGAATCAGATAAGAAGCTATAAGAGACAAGGACCAAAAAGCAGCAGCAATACTATAAGTAATGGTGTTATAATGGGTGAAAGAATTGATGTTAAGGGTGAAGAAAAATAAGAAAGGAATGAGGATAGCCATGATTGATTTCAATAGTTATTATTTTGGGCTCTCTGAACAATTACTGTTTTCTTTCAAGACTTTAAGATTTTCTTCTACCTGACCAGTTCTGTAAATGTAAAAACAAGTTTCATTTATGATTGCACAAGTGCCTAGTACACCCTGCTGGATTAGGGACAGGGACGGAGGTTTTGGGGTTATCTGTTATTGGGGCAGGGGAGACTTAAAATTTTCATCTCTTTTTGATATGGTTGAGTGGAGAAGGAGAGCAGGAAGGCATTGTGGGATTCTGTTGTTTGGTCCTCTTTTGATGTTGAGATATTTTGGCTTCTGGTTTGGCAGCTGGCACTATATTTTTGCAGCAGAAGATCATGTACATGATCATGGGTGACATCTTGGATGGCTGTGTGGATAAACTGAGTTATTACATGGAAGATGTGGGGACCTGCTGATAGGAGGAGAATGAGAGCTATAACTGTGGTAAGGATAGGGATTAATCAGGAAATTAAGGGTGGGCTGTGAGGTTATTGCCTTCAGGAGTCTGAGGAGATGGAATAATAAGATTATACATTCAGCATTAAAGTTTAATGGCATTAATGGTTGACAGTGAAATTAAATGATTTGATGGGTTTACACACATAAAGTTTAGCTAAAATAGGTTTCATAACTGTTTTTGAGTGATTTTTTCATGGGTTTAAGATTCCCAACAAGCAGAGCTTCACAGACCAGTACAGTGATCTGAATGACCATATTTTTCCAGTTTATATAGTTTGAAGCATAGGCAACAATAATTTATTATTATGTCCCCTTTTGAGCTTGGAGCAGCTGGCACTTTAACTTGTAATTTAGACTTAGTCCATTGTTGTAAGAATTCAGTTACAAGGTTACAAGAGTCCCCTTGCAGTGTCTGCAGCACTGAAAGCATACCTTGCCTCTTCTGAGAGAGGGAGTGGACCAATGTAATCCACTTGCTATCGAGTTATTGGAGTCTGAGCTCAGCCAGTATGTCTTATCCAGAGGTGTAATTGTCACAGTCTTTGGAGGGAGCATGATGGACACTTGTAGGTGATGTTCATGAGCTCCTGTTGAATGACAGGCAATTGGAACTACTGGCCTAGACACCACAAGGTGTGGTATCCATGACATTTGCTTTTTCGATGGAGCCACTCTGCTGCTTTTTGGGTTTCAATGGTATGGCTCTGGATTTTCACAAGGGCATCTGCCTTAACAGTCCCAAGAGAGATGTTAGAGAAGGGGGAAGGGACATGATAGACAGTTACCTGTCACTGCTGGCAGGCATTCCAGATTTTTTCCACAGATTTTCTTCTCCCCAGAGGACAGCTCACAACAGTTCATTGTTCTTGGTTTGCACTTTGGTTTCTTCTCACAATTGTGACTAAAATGCAAGTGGTATTTGTTTAGAAAGTTGCCTCTGCCACAAACTCCACCCAAAGCCAATATTGGTACTGGCTACATCCAATTTACAGAGTAAGTAAAGATCCGCTCCTTTACTGCTTGAACCTGTGTTATTGTTTTAAAAGCAGCCTGCTGGGGGGAGGCTTTCATTTCCATAAACAACTTTTTCTGATTAACACATATAATGGTTTTAATATCTGAGCAAAATGAGGGATGAAGTGTTTTCAGTATCCCAATAATATGAGAAAACATTATACTTCATCAGTTAAAACAGAGGGTACAGTTTTTGTTTTACTTAACACCATTTAAGAATGTGATAGACAGGACTTTGTAGCTTGTCCTAATTGTTTGCCTATCTCAGCCTCTTAAAATAAACCAGTTGTTTTATTTTAGGACAAAAGTATTATCTTTTTCCTTAACAAAACACATTCTATACATCCTACATAGATAAGAGACTAAAATGATTTTGGAAACTGTCTTAAAGCAAATTTTTTATAACAAACAATTATCATGATTACATTAATTAGCAGGTATTTTATTTTAGCAGTGCAGGAAAAACTATTTTTCTCATTATTTTATGAAAACTCAAGATTTCCAATGGAATTTAAATTATTTTTTCCTATTACTACTGTAATATGCAGATTGCAGTAGCTTTTAATCAATTCAGTTTCTGTTTAACAATGATTTTTATAGTCATTTGAATATTTCAGTTAAAACAATGCTTTTACAAACTTTTTATAACTATTCATAACTGCATAGAGTATAGTTACTTCATTTCAAGACAAATTCCGCCCTCACAGAACACATTCCCTTACTCAATGCTACTGCAATACCTTTTACAACTTGCCATATGCATTCAAATTTTGTCTTGCATACTTTCATTCAGATTTTATGAAAATCAGCCATTTATCTTAGGGCAAAACACACTTTCTTGAACAAACTTAACAAATTCGAGTCAGCACTCCTACAAACTTTTCACTTTTTAAAATATCTTACATTTCATTCTGTGAAGAAAAATATACTTCATTTGAGTTTAAGCAAGAACCATCTTTTATGAAGAGATTTGTAGTAATTTCATCAGTCAAGACTTACAATTTTTATCACTTTGAAGATTTTATTAGCATTCATACCTATTTATTAATATAAGTGCTTGTTTAATTTTTGGCCATTTGAATAGAGTTCTTTTAGGAATTAATATTACCATCTGGAGGTATTAAAATATACACAAGCAGTGAACAAACAGACACAAAAATAATTATGGCAAACAGACAGAAACATAAAGTTTAATAATTTGGCTATAACTCTTACTCCTTTGGTATGGCTAATTTTACTGCTTTTAAGATTTTTTTTGGAATAAGTATTGCTTGTAATATACAACTTTGTTTTTGGAAACATGTTTACTAGTAATTAGCAACAGTTAGGAATATTTGAGCATTATAAATGCAATTAAACTTTAACAGTTTAGATATTTAGTGCATAAATTTTGCATTATAGGAATATACTTAGACTTAGGAGTCAGCTGAAAGCTTACTTGCAAGAGGCGAGCAATTATAGATTAAGGAAGGTTATTAGGGACAGCTGGGTATTGGTAAGATGCAAGGGATCAGAGGAATAGGGTCTGAGAAGGTGTTTGATTAGAGAGAGATCAGACTGAGAAGGGGATGTGCTTTCTGCTTCAGCCACTTCCTGGAGAGGGAGGACAGGAGCTGGGGAAGGAGCCTTGAGAGTGGGGAGTTGGGTGTGAGAGTGGTGGTGGGTGGGGAGAAGGTAGCAGGTTTACAGGGAGATGTGGGGGCACTGGAGGAGGATGGAGTAAGCTGGAGTGTGATTGGAAGGATCTGAGTTGGGAGAAGGGCTTTCTGTGTATGGAAGGCAAGGAGAGGTGGGGAGGGGAGGCGAGCTCCAACTTCTGCACCTGTATGAGAAGGGGAGAAAGTTGGGAAGGAAGGCAGTGAGGGCAGAGGGGGAAGAAAGGGAGCCAGAGAATGAGGAGGGGGGGTGGATGTGATGTCCAAGGAACATATGGAGGAGGTGCAGGGAGAGCCTGATCAGCTGGATTAAAGTTGAGGTTTGGGGGGTAATTGGGGAGCAGAAGGATGAAGAAGAAAGCTTTCAAAGAGGTTTATGTGTAAAAGAAGAACAGGAATGATGGGGAAGGGGTGGATACAAAGATGAGAGAAGACATGAACATAAGGGATCTCACATGTCTGCCACTGCTCTGGATAAAGTCCTTTAAGTCTTAGAGAACTTGGGAATTAAAAAGTGTGTTTTTTCACCATTGACTTTCATTGTCCAATTGGTATTGTGGCACACAGAAGTTGAATAGAAAATGAGTTTTTTTGGGTCTGCTGTCTCCTTTCAGGTACAGAGTTTAAGGTTGTGAAGGAGACAAACTATTGGCATGGTTTTAGGGGGACCAAACTTGAATTCCCCATTTTAGTTGGCCTGGGTGAAACCAAGGATCTCTAGGACAGGGGAGATTCTGAGTGAGACAGGCATCCCTGAATCAGTCAGGTATCTCCAAGGAAACAGGAAACTACATTTGGAGCCAGGCATCTCCAGAGCCAGGGGGTTTCTTCCCACAAGGACACAGGCATACCACCCACTGTGGCCCTTGGGGAATGGTGAGGATCCTAACCTAGTGCTAGGTTTTCCCAGTGGGTTGTCCTGGACAATGGAAAAAGAGAGACAACAGGATCCTCTCGTGGAGAAATCCTTAACTCACCCAGCCTAGATTCAATGTCCAGTGTTGGATGGGTGTTCGGTGAGATTCTTCACTAGTCAACTAGTCTCCCCCCGTCTTGGGTTTTCTGCACCAAATGTTGGAGAAAACGGCATTCACTGGGACACAGAGACTGATATGACCACAGGCAGAGGATTTACTGAGAAGCTCTCCCAATGGGGGGAGTCTGAAGAACAGACTTCAGGCCCCCCACCAGCAGAGTAAGGGTCTGAAGAGATACTTCAGCCCATTCCTGGAAGGGGGGATTTGAATCTAAACAGAACTTCCCTAGGCGGGGAAATGATAGTTGGTGGGAGGGAGTTGAGGGTCTGAGTGAGGTGCAGGGATGACTAGGAAGACCTAGAGGTGAAAGTTTTCCCTGATGTGGCTAGAGGGTAGTGGGTTAGGGAGTTAGGGTTTCTTGGAATGCTGCAGGAGCAGATGTTTCTTTGCTCTGTAGGGATTAAAGGGTTTCTTTATCTCCCTTTGATATGCAGGTAGTAAAGGTCTTTATCTCCCTTTACTCCTGGTCTGTATGTGGTTTCCGTTTAATCTCTGGGGAAGTGCCAGCCCATAGGCTTATGGGGGGAGGGGTTAGCCTTTCCCCAATGCATATGAGGGGAAACTGAGCTATAGCTTGTTAATTATTGCAAACCTCTAACAAATCTTAACCACCCTAGCACAGTGATGTGAAGACAACATTCCCCCTAACCTTTGGCCTACAGGCTCAACCTTCTCAGAGCAATGAGTTGACCACCTGGCATTCCCTAATCCATGGGGTACAGGTCCTCCCCTCTCAGACTTGTGGGGTGCTGACCTTGACCACCCTAATCCTTGGGAAAAGTGCCCCACCCTCTCTTTACCCTGGGGCAGCAAAACTCTGCCAGAACTTCAGACAGAAACATCCATCCTCCTCAACTGCTGGGGCAAACTCAGCCTCTCTGTACACATGGTTGTGGTTAATCTCTTGGCCCAACGTGATGTCCTAATTTCAGATCTCAGGTTCCATGGTTTTCCTCTTAAAGCTCTTTCTCCTTCAATCTCTCCTTTCCATGTCCTTTTTATTCCAGGCTGACAGTGGTTTTGTTCATACAGCTCTCTCAAAAACCTTGTTGGTTTAGCATGCAGGAAGCAGGGGTCCAAGCCATCAGACAGTAAGACTTCCCACATGTCTTTCTGAGATAAGTGCATCTTCCATCCTTATTTACATGTTCCAAGTTTAGTTAAGTCCTCCAATGGGGCACTTTCATCTGGGAGCTTGATTTCCAGAAGCTTGGAATTTCCAGAACAGTTTCAGGTTTCTTTGTGCCCTACAGTTCAATCCTCAGTATATCTCTCTCATCTAGGATTTTGCTATTAGCTGTAAGCAGAAGCCAAGCCACATTCTCTGGCTTTACTTTGGAAATTTCTTCAGCTAAATGCCTAGGCTTGCCATTTTCAATTCTGCCTTCCATTGAACACCAGGAGTTAATCTTGCTAAGTTCTCTGCAACTTTTAAAATATGAATTACCTTTCCTCCAGTTTCCAATAATAGTTTCATCATTTTCTTCTAACGCATCATAAAAAGTCTCTTTAGCATCCATATTGTTATCAACAGTCTCTTCAAATCATTGTAAGTCTTTTCTTCCAAGCATCTCACAATTCTTCCAAAAAATACCCCTTACCCATTTATAAAACCGTTCCAGCATTTCAGTAATTGCGAAAGCACTTCCCCATTCCTCAGTGCCAACTTCCGTATTAGTTAGTGAAAATAACTTCTGTATTAGGGTGCTGATGCAAAATACCAGAAATTGGTTGGTTTTTATAAAGGGTGTTTATTTGGGGTAGGAGCTTATAGATACCAGGCCATAAAGCATAAATTACTTCCCCCACCAAAGTCTATTTTCAACTGTTGGAGCAAGATGGTTGCTGACATCTGTGAGGGTTCAGGCTTCCTGGCTTCCTCTGGGCTCAGCGGCTCTGTTTTCTCCACAAGGTCAGCTGTAGACTATCAGACAAATGGCTCTGTCTCTCTCGCTGGGGCTCCAGCTTCAGCATCAAACTCCAACATTAAAAGCCCTTAGTTCTGTCCATTGCCATGTCTTTTATCTGTGAGTCCCCACTCACCAAAGGGGACTTTGGCACAAGCAGTTTGCATAATTAATTAATCAAGTAAACCTATGAATCCAATTTAATCTAATATACCCAGAGGACGAGATCAGTTTACAAACATAATTCAATATTTCTTTTTGGAATTCATCAATAATATCAAACTGCTATAGCCACCAATTTGAAGAATTACCTACAGTATGACCATGTGGGCTCTGAACCCAGGGTGACTTAAAGTTGGATGTCCACTGCCCTTTTGAGGTAGCACCTCACCGCCTTTAAGAGCAGACTCCTTCTTAAACCAGACTGCCAGGGTTCAAATCCCAGCTCCCTAGTTACTAACAATATAATCTTAGGCAGATTACTTACCCTTTCTGTATCCCCATCTACAAATGGGGATAACACCACCTACCTCTTAGGATTGTTGAGTAAAGGGTTATAAACATGTCTGCTGTTTGGAGCTAGTAACTTTACTTAAACTTCCCCATCATTTCAAAGGGGTAACACCTCCTTCACAGGGTTATTTGAAAATTAACCAGCTGAGTCGGAGAAATCATTCTCAGTGCCCTGCAAAGAGCCACGCTGGACACCATCTTATGTTGGCACTGTAGTGTAAGCTTTACATAGGCCCTCATTTAATTCTCACAGTACAAAACAGTTAGAATTTATTCCCATTTCATTTACACATATGAAACCAAGGCGAGATACGTTAAGTAACTTGCCTATTTCATAAACTGAGCAGATGGCTAAGCCTCAAGTTTTAAGTATATAGCATAAAGATTGTATTTAACATGGTATCCTTGATTGCACTCTGGCTGAAATAACTGGCTATAACAGACAATTTTCAGACAATTGAGTCTGAGTGTTAAAGACATCAGGAGACATTCTTAATTTTGTAAAAGTGTGATAGTGGAACAGTGGTTTCACAGTCAGTTATCTTTTGAGAAGCAAGCTTAAGTATTTACAGTAAGAGTCTTGATATTTGTAACTTCTTTGAAATGGTTCAGCAAAAATTATTTTTTTTTAGAAATGGGAAACTTCAGAATCAGGAAGAATATGACTGATGACAAAGCTGCAAATTTATTCTCAGCAAGAAGTTTGTTGCAGAGAAGAGTTCACATGAAGAACGAAAAAGAAAAGTGAATGACCTCAGTGTGTATCCTGAATTAGCACCCCATTCCAAATGTCTTATTTTGACTGCAAATTTCCAACAATTCATAGCACACGATCAAATACTTTAAAGGCATAAAGTCTGAATAATTTTTAAAAATTCTACTCCTTTGTATAAAAAACCTACTTTCAATAGCTTGCTGCTGCTCTTTACTTTTTAAATTAAAAAAAAAAAATATGTAGAATTATGATCTGACATGCATTCTACCTGGAATGGGATCAAAGGAGAACGGTCAGTATATTTTCTATAGGAAAGCTATCTTTTTTAATTTTTAAGGAAATGTTAGGAGATACTGGGGCTTGAGCCCTGAGACCTCATACATGGGAAGCAAGTGCTCCCCATGAAAGCTGTCCTTTAGGACCATCGATGAGAAAATTAGACAAGCTTTCCTGAATTATAACGCTTATTAGAGAAGTACTAAATTGAGATTGGAAAGAAAATTAGAAGATGAAATTTTATTAAGCACACTTTTACCAGCTTTATTGCATTCTGTTGCTAAATGTATTTAAGTATCTGTACTTAAAAAAAAACTTTTCATGGATTATTAAGAAAACCTATTTTACCTAAAGTACAATTATCTCTCTCTTTGATCTCCAGTTTGCTGTCACTAATTCTCTTTTATACTTTGATCTGGAAGAAGCTCTGTCTATTTCCAAAAATGCACTTAGGGAACCTCAGACATAAAATCATTAGAAGAGAAAACAGAAGACCAAAATTCATATAGGGGAAGGGGTAAATAAGTCTAGCAAAAACCTAGGGTAATATGGCTCCAATAATTTTAGCACTGTGATTTCAGAGATGACAAACAACAAAAACAACCCCAGCAAGCTCTGAAACTCATAAAAGGAAAGCCTCCTGACACGAACATTTAAAAGGAAGTTTTCAGATGGGTTATTACATAAGAACGTTGTACAATATAAATGGGCATGTCTACAATAGCTGTTTATAGCCCTTGCAGCCGCTTTTTTTTAGCCTGGCATTTCATGTCTGTGCCAAGGTCATTACACTAAAAGCAACCCTGAGAAAGGCCTTTTCCACAGTGGGCTAAGGTGCCAAAGCTTTCTGATTCTCTAGCTGAAGCCAGAACCTGCCTTCAAATGTCCATTCTCTCAACTGGGCTTCTGACAGCAGTGAGGGCAGGCAGTTTATTTCCATGCCGAACGGGCTCTTAGAACCAGGGATGGGGTATTTATTTCTTGGCATCCCAGTCGGAATCCTTTTTGCTTTGGGATACCAAATGGGGCAGTAGGCAAGGGTGACATGCTGCCCTGGAAAGGGAGAGGCCCAGCCTGTACTCACAATGGGTGGGCCAAGGAAACCCCAGTAGGGTCTCAACCAGACTCCAAGGCACCCCAGCCCCAGAAGATGGCAGCTGTCCCGCAGTGCAACTTGTGTATGTGGGTACAATCCAGGACAGATAAAATATCTGCAAGGCCCAGCAGCACATTCCTTCCATCCATATATCAGCCCTGAAAGGGCAACTTTTTTTTCATATTACCATTTTAAGACATGGTCTATGAAGGTAAAGCAAAATATCTAAAACAGAAAGACCAGCAGATGCGGCGGGGCTGCGATGACCCGTACACCAGGAGGTATCTTCTCCTGAGACCAGTATCCAGGCAGACCCCGGGTTGCTGCAGTCAAAACTCCCTAGGGACCCCCGGGAAGGACATTCCCTTTTCCAAACACCAAGAGCGAACATCAAAGGACAAAGGGATATATATATATATATATATATAAAGATGAGTTTTAGAGGAGTAGAGCAAAACATTCTGTCACCTGCTGCAGGAGACGCTCTTGATAGCCTCCCCACCACCCAACACTGAGTCACTTCCCTTCTGAGCACTCCTCGGGTTTCAACGCTCGCCAGGGGCCTCCTTAGTTTGCTTCCCGCAGCCCACACACCCTAGTGCAGATGTGCGCGGAGCCTCCCTCCCGGCCTGCGTCCCCGCGGCTGCGGACCCTGCTACCTTGCTAGTGGCAGCGCTGAAGGAAAGGAGCCCAGGCAGGCTCCGGATTTATGAAGGGTTAGGGAGGAGGGGAGGGGTATCATGTGACAATAAAAGAGTGTCTCATTCATACTCACACTAGTCGCGGGCGCACGGCCAGAGAACCGCCCTGTGGTTACCGCTCGGACCTCAGGCGGAAGACCAGAGGCGCCGGGTGCGGGGTCGCTGCTCCGGTAGCACCGCGTGGGAAAAGCCTAGGGCTGGGGAGGGAAGAAGCCAAACCCGACCCCGCGCGGCGACGCGGGCAGGAGCCTCCCCTGGGCTCACGGCAGGCGTAAGGCTCCAGTCCCGGGAGGGCGGCGGGTGTTCCTGGGGTTCCCACGGACGGAGACCGGGAGCATGGCGCGCCCCAGGCCTGCGCGCCCCAGGCCTGCGCGCCCCAGGCCTGCGCGCCCCAGGCCTGCGCGCCCCAGGCCTGCGCGCCCCAGGCCTGCGCGCCCCGCGCGCACACGCTAAGACAGACACGCACACGCCGGCAGCGCGCTGCCCCGCGCGCTCCCACCCTCTCCAGCTGCCCCGACCGCGTGCGGCGCGGGTCCCGGGCCTACAAGCGCGTGCACCCACTCGCACGCGCCGCGGGACCCTCGGGGCGTCTCAGCACTCAGGCCCGCTAGCACCCGGGCGCACGACCCTCGCGCAGACTGTGCGGGTCCTCCCCAGGCTCCGTCGTATTTTTTATGAATGAAAATATGGTACGCAAATGACAGCGATTAAAGAAAACGAAAGCCCGGAGCCCGGATTCCAGTGGACTCGGGAAGGGTTAGCGACAAGTAGCAGGGGCAAGAGTCAGAAAGTCTCCCTATAAAATCCCACCAACCCGGGGAAGCCGGAGCGGTGTCAGGTCTTCCTCTCCAGCCGCTGAGGATGGGGGTTGGGGACTGTTAGTCCCCGGAGAACGCACGGGGACCGCCTCGAGGTCATCCCTGCGCCTTTGTCCCCCAGCCGCCCCCAGCCTTCCGACCCTAGGCTCCCCTCCAGCCGCAGTTCTGGTCCCCGCCCCACTTCAGCAAGAGAGAGACTCTGGCGCCCCAAGGCCGACAGGCTAGCGAGTCCCCGCAAGCAACGCCAAGTTCACCCCACAAGCGTCCCCACCCGCGCCCCTGGCCCCGACTCCCCACGCTACCCCGCGGGGCAGCCCCGCCCCACTTCACTGCCAAACTGGCTCGTCCGGGGGTGTCCTTGTTCACCGAGAGCCTGTCCCGCGGCGGCTCTGCTCCCTTCACCTCCCTTGCGCCTCCCTCCCTTCTCGCACCCCCGACAGCGCCTGGTGGGGCAGGTGGAGGTGAAGCGGCGTCGCCGTGAGGAGCTGCGCCGCGCGGAGAGGCGAGGCGGGCGGGTGCTCTGGGCGCTCCGCGCGGGCGGAGGGAGCGCGGTTTAGACCCGGGACAGCGGGGACCCGCAGGAGCGAAAAACGATCGCGCCGCAGAAGGACCAGGACGGCCGAGAGCGGGAGGAGAGCGGCGGCTGCGGGGAGGTCGCCCCCGTGGCGCGGGACCAACCGCGCTTCCAGGGAGCAGTTGGCGGCCAGCGTGGTGCCCCTGAGAGGCGGTGCAGGGCGCCGGATCCCCAAATGTACATTTCAATAAAATTTTATTGAAATATGTAATTTATACATAAACAATAAGTGTATAGTAAAAATTGTGAATTTACACCAAAAATAAGCCCGTCATCATACAAGGCTCCCGTACATCACCCCACCACTCAAATCCTGCATTGCTGTGAAACATTTGTTACGAACTATGAAAGAGCATTGTCAAAACATTACTACTAACTGTAACCCATACCTTCTCTTGGTGTATTTCCCCCCAATCCACCCAGTTATTAACACCCTGTATTAGTATTATATATTTGTTTCAAGCTTTTGGAGAAGTTTCACTTTGTTTACCTATCATGTTCTCATTTTTTTGGTAGGAGCTTTTATACATTATTCCACATTCTGGATTACCATTTTCTAATTTACTGATGTCTTAAAGAAAATGAATTCTTAATTTTTATATAGTCCCATTTATTAATTTTAATTAAAAAGTTTAATCTGGCTTGTTTACAAAATTCTTACCATTTTAAATCACAAATCACATTTTATATCATTTTTCTAAAATCTGTATTTTTAATTAATTCATCTATTTATTTTTACCTATACCTTTTATAATTCCAATCTATTTGGAACTGATGTTGGTTTATTGTGTGAGATTGGAATTCTGAATTTTTTTCATTGTGGGTAACCACTTCACAAATTACCATTTATTAAAAAGGCCATCATTTGACACACTGCACCACACTGCCTGCTTGTTTATGAATCAGATGGTTGCATAATTGTGGGTATGCTTTCAAACTCCTTAGCCTGTTAGGCTAATTAATTCATTTACCCTTGTGCCACTAACAGGCTCTCTAATAAATAGATCCTGTGAGAGTTCTTCATACTTGGTGA
Organism: Dasypus novemcinctus; assembly: GCF_030445035.2. Taxonomy (NCBI): domain Eukaryota; kingdom Metazoa; phylum Chordata; class Mammalia; order Cingulata; family Dasypodidae; genus Dasypus; species Dasypus novemcinctus. Next base: position 106,342,928 of record NC_080687.1, on the reverse strand, counting down.
CTTAAGTCCTGCCACTCGGTTCTTCTAATTTAAGTTTGCTTTCACTCTTCTTGGCCCATTGGTTATGAACTTAGAATTTATTTGTTAATTGCTCACATTAATAAACCCTGCACTCCTAAGAGGAATTATATTTAATTTAATACATGAAAAAATTTGGAGTTAATGGAATTTTAACAATTATATTCTATATGATATATGCCACCATTTATTAAGATTTCTTTAACTTATTTCAATAATACTTTGTAGTTGCCAATGTAAGGGTTTTAAACACATTTTACGACTGTTATTTGATAGCTTCATTGGTGTTGTAAATTGTACCTTCTTTAAATTTTATCTTTTGTTTGTTTCCAGAATATGGAGATAGAAATGATTTGTTATTGACCTTCCAGCCATTTTGTAATGAGCTATAGATTATAGGTTTTGAAATTTCTAAATATAACAGTTACATTATTTGGAAATAGTGACAATATTATGTCTTCCTTTTTATGTGCTATTTATTACTTGTATTAATTTCTTGTACAACTGAGTCACAGCAGTACCAATGAAATAGCAATGATGGCAGCAGGCATTCCTGTATTGAATATCAGGTGGAAAGTTTCAAAATCCCAACATGCTTATAATGTTGGAAACAAGTTTTATTATAGGTATTCTTTGTGAGATTAAGGATAGTCTATTTCTAGCTTTCTAAAAATGGTTTTTCACTGATTGGGCTGGATTTCGTTAAGTGCTTTTCCACAACAGTTGAGATGATAATGGGTTTTTCTCTTTTATTTCTGTTAATGTAGTGAACTACATTGACTGCTCTTACAAAAGTTAAGCAACATCGTATACCTGGACTGATTCTCCTTTTTATTATTATCCATTTAGTATTTCTCTAGGATCACATTTTGTTGTGGATTTTGCTTCCATGTCCTTTAGAAAGAATGTTCCCTTAGTTTCCATTCAGGAAGTTAGCTTCCTAGTTTACTATTCTATAGAGAATTCTGTCCAACATTGATAGTGAGTACTCATGAGCTAGAGCTCTATGACTATAAACATGTTATAGAAACCTAGCTTCCTTCCATTGTAGTTTATATATACTTTGGACTTCACAATGTTTTGAAATCTGTAGGTGATTTCTTTTTGTTTGTTTGTTTGTTTGTTTTGTCTTTATTTTTTTAATGTTACTTTCCAAAAATATGAGGTCCCCATATACCCCCCACCCCCCTTACCCCACTCCTCCCCGCATAACAACAACCTCTGTAGGTGATTTCTTTAACCTCCAACTAATGTATACTTTTCATAAATCTTCCACATGATTTTGAAAAAGTGAAAATTATAACATTATTAGGTGCAGTGTTATATTTATGCCAATTAGATAAAATGTTTATGTGTACCTTTCACATCTTCCATATACTCACTTAGTTTTTGTTCATTTGTTCCAAAAGCTATGGATAAAAATAGGTTTACGGTTTCTTGTTAGTATTGTGTATTTCTTTTGTCTCCTTTTAGTTTTGACTTAATTTATGCTTTGTATGTTTTGAATCTATGATGCTGGCTATGATCGTACATGCATATATAAAATAAATCCTGAAAGGGCCTAAAAGGATTGGCATTCCAACTACAACAATACTCTTAAAGCCTAAATCTTGGCTTCTAAGTAATTTTACCCATAAAAATGACATGGGATTCTTTGGAGAATTGGCTGATTCAGGCCTGGAGTAGGGAAAATAAAAGATAAACTTGGTAATAAACTAGCATTGATACTTTATTCCATGAAGTTTACCTTTTCAAACTCAGTAAGGTAGATTTTTAAAAGAATCTATAAATTTTATTTCTAAAACGATGTAATTTCATTTTCATATACAACAGAGAAACTATAGTGGTGGACAGGTAGTAAAATTAAGAAAATATTGCTTACAATTTTGAAAATATGAACTTTTTAAAGTTGAGGTTTTGATAACATGGAATAAGTTATAAATGCTTTTTTAAAAATTAGCAAAGCTAGCTCCTCATCTGCTCCCGGCGGCGGCGGAGGGGTGACCCCGAGCCCGCGCCGGCTGACCGCCCCTCCTCTCCCGCCAGCCGCCCCGCGCTGCAGCGCCGCCCGCAGCCTTACTCCCAGGCCCCGCAGTGCTCGCAGCCAGAGGGGGCGGCCGCGTGGCGGGCACCGGCGGCGCGCGGAGGGCGCCCGCACCCCTTCTCCCGCACTGCGGCCTCCTCGCGGGAGGCAGGACCCGGGGACGGCGCGCGGTGGGGAGGGCGCGCGGCGGCCGCGAGCGCCAGTCTTGCCCCGAGGAGCTCCGAGCCCCTCGCGCGGGGCAGCTCCCGCCCGCCCGGGCAGGGGGGTAGGGGGGAGAGCAGCAGCTGCGGCGCAGGCGAGGGCGCAGGGGCCCGGCGCCCCCGCAGACTGGGGGAGCCCAGAAGTGGGGGCTGGGCTGGAACCCGCCCTCTGTCCCGATCGCGCTGCGCCCGCAGCTGAGGCCGCATCGCGGCTCTAGGTTTGGGGCTCCCCCACCCCCACCCTGGCCCGGCCCGCGCCTCTCCAGCCCCGAGGGCGGGGCCTGCCCTCCCCCCCCCCCCCCCAAAGGGGCTGCCCAGCGCTGCTGGACTCTGTTGGAGCTAGTCCCTTTGCCTCCCCGTTTCTGTTATTTTCTGGGGTTTTACTTTGTGGGAGGGCGCGGAGGAAGGTGGCTTTCTTCCTTTCGCCCGCGCGTCCCGTTTCCTGTCCCAAGACGGGCTCGGGTGCCCCCTCTGGCAGGAAGGGGGCCGGATGCACCTGCGTGGCTTCGCATGCGGTCGGGGTGTACCGGGTTCCGGCACTTGCAGGAGCGGCCTGCGCCCCTGTGCCCGCGCCCTGGCCCTCAGCCCCCCCGGGGCCCTGCAGCTGCCCAGTGCACGCCGTGCAGCCTCCCCCCCGGGCCGCGCCTGGAGTGGGGGCTCCAGGGACGGAACCAGGGTGGCCTCACTCCTGCAGCCAGGCTGTGGGCTGGTTGAGTCCCTGGGGTGGCAGCCTTGGGGCAGGACGAGGAGCCTTCAGAACAGGAGAAGGAGCTGACTAGCGCCAAGGGTCCAGAAAAAAAGTAAAAATAAAAAATCAACAAATCTAGGTGACAATAGCTGCGGAATACTTATTTAAAAACTGCAAAGGTACATCTTTACAGAAATATAATGCCACATACACTTAAATTGATATGAATGTGTCAAATATATTAAAATGCCATCAGGCAATTATCATAGATACATAAATTAATTAGCTCCATTCTTATAAACTTATTTATGAATATTTTATGCTCAGGAAAATAGAAAAGACGGAAATTTTAACTTTGAGGACTGGGTTTATATTTTCATGATGACCACAATAATATTGTCCAGATATATCCACAGTGTTGATTTGATAAAATACTATAACCAATATTAATAAGCATATTAAAATATATATATAAATTAATGAAAGCTAGATTTTCCTTACAGTTAAACTCTTTTGGCATCAAAGGAAATATTTAAAAAGGACAAAACATAAAATCCAGGAATAAGATACATGAAAGATATTAACAATATGAAATAAAATAATCACATTTCTCTTGTTATCAAATATTTTAATCCAAAATTTTATAGCAGTATTTAACATTTAAATTTGATAAGTCTACTAAAATGATTATACTAAAATGATTATAATCACTGTCGATATGATAAATAATTTAGTCCTAATTTGATTTTTCCTCTGACTTTTTGTAGTTACACTTTCCAACACATTTTGAAAAGCAAGATTTTATTAAGCAATTCTACTTTCAGGAACATGTTATAATGATTGCTTCATGTATCTTCAATGCATAACTAATTTGGGATACTTGAGCACCAAAATTTATCTACATGATATAAAAATATATCAAATTAAGGAGGCAGCATTTTGTAGTCATTATGAGACAACTCTGATATCTGCATATCTGATCTGTAGTGTCACATTTATTCCATGCTTGGTGATCTTAGACAAGAGTTGTGAGAAAATTAAAGGAGATAATAAATATAAAATCCTTAATTCAGTCCCAGCTTATACAAATTTATTAGTAATACTCAGTTAATAACAATACATAATAATTATAAAATATTATTGATATTGTTTATTGTTAGTGTTGTATGGTTATAAAATAATATATCATGTGGAAAGATATTAAAGAAATCCCCCAGAAAAAAATGAGTTGCTATTTCGGAAAGAGTGTTCTTTGGATATAATGTTTATGAAAAAGGAATGTGTGAGACCACAGATGGTAGTGCACGTAGATTTATTCAAAATAGGAAAGAGGGCAAATTCTATCTCTGCCATGGTGACATATTTTTGCTTCACGATACCACTGAGGAAGCACTGGGATGTGACCATCCTACACAAAATAGTGAATCAGATTCTGAAGGATTACTGAGAGTGATCCCTGGAGCTAATGTCTTTTGTTGAGCCTTTACATGTGACATACATATTGTCTCGAGGAAGTGGAAGTAGGTTTAATAATTTCTTCAAGTTCCAAAATGATACTAAGAGTAAGGATGATTGTTATTGTAGGACATTGAATATTTTTGTCCTAAAATCGGGAAAAGAAAATGGTAGATATTATTGTTAAAAGAAAAATAGATCCCCCAATTTAGGATATCATTCTTGATCAAAACACCCCAATCACTACAAATGATTTCTTGTCAGGTGGTTGAGTAAATTGAGTCAGTTGTTTTGTTTCTTTTTTCCTTTTCTCAAAACTAGTTGTCTTCATATTCCATTAAACCAATAAGCAGGTTCAGGAAGTTCTGGCCACTGAAATGTTTGAACCTGACTAGTATCATAAAGCACATTGATACTTCAAAATATTTAGGTTATTTACATCTGCTGTCAGAAACAGTAACATAAATGCAACATTGTTCATGTACAGCCAGGGTATCTGGAGCCTGTCTGTGTAGCAGGGCTACTGGCGCTAGGCTGTTAACCTCAGGCTGGGGAGCCCAAAGTACATTGACAATGGTGTTAAAAGCTGTTTTATAACTTTAGGTGTATTTATAACTGTTCACTCCAGGTCATAATTTCTTAGGGAAGGTATGATGGTGCACATGAAGGAGTGGGACTCTGTAGTAAGGGAGGTCAAAGGAGTGGGGCTGTTAACCCTCTTTTGTCTATTGGAGACCTGATATACAAAAGATCCTGTTAGCTTTTTGACAGGCATTTAGGGCAGAACAAGATACGTAAGATCACAGGACCCAGGCCAATTTGCAGGTAGGTAACAATGTATGCCGTTATCTGCAGTTTACAAAGGGGATATAAAATAGTTCATACAGGAAAGTGGACTTGGCCCAGTGGATAGGGTGCCCATCTACCACATGGGAGGTCCACGGTTCAAACCCCGGTGACCCGTGTGGAGCTGGCCCATGCGCAGTGCTGATGCATGCAAGGAGTGCCATGCCACGCAAGCCCCACATGCAGGGAGCCCTCCCCACAAGGAGAGCTGCCCAGCACAAAAGAAAGTGCAGCCTGCCCAGGGATGGTGCCACACACACGGAGAGCTGATACAATAAGATGATGCAACAAAAAAAGAAACAGATTCCTGTGCATCTGACAACAGAAGCAGACAAAGAAGAACACGTAGCAAATGGACACAGAGAACAGACAACTGGGGTGGGGATGGGGAGAGAAATAAATAAAATAAATCTTTAAAAAATAAATAATTCATACAATAAATAGGACCAGAATATGATAACCCATAGGAGTGTGCTATAGTTTTCTATTGAAATCCAAAGTTTTTCTATATAGTCCCCCTCCCTTTGATAAAAGATAACCACAAAAAAGATTATTCTTGATGATAAAATAAGGCCAGTTTCATTAGATTTGGCCTAAGTATTTACATATGTGCAACAAGAATGGTGATTTAAAACATAGGCCTTTTTATCCTGGAAGTTTTCATAAGGAGCCTTCTGTTGGACTTTGAAAAGCATCTTGAGGCTAGGAAGCCAAGATGAAAATTCAACACCAGAGTTCACCTACAGTTTGCCAATACATTTGGGTGAATTCCTGTTGCTTAAAGTCAGAGAGAATAAGCAAATACTTGCCAGAAAGTAACTTTCTACTGGCACATAAAGGTTGGGATCCCAAGAGCAAGGTACCAGACCAGATTTTCCAAGAGAGTTTTGCAATCATTGGCTCTAAAAAGTCAACCTTAGTTTGTTAAAAGTCTCTGGTCATATGTGAGTAATTGAGCATCATTCTCAACATGACATTCCAGTCAAAGCCTTGGTAATATAACCAATGTTATATAACCCCCCACACCCACACACATATTTTTCCCTATTATTAGCGTCTTACATTAGTCTGGGACATTTCCTAAAATTGGTGAACCAATATGGAAGCATTGCTACTAACCAAGGTCTGTAGATTACATTATGGTTTATACTTCATGCTGTACAGTTTTATAGGCTTTGACAAAAGTATTGTGTCATGTATTTGTCATTGCAGTACCATACAGAAAATTTCCAATGTACTACAAATGTCCTGTGTTCTAGCTACTCATCCATTCCCCTCCCCTTAGAACAACTGATTATCACTGTGTATATCAAGGTTAAAAATTTTCCCATTACCATGTGATAATAAAACAATAATAATAAATCTTTGTTCTATGGTTCCACTCCCTCTCATGTTTTTTCTTTCCTCAGTCTTGAAGATTTGGTGTATTGTGTCATGTATTTGTCATTGCAATATCATACAGAAAAATTCCCATGTCCTACAAATGTCCTGTGTTCCAACAATTCATCCATTCCCCTCCCCTCATAAATCTGATAATCACTGTTTATATCAAGTTAAAATTTCTTTCATTACTACATGATGGTAAAACAATAATAATAATCTTTGTTCTGTGCTCCAGCCGGCGGGGGTGAATCCAGGGACCTGTGGAAAGAAGCAGGGTGGGGCAGGAGTCAAGAGAAGAATGGAGGCAAGACAGGGTTCTGATCAAGCCTCATTTATTGCGGGTAAAACACAGGAATTTATAGGGAGGGAAGGGAACGTGTACACAGGTGATAGGCTGGTTTTGTGGGTGGCAGACGTCCAAGGAGGGGATTGGCTGACAGTTCGCGTTGGGTCTGCGGAGTCTCGTGCCTTGCGCATGGGTATTGCTGTGGTCGCCAGAGTTGCGGCAGGAAGGGGAGAACAAAGAAACAAAGACAGTTGCGGCGGGAAGGGGAAAACAAAGAAACAAAGAGGAAGAAGAACAAGGAAATGACAAGGCAGATTTGTGAACTCTGCCATGTTGTGAGATCCGCCATGTTGTGAGATCTGCCATGTGGGCGGCTGTAAATAGGTCTCACAGTGGGTGGCTCCCCACAGTTATGTGGTTACACTCCCCCTTTATGTTTTTTCATTCCTCAATCTTGAAGAACTTGGGATTCTGACTACTTCTGATTGAAAGGGGTTTAGTTATTATGGGGCAGATGGAAAGAATTGTTTCACTTGCAGTTGTAGATATTCTTTGATTTTTGGAATAGGACTTGTCCACCATCATTTTCCTAGTTACTCTGGGCAAGTACAGGGAACTGGAGAGTAGGTGTTGGCCACAACTCTGCTTAAAAAATACATGAACAGACTGAAGATTTAATCCCTGAGACAGATCTTTAATAGGGATGGTGATTAATATAGGTTCAGATAAAAGGGGTAGAGGAATCATGAGTAAGGAAATTATAGGTGATTCTAACTTTGTTATCTTGTGGAAACAGATTATCATATATCCCAAAATAGGACCTGCCAAGGGTTTTTGATTTCATGAAGCTGTATGCTTTGCCTATAGTGCCTGGACTCACTACCATTCCCACATTGTGAGACATGACTCCCATAGATGAGCCTCCCTGGCACCAAGGGATTACCAGGTGCCAACAGTGATGTATTTGGAAAAAGACTTGGATGGAAAGTGGAAAACATTAAATACAAAAGAGTTTTATTACTAAGAGATTTCAAAGTGCATTTCAAAAGTCATTGCAGAAGTTATGCTTATGCAGGTCTCAGGCAGATTTCACTAACTTCCACAGTAAACAAAGGTGTAAAGACTTAGTTCTTTTAAAGGTGAGAAGGTATGTTTTCTAAAGCAATTATCTATTATATTGTCAATATAAAGCACAGAGCATTATTCTATTTAGATTCAGAATATTTGTCTTCTAGGCAGATTACTCAGAATGTTATGGTAACTATTTTAAGCCTTTTAGCAGGCTAGCAAACCAAGAAAATTTATTTCAACAAAGATTAAAAACAAATTCTAATTTTGTATTAGGATACTGTCTTAAAGAACTCTTAAAAATCTCATAAACTTATCAAATCTTAATCAACCTTAATAAAATTCCTTTTCCACAAACCTTCTACTAGTTTCTATACTATACATATTTTGCCCTATACATTGCTGTTTCTCAATTTGCAACAACCAGTCATTTTACTTTTGGACAATACTTCTCTTTTCCCCTAAAAAACACATCCTGCATACCTTACATATTTAAATTACCAAAAATATCTTGGAAACTGTCTTCAGACTAAAAGCTTACAAAACACAATTGCTAAAAAAAAAAAATTTGTCAAGAGAACTCAATTTGTGTAAACATAGATTCACATTTTTCATCTTCTTAGAGAGCTCATAGATATGATGTTAGCATCTTTGATCAGTAAACCTGCATGAATTTAAGAAAATACCCAAGTAGGAAAAAAAGTTATGCTTATATTTATATACCATTACAGGAGACATATTTACTGAGCTAATCTTCCCATTTGTGAAAGGTGTATCTGAATTATGTTGATTTGATTTGTTTTTAAATTTTGGTATAATTTTGCACACATTCTTTTTGTCTTGGAAATGTTAGATGTTTAGTTTCCTTAATTTCTAAGACTATAAGATTAATTTTTATATAATCATTTTTTATCTTCTAGCAAATTAGAATATAGCTTTTTAAGGATTTTTATTAATTAGTTTGGGTATTACCATCCAGAGGAATGAAAATCTCATATGTCAAACATACAAACAGATTCAAATTTATAGTTTAGGGCTTCAGTTTAAAATTTTTCAGCCATGAGTCAGAAATAAAAACACAACATAGAAAACATAGAAATCTCATGAGCTTTTAATTTCTGATTTACCATTTGTTAGGAATCTTTTTATTTTAGTATGCCAAGCTTCCAATCCAAAAACACCAGAAGCCTGTAGGCATTTAAAATGGGGATTTACTATGGTAAAACTTCCAGTTCCAAAGCTGCTAAAATGTCCAAATTAAGGCATCATCAGAGATGCTTTCTCATCAAGGGTCATCTGCTGGTCAATCCTCAGCTCCCACCACATGGAAAAACAAGATTGTAGCTTCTCCTCACTTTAGGCCTGCTCCATCAATTCCAGCCTCTGACATTCCTCTCAGACTCCAGGGGTTTCTCTTGACCTCTCTTTCAGCTGTACCTGGTCCTGGCGTTATCTCTCACATGATGGTGTGAAAATAGAATCCACATTTTTCTGTGTTACTGTTTCCAATTCTCTATTTATGTAAGATGCCAGTAAGAGAGTGGAGACCCAACCTGGGCCACATCTCACCGAGGTAGTTGAAGCAAAGGCCCTAAAATGATCTAATCAAGTGACATAACCAAAGGTTTCCATAATGCAATCAAAGCCCCCCCAGTCTCTAAGCTGTGAGTACCATGGAGAAAGTGCCCTCTCAGTGCTTGTTCCCCATATCCAGGCTGTAACCTGGTAGGCCCCTGGAAGGAATAAAGAAATGAGGGAATGATGAGCAATCTATTTAGCTATAACTTCACTCACTGATATCAATCCTAAGTCAAGTAAAAACTAGACAGGGGGTCAGGAGCACTGGATTATAGTATTATCCCTGCTACTAACTTGCATCTCAGTTTCCCTAAATAAGAGCTAAGGCTATCACTGCTGCCAAGCCTCCTCAATTGCATGCAGCAAGGAATGGCTGAGCTCCTGCTCCATGCAGGCACCTCTGCACCATTGCAGGATGGCTGTCAAGGCCTGGTCCTACCCCCTGCATGTGGCAAAGACCTCACTCAAAGCTCTTGCTGCAATCATCCAACTTCATCTCTCTCCAAATGGCTTCTTAGCTCTGCAAGGGCAGGATCCAGTCCCATTCAGGTCTGAATCTCAGATCCCCACTGGTGCCTGATGCACAGAAGGCCTAGGAGGGGTTTGTATAGATAAAACATGAGTACCTCTTGAAATCCACAGGAAGAAGGACAATAAGAAAACAACTATCTGTGACTCAAGTTCATGAGTGTAGTAAATGGGAACTTGAAGGAGGAAACTATGTATTCTGTCTGGGGAACACCAGGATAGACTTTCTAGAAGAGGTGACATGTGAGCTGTGCTCCATAGGATGTTCTGGGGGGCATTCCTTATGCCAGATGGATGAAGGACAAGGCAAAATTTCAGGGCTGACAATCAGTGATTCTGGAAGTGCAAGGATCATATTAGGGACAGAGGACAAGGCAACCCTTCCAGTGCTGGCACTCAGTGATTCTGGCTATTTGATCATCATATTAAGTCACATTCACCAAGGAGGAAGCTCATCTCAGTGCCAAAAGCCTTACTGTTTTCCAGGGATCCAGACAAGAGTAGACATGTAGTGGATGAGGACAAGTGTGAGACATTTCAAAGAACTGTCTATATCTCAGGAAGTGGAGAGCCAGGAGTAGCTGTTCTGTGCCCCAAGCTCATGCCTCTTCATCCAGGTTCAGACATGGCACTAGGACTGTTGCAGAGACCCTGGGTACCTCCAGGATGTCGGTATCCTTTGGATCACTACTCCTGAACCTCAGAAGCCACTGTGGTTTTACTGTCAGCAATGGCTTTCCAGACTCTCACAGATAAGATCACCTGGAAAGCCCATGCATCTATGAGCATGGGTTCTAACAGTCCTTGGGCACCTGCTCTTGGCCAAGTCTGTGTTGTTCAGTAACTGGGTTGCAAGAAGCAGAGGCCCCGGCAGACTAGTTCCCTTAGCCTTGGGGTAAGATTAGAGCAGATGACAGTAGGAAGAGGGGACTGGTGCCTGGCTGTTCTCTCTTTCTCTGTCTCCCAAGGACCCCAGCTCACCTCCTCTTTCCCCACTCCCAGTCCCAACTTTCTCCCCCTATCTCTCTTCTATGCATTTTCTCTCTGGGCCTCAGCTCTTCTCTCTCTGTGTTGTCTGGCTTTCTCAGCTTACTCCTAGGTTCTGCTCCCTCATCACTTCAGCTAGCAGGCTGTGTTCATTTGACCTGCCCTTCCTTTATGTGCTTAAACATGTTACATTTAAATGTTTTTACAGTAGAAGTGGTCATTGCTTCTTCCCCCACCCCTTGAAAAGTCTCAGGGCCCCTGTCACTGACCACACCCCATAGACCCCTGACTCCACCTCAACACACATACAGCTGATTTTTCTTCCATCTGCTCATGGTAAGCTCCTCTCCTAAGTTAGTGGCCCTCACATTCTTGGCTGCACAGGCCTTTCTCCTGGGGCCATTCAGCATAAAACCACTCATCAACTCTAGGAGGCCTTGGTGGCTCCTAGACAATGAGCAGGAGCAGGCTGGCTTTGGCCAGCAGAAAGGGTCCCCTGAGCATACCCTGGCCTCCTCAATCCAGTGCTCCACCACTGTGGCCCTGTTCTGAGCATTCATGCTCTGGTGCCCAAGGCAGGCTGTGATGACACAGTTGGTCACACACTTGAACTGGATGATGATGGCATGGATGGTGGGTGCAACATGCTTGTTGCCTTTTTTGTTGTGCTGGGACCAGATGGAGCCCAGATGGTGGTAGGGCACCACCTTCTTGAACAGCTCCTCGGGAGGAGGAGCTGTCAGCCAGACCCATACCCATGCACCTTAGATCCTGCAGGCCCTTAAGATCCAGGCCAGTGTCCAGTGGTCTCAGCTGGAGCTCAGCAGACTGAGAATGAGGTGTGTTCTCTCTCCCCTGAGGGGACCTAGAACAAGTGACCCAGGGCCCAAGCCTAGAGGGGAAGAGAGAGCTGCACCTTCAAGCCCCTCTCACAGCTCCAGCATGGGAGGTACCTCATGCCTGCACAGACCCAGGCAATAAAGTGGTCCCTCCTGATAAAGCCTCCTGGTCACCTGCTAGCTGTCAGGCGCATGGTCCCTGGGGGTTCAGAGGTATTGGGAGCCTGCCAAAGGATTCAGTGCACATCAGGGTCTTATTAGTGTCAATGCTGTGGAGACTACAGCACAGAGCAGGCCAACCGTGGAGCTGGTTGCACCTCAGTGAGGTTCCTTCAACCCCCAGTGGCCAAGCCCCCTCAGACTTCCTATTTCTTTGCTCTCATGTAATCTTCACAGTCAGTGTGTATGGCAGGTATGTTTAGTGTCCTATATCTACTCTCTAGAGGGGGGAAGTATAGGTTTGGGGATTAATAAACTCGCTCAGGTTACAATGCTGGGAGTGGATCCAGGTTTTGGAACAAGATCACAAGATTCTGGATCAAGGGATGCTAAGGCTGGGGTGGCAGATCCTGGGAGGAAGATCCACCCAGATCCACCCTGCAGATTCCAACTGCTTACCACATCCATCCATGTCAATGCTTCTGTCACCATCTCAGGAGGGAAAGCAAGGAGGTTAGCCTTCTTCTCACACAGCAGGTTCTCTGAGGTCTAAGGCCAGAGGCAGGAAGGTTCTGATAGTGTAACCTTCCCTACTTCAGACTTTAGATCTGGCAGTTTGTCTGGTGGTGCTGCCAGACATGCCTTCCCCTCAAGAGCCGGTGGTGCTATAGCTCCAGAAGGGACACTGATGCAGACTGTGTAGGTGGCACTGGTGGTAGTAATGGAATTGCCTCTAGCTCAGGAACTTGTGATGCAGATGGTGATTTGTCTTTCTCCAGCCTGGAAGTAGGTGATCCATCTGAGGATGAAGCTGGCTTTACCCGCATAGTGGTCATTAGCATTACCTACATAGATGGCTGTGGAGGTGGCATGAAAGCTTCTTCAAGCACTAAAGCTGGTGCTTCTGATGTTGAAGGAGCAAGCTCTACTTCCAGAGTGGGTAGTGCTGATCCATGTGTAGGTGGCAAGGTAAGTGGAGCTGGACTTGCCTCTGGCTCTGGATCTGGTGCATCTGATGGTGATATGGGTGACCCAGACTCTGGAACTTGTGGAACTGATTGTGATGTAGCTGCCTCCATCTCCTGAGCAGGTGCTCCAGCTTGATGATCCTAACTCTTTGGGTGGCTGTTGTGGTGGTGCTGCAGCCACTTTCATCTCAGGAGTAGGTGTTACAGCATGTAGTGCATTGGGATCTACTTCCAGAGCAAGCACTGGTGAAAACTTGGTAGCTGGCAGTAGAGGTGGCAATAGAGCTGAATCAGTCTCTGGAACTGTCCCCGTGTCTGCCACAGGTGGTAGAATTGCTGCCACTGGAGGCATTTGCAGCTCTGGATTTGACAAAGGAGCTGGAGAAGAGGAAGGTTCCACACCACGAATGGCTCCAAGTGTTTTCCAAATACAAAGAAGATCCCACAACCTCTAGGGGAACATCCAGTTTAAAAAGTATGCCCAGACTTCAGTCTCCCAGGTGACTTGTTTGAGGCTCCTCCTTGCTCCTGGCCCAAGGGCAATCTCTGGTAGTCTATGTAGTCCAGTCCCGACCACCACCCCACAAGCTTAAGTGCAACCACCCCTAGCCTCCTCACCCTTTGGGCCTGACTCAAAGGGCTCCAGGTGGCTCATCTGTGAAAGCAGAATCATGGCATGGTGCTCCAGGGCAGAGCCAGGTAAATGCACCTGGGCATAGACCACCAGCAGGTTGTAGGGAGAGTCTGCTGGTTCTAGGAAATCATCAGGGTATTGGTCCAGCCAGGTGTTCAGGAGGGAGGAGAGGGTGCTGAGGGCAGGTGGGTGGGTATCAGAGTCAGAAACTGGCCTTTCTTCCATGCTGTCCCCCAGGGACCCTCCCACTGGAACATAAAGCCCATAAGGACAGGGAAGGGTTTTGCCCATAAGGACAGGGAAGTGTTATAGTCTGACACTGACACACAGTAGGAGCTTTATCAATATGTGAGGATGGGACAGGGTCTGTCCTTCTGTGCTGGGCCTTCCTTGTTCCCAGCCAGTAATTCTGGCCTGAGGAGCTGCCTCATCTTCTGCCATGTGTCATGTGTCTCTTCTTCCCACTGACACTGACCTCCCAAATGAGGCACAGCTCATTTAGGGGCACAGCTGGTCCTGCCATCCCTGCAGGAAGCAGACAGGACTGAGGTCCATGGCAGATTTGGAGCAGGCTGCTCCAAATTGTGTGTCTGCATGAAATGGTGTTTGGGAGCCTTGGGGCTGTGATGTGACTGTGGTGGGGAAGGGCTCTCTCAGGGACTTACAATGAACTCCCAGGGTCCTCTGCAGCCAGTATGCCTGGGCCCCACCCACAGCTTCCTTTGACCCTTTCCTACTGGAGGGGGAAGTGCTCTGGACTCAGCACTCCAGGGGTGTCATAGGATGAGTGGGGCCCGTGTTCTGCCCAGCCCTTCCCTGCCACCCACCATCCAACTCCTCTCACTGGTCTCAGGTGAGGAGAAGCCCTACCCCTCTCCCAAAGTGCACTCACTTTTTCATTTCAAGGCATATGTCAGGCCTGCCACTGTCACAGCATTTACATCCATATCCAGGAGAGACCATGAGCATGTCACAGCTAACTCACTGAGTGCACCCCCTGCTTAAGATGACTTGTGTTACTGCCCGCAGTCCCAACTCAAATGGAACACAGAAGAGCAGGGAAATTTGTCTCCTTTGTTCACTGCATGAAGCTACATGCTTCAGAAATTGTCTGCACCTAGTAGACACTTGATGTATACTTGGTAAAGGAATGAGTCCTAAGCAGCAGCTTCTGAGGCCTGGGGTGAGTCTGGACCCCTTTGGTGGCCCCCAATAATCCCTGCTCTGATGACACCAAGGTTGGAGGCACTGAAAAGGTCTCAAGCCTCCTTTAGAAATGAGAAAACTGGGATCAGTAAGCAGGTGAGACTGAGAGCTTCTTCACTGGGAAGAGGAAAGTCCTGCCTAGGAACAACCCTGCCCCTCCAGCTACCATGTCCACTGAGCCAGGCTCAGGGAAGCACTTTCCATGGATTCTCCCAGTTAGTCCTTACAATCAACCTTGAAGATTTTTCCTTTAAATGCTCCCCGTCCCAAAAAGGAAACTGAGGCCAGTGGGTGAAATGACATTTCTGAGACACAAGCATGTTGGGGGCAGAGCAGTCAAGTGGCCAGAGATGGGGCTGGCTCTCACCTGTGGAAAAACCAGTCCAGGACCTGCTCATTGGTGGTGAAGACCTGGTATGTTCCAAGGAAGATGTTGATGTACATGAGGTCACCCTCCAGGAAGGCAGGTACCAGGTGCTCCTCCAGCATCTCCCAGTTGCCTGCCTTGACCATCCACCCTGTGCAGCTCTCCTCCCTCATGAAGGTCGAGTTGTTCTTCCTCAAGGGTGGGACAGAGGAGGCACATGTGGTCAGAGGCAGAACTGTAGACCCCCAGATGAGGCTGGGTTGTGGGCAGACCTGATGCACCCAAGCCCTCAGTGACTTGAGGCCAAGGGTGACGTGTGTGCCTCTAGCAGAGCAAGGTCCTCAGCCTTAAAATTGAATTTGAGGTGAGGAAATAATTGAAAGATAAGATCCTAGACCCAGTGAAGTGCAGATACCTGGAGTGAACCTGGGGGGAGAAAGACCCCTGCAGGCCTGATGATCTGAACAGATGCCTCAGGGAACAGCAGACCCACCTGGTCAGTAACAACATTCAGGCTTCACTGCTCATGGGTGAAAGCCACAAGGCTATGCCATTCGCCTCCCTGACCCTGGATCAGGAAAATGAAAAGAGCCAGTAAGGCTGGGTGCAGGGATGCTCCCACCCAAACAGCCAGCCAGTGATAAGTGAACTGCTCCAGTCTTAGGTACCTGGCCCTCACTCTTGAAAATGATGTCTGCATGTCCTCTGTTCAGCCATCCCTTTCCTGGGAGCCTCTACCAGTGGCAGGAGGGATCAGTGCCTTGGGGTACATGGGAGTGTTCAGGGCAGCAGGGCTGACAGGGCCACAGGGAAGAACCGTTCAAGGTCCAGCAGCACCGAAGGCCAAATCACTGCTCTAAGCTGCCTCCCTTCTGGAATATTGTGCAGTTTGAGTCAGGGCTCAGCTCCTGACCTGGGAAGGTCAAGAGGAGAGTTATGGGAGATGGCAAGAATCCTCCTAAGTGAGAGCAGCTGTATGGCTTGGAGCAGATGTGGAAGGACAGTCACAAAGACTGCTGCCCAGGGACATGGTGCTGGGGAGTGGAAACAGAAATACAGCAGCAAAAAGCACATGTGTGTGAAGTGAGCCCTCCCCTCAGCCTACCATGAAGGGAAACCCATGCAAAAGTCTCCTCTTTGCTATTCCTTTAACCATATGAATTGACCTGCCCCCTGGTCTATGGAAAGGCAGTGTGGTGAGTGGCTGGTGGGGACCCAGGTTTCTTGGGAAGTGAGATATTGGGCCACTCAGGGGTGAAAGCCCTGAGAGAGGGAGCAAGGGAGAGACCAGGGTGGAATACAGGCCCTGGGGTGCTCCCCCATTGTTGCAGCACCCCAATCAACACCTGCTCCTACCTGGAACCAGCGCTGGCTCTGGCTGGGGCCATGAGGGACCTGCACTTTCTGCAGAGAGATGGTGGAGCTGAGGCCATTCTCCAGCTCCTCGCCAACCACCTGCATGGAGCTCTGTGAACACAGTGCCCAGCAGCTGGGCCAAGAGGCATCAGCAAGTGGACTGCCTTATTTCACAAGGGAAGCTCCTCCTTTTTGGGGCTGGGACCCAGATCAGTCCCAGATGGGTGACTGCCTTTCCCTCCAGGCCCATTGGAGAGGAGATAACAACTGAGGGCTCAGGGTTAACACTGGCACACATGGGTGCCACCCCAAGATGAGCCTTCCCACCCTTACAGCCATGACCTGGCAAGTGACTGGGAAGGACTTACTGGGGTCCTGTCTCTGACAGCCTGCTCCTTCTCAGGGTGGTCCCACTGTTCATGTCTTCCCCCCACTGGGAGGTGGATGGGACATGGAGTTGCCCAGGCAGGAGGAAAGTAGTGTCATGTGCTGAATTGGCTGTCCCTGGGCCACCCCACATTAACTTTGGGTATCTTCTGGATGATGGCCAAGGGATTTGTGGCTGAGGCCTGAGCCAATGTTGCTCATTCCTGCTTTGGTTGAGGCTAGAGCCTCATGAACAAATAACACAGCAGGAAAAAATTTTCCCTCTTGGGTGTCTCTGCTAAGTGAGCTGGGAAGGGGCTGCCTTTGGAATTTGGGTGCTTGGTTACCAGAGTTCCAAGTTCTCTGGGGACTCTCACCAAGGAAGTGAGGTCACCTCCTTGGTCCCCTTACCTGGGCCCCTCAACTGTAAGAACTTCCTCTGCACATCTGTCTGTCTGTCCTCCTCACCTAGACCACCTTTTACACTTGACACAGTTCTGCCAACATGTTCCTCCCCGTAGCAACCTGGGAAGGGTTGTGTGCAGCTCAGGCCCCAGCTATGAGGAGACCAGACTGATTCAGACCCAGCTACTCATTCTTTTCAGTTTTGTGACCCCAGACTAGTCACTGAGGCCTCCCCAGTCTCCTGATTGACACAGTGGGAATCATTCTAGCATGTGCTTCCTGGGAACACCATCAAGCCTAATTGGGGAGAACACTGCAAACCCCATAGTCTTGTTTCCCATGTAGATAATACACGGAAAGACATGTGATAAACTGCTAGAGATAGATGTAACATCCAACAAAATTCAAAATAGTGCTGGGTAGGGCTGTGTGCACTTAGGAAACTCACTTTTACCCCTGGATTCATGTCTCAGTCTGCACCATGATGAGGTTGAAAGGAGATGAAATTCAGCCATTTTTGCTGTGCCATGATTCCTTCCAGAGTCTTCCTATTGTAATTTGATTCAGATGCAAGTGCCTCCTCTCAACCTCTATGGTGGGCTGCCTGTGCCCTGCGTCCCTGCCATCTCTGCTTCCAGGTACAAGCAGGCTCAGATAATCCCTCTTGGACTGAGTCCTGTCTTAGTGATGTGCTGCTAAACAAAATAATATGGCTAACTGTCAGAACACCCCTCTTAAGACCTATGCAAAATGCTTTTTTGTCTTCACCACTCTCTCTTGTGAGTGAACTCTCTCTTTCAGTCCATCCTCCATTTAAAATGAATCTTGCACACAACCATTCCAGGGCCCACAGGATGGAGGAATAGAGTATGGATTAGAGTGGACTTACTGATATTCTATTCATGAACTATTGTGATTAGTAATGGAAGTAAATGTAGCATTGATGTGGAGAAAGTGGCCATGGTAGCTGCTGATGGTAGGGAGTGGGAAGAAGAGATGTGATGTGGGGGCATTTTCAGGACTTGGAGCTGTCCTGGGTGGTACTACAGGGATAGTTACTGGACATTGTATGTCCTCCCATGGCCCACTGGGTGGACTGGGGGAGAGTGTAAACTATAACGTGGACCATTGACCATGTGATGCAGCAGTGCTCAGAGATGTATTCACCAAGTGCAATGTATGTCCCATGATGATGGAGGAGGTTGTTGTTATGGGAGGCGTGGAGTGAGTGGGGTGGGGGATATATGGGGACCTCATATTTTTTTACTGTAACATTAAAAAGAGAAATAAAGATAAAATGAATTCTGCAGATCACCACAACAGGACTGGGAAGCAGCTCCTCCCCCAGCTGAGCCTTGGTTGAGGATCTGTGCACAGCAGCTGCCTTCCTTACCTCCTCTCTGGTCAAACTCCCTCTGGCTCTGACTCTTCCCCTGCTGTGCTTTTCCCAGGTTCCCTCTTCCCACACTGTGAACAGGGCTGTCTCCCTCTTGTCATTCTGGTCACAATGTGTCACCTCAATGTGTCATTCTAGACCCTCTCACCTGGTGGTCCCATAGCCCTCCTCACAGCACCCTGCTTAGCCTTCTCTATAGCTTTCCTGTGATATTGGGGCAAGGTGAATATGCTTTGCTTTGGGGAACATGTCATTTTGGAAACCAGAGGCAGGCAGTTGGGATTGAATCATGTCTCACGTGAAGATACATTCAAGTCTTCATCTGTTTTCCTGGAGTAGTGAACCCATTTGGAAATAGGGCTTTTGAAGGTATTGCCATTATTTAAGGTGCAAACTCATTTATCAATAGGATTTTTGAGGATCACATTTGGAATAGGCAAGTCAGTCATAGTAAGACGTAATCCATATCACTGGATCCTTATAAGAAGAAAAAAGCCAGTCAAATTCAATACAAGGCAGAATTCAGTGGAAAGTCAAAGAGCATACACAAGGAGGGAGACATAACCATGTCATAGAAGCAGATATACAAGCCAAGGATCCCCAAAGTTTGTAGCTGTGCAAAACTTGCTCTCTATAGATATCAGAGAGAAAATGTGGCCATTCAAGACCTTGATTTTGGTCTTCTAACATCCAAAATTTGAGGTGACAAATTCTGCTTGTTAGCCAATCAGCATGTGGAGTGCCATAACTGCCCTGGAAAATCAGGATATTATCAATGAAAGCAATTTAAGTACTTAAAAATTAAAAATGGAATCTAAAGAAATGGTCATCTAAGCCAGTGATGGAACAAAACTAATATTGTAATTCATGGAAAGTGAGAAAATAAATAAATACTTTCATAAAAACGGAACTAATGAAATAATTGTGTAAGCCTACTTATTTGCATGGTGAAGGAATTGTTATTCATTAGGAGGAAACTGTGTTATGACTCTGTTGCCTGAGTTTGCCATTATTTTTTAAATTACAGATTGAATGATCTATTTTCAGAAATTGAAGTCTTGTTGCTGGGTACTGCTATATGTCTCATTATTTCCTTCTCACACATGTTATTTCTGACACATTTTAAAGACATAATTATGTATGGTATTATGGAAATCTGGTCCTTCAATTATTGGCCTAAATATCAATCCAATCCATGCCAATATTTAATTTTATTTTAATTTAATATGTTACATCTGCATTTGTGACCTAAAGACTTGTGTAAATTTTTCCCTGTATTGGATTGTAAAGGCCACTCTCCACAAAATTTTGTTTTTCACCTTGACCACATTTTTACCTAATTAATTCATAACAACTTTGATAAAGATATACTCATGATACAGTTAATTATGAAATTTTTCTATCAAGAATTAAATGAGAAAGAAATCAGCTTATATAAAGTGATAACTGCATAAGAAATGCTAATTTAAAGAAACAAATTTTGTTACTCAGTGCAATAAATATCTAAAAATGAGGAAAAATCAATAAATTTATTATATAGAAATAATTAAAAGATAGCTTAAAGGAAAAATAAATAAATATATTTTGAGACTTCTCAGGCAAGGAAACACTTGCCAGTAGAGAAATTTACTAAGTGATGGCTAATGGAAGAAAAAATTTTGAGATAATTGAGTCAGCGAACTGAGTTATACATGGAGTGCATGTTAATTAACCTCTTTCCTTGATAAAATGGATTGCTTCCAGAGGTTCATTCACAGTGGGTTAGAAAAAGTCCTATTGTTTTTGTTCAGCAAAGGAGCACTCAGTTAGGTTTTTAATAGTTTTGGATCCTGGGATCATACAAATTGCAAAATTCTATGTGTTTCTGTTGGTTAGAACTTTTGATGAAAAGTAATGGTCAGATTTTATTTCTTTTAGGAAAGTGCTTAAATATATGGATTTCTTTTCTTTATAAATATTCTCTTGATTTTTTCCTTTTCAGGAGTTGACAGGATGACCTCACAAAAGAAATGTAAATTTTAGATATTCAGCTCTATACTACCATTTGGTTTCAAGTGGCATTTTCAAGGGATTCCATTATGCTTTTTTCAAGACTTTCAGTCTGCTTCTGACACATGAACTGCCATGCCAGTAGTTGTGCAGAAGCTTTCAAGGCTCCATGAACAGTAAATCTGACAAAAGCAATGATTACAACCAAGCAACCTAACTAATATTTGTGGGTAACCCCTTACTCATCAAATTCAAATGATTTGAAAGATTCTATGTGCTATTTTCACAAACTGGGCAACCAATTAGCATTCTCTTCAGACAATTATATAGGGAACATAATTAAAAAGAGATGTTACCTAGCATACTTGCTATGCCTCATTTGTTCATGAATGAGTTAAATTATATGTATAGAAGATTTTCAAAGTAGAGACTTATTCTAGACTGGGTAATACTCATAGCATAATTTGCTAATATTGGAGAACAAAGGAGTCAAATATCTTGAGATCAGTCCTTAAAACACCTACCCTGAGAATGGAAAGTCTGAATAAGCAAACTCTTTGCTTTATAAAAATGTCTGTTTGCTCAGATGAACCTAATGTATGTACAGATATACTGAATCATGAGAATTTCCTGAAGTAAACAATGAAGTTATTTATTAGCTTGTAGTCTTAACTTCCTGATCAAGATTTGTGGAGCACATAGTAATGTTTATGCAGAAGACTCTGTTTTCAGCATAGCCAGCCTGAACTGAAATATAGATAATCACAGTCAATAAAGAAGGAACAAAGAAATTCTGCAGTTATGTAAATAGATTTTCCCCCTAAGATTGTATATGTTCCACCATAAGAGGCCGAGTTATATCTGGAATTTTGATATTTCAAACCAGGACTTGTCTAATTTCCTGTACTTATTGAGGGAGAGTTTAATGGTATTAGTGACATTATCTAGAACACTTGTCAAATTCTAAACTTCAACATGTAGGATTTTTTCCACTTATCATGACTTTTGTAATGTTTGAACTGAAGATGATTGAAGATAAAAAAGTTCCAAGATTCCTTTGGCTAAGTTATTGATTAGTAAATTGAAGCTCAGTTTTTCTCCCTCTTGAATAATATATCTAAAAATTTCTTTTAGTGATTAGGTAAGTGGATGATTCAAGTAGAGCTTGGATTTTCTCAGGGATAATAGGCAACCAGGCATCAGTTTACTAAGGAAAAAATTCAAAAGTCCTATTTATACATAGCGGCACATAGGTTTTTTATGCAATACAATATCCATGGGGGTACACCTAATATGTTTATGGACAAAATACCTGTGATGGTTAGGATAATGTGTCAACTCAGCCAGGTAATGGTGTCCAGTTGCTTGATTAAGCAAGCACTGGGCTAATTGTAATACAAGGACATTTATGAACTTCTGTCACCAGTGACTTCACTGCATAGATAGTTGATTACATTTACATCAATCAGGGAGATTGCCATCAGTAATGAGTGACACTTCATCCAATCAGCTGAATGCCTTAAAAAGACTTACTAGTATTCTATAGAATTATTGTGACTCTAGCAATAGAAGAAATTGTATCATTGCTATGGAGATAGTAGCCACAGTAGTTGCTGAGGGCAAGGAGAGGAAAGAAGAGATGTGATGTGGGGGCATTTTCTGGACTTGGAGTTGTCCTAAATGATATTGCAGGGTCAGATGCTGGGCATGATATATCCTACCATAACCCACTGAATGGACTGGGGGAGAGTGTGAGCTACAATGTAAACTATAATCCATGTGGTACAGCAGTGCTCCAAAATGTATTCACCAAATGCAATAAATGTGCCACAATGATGAAAGAGGTTGTTGATGTGGGAGGAATGGGGGGATATGAGGTATATGGGAACCTCTTATATTTTTTAATGTAACATTTTTTGTGATCTATGTATCTTTAAAAAAGACAAAAAATAAAATTTAAAAATACAAAAAAGGGGGAGGAAGTGATTCTAGCATTCTGGGAGCATTTCCCATCTCATCTTTGTAGAGCCAATATCTCCCTGAACCTCATTAACAGTCCATGGCATGAGTTGGTAATGGAGAAACACAAAATATCATCACTGGATTCCCTTACTTCCACACTTATAAGAAGCAAGGATCTGGGTGAGAGCGCTTACAACACCTTAACAGAGTTTTGAGGGGCCAAAAGTTATAATGATGTTAGCTGGTTCCTCCTAGATATTCTGGAAACTGTTACAAAAGAAAGATATGAGTTAAAGTCTTAAAATTTGAAACTTAAACACTGCATGAATGATGCAAAAGTTTCTATGTGTGCTCTGAAAGGAAATTTTGTCTCTTGTAATCAAAGGCTTAAAATATCTGAGAGTCAAACACAGGCTTTTTTTCCTCTATTTTTGTAAATGTTACATTAAAAAATACATAAGAGGTCCCCATATACCCCCCACCCCCCTTATCACACTCCTCCCACATCAACAACCTCTTTCATCATCATGGTACATTCACTGAATTTGGTGAATACATTTTGGAACACTGCTGCACCACATGGATAATGGTTTACATTGTAGCTTACACTCTCCCCCAGTCCACCCAGGGGACCATGGCAGGACATACAATGTCCAGCATCTGTCCCTGCAGTACCACCCAGGACAACACCAAGTCCTGAAAATGCCCCACATCATATCTCTTTTTTCCTCTCTTTTATAAATAGTGGAGTTACAAAGGAAAAGAAAATCTCAACCCTGCGGGGTTTGTGCAGTTAAAGTGAAGGCATTGATTGGAAAGGAGTGGAACCCAGTGGATTAGGATGGAGACATATGGGTGATGATAATATTGGTGGAGATATTGGAACCTTAAATTCTGCTGAGACTTTACCAGATAAGCCCAAGATGGCCTGCGCTATAGAGACCACACATTGTCAGCCTTGAATCACCCAGCCTCCAGCCTGCCCCAGGGAAACTGGATCTCCTTCAGCCCAGAAGCCAGAAGTAAGTACAAGCCAAAATGAAGCCTGCACTGCTTAGCCTCTGGCCTGCCCACAGGGAATCTGGACCTGCTCCCAGCCCTGAGGCAGGTACCAGTCAAATTCCAGCATGCTTGACAGCCATGCACTGTGGGACTCTCATGGCCATAGATGTAGACTCTCTCTATTCCTTGGTGTGGTGGTTGTCCATCCTCACCTCCCTGTCAGCTGACCTGGGTAAGTCCAATGAACTGGAGAGTAGGTTTTGCAATTCTGCTGAGGCTCGGGGCCCAGCTGGCACATGGATGGTCCAGAGATTCAGGTCTTCAAGCAAAAACAAATCCCAGCACCAATCACAAGTTCAGTAAAAGTGACAGAAGAGGCATGTGTTGAGATGTCACATCTGAGACTAACTCTATCATAATCAGGAGCACAAATTCCATAGTAGAACCCATTGGCAAGGCACTGAACTCCAGAGCCATCTGCCATGACCATAGGACCTGGGTGCTTCTGTAGCCTTCAGGAGCATCAGTACCTGGGGTTGTATCTTCTTTGGCTGTCTCTGGGATCCTGTTGAGATGTGCATAAGCACAAGCTCTCTGATGACCTCCCAACTCATTTTGAAGTGTCTTAGCCATATAAATTCATTTGTCTTGATCATTTCCCCCTTTTATTCAAGGTCTTTTTCTAGTTGCATCACCAGTTGGTGATGGTAGTAATCCCTCGGTACCAGGGAGGTTCATCCCCAGGAGTCATGTCCATGCTGGGGGGTGGGAAGGTAATGTATTTACATGCTGAGTTTGGCTTAGAGAGTGGCCACATTTGAGAAACATGGAGGCTCTCAGGAGGTAACTCTTACGCACTCTACAGCTCTAGGCCTACTTGAGATTTCAAGCACACAGGCTCATAAGCATAGTCATCAGAATCAAGGGCCCATCATTGGACCATTCTTCACTGGTCTTTGCCTCAAGGAGCTGTCTTTGGATGTAAGTTTCTGATAATCTTTTTCCAGTTGTAACTTTGGCCAGAAATGAACTTCTCTATCATTCCCTGGGACAGTGATAGAGCTTTCCTTGTCCTTTCTTTTTGGCATTTCAGCTCTTTGGGTCTCTGATGTTGAAAGGACTCTCTATATTTCAAAATCTCCCAATTCTTGCAAACATGTCTGAGAACCGAAACTCAATTGACTGGAGCTGTTCTTCTCTGAAGCCCTGCTCTCATTCAAGTTCATAACAGCAACATTTCCCATTCCTGACTGCTTTCCAGTGTCTCCCTAACTAAGTCTAATCACAAGGAATCATAAAAGGCAAGAAATCCTGAAGGAACTGATTTAAGTTTGAGAATGAAGAGATAGGACATTTAGTTAAATGCAATATAACATTTCATCCTTTTTGGAGATATTCCTGAAAGACAGTGATGGAGGAAAATTCTCAGAATTTTGAGGGGTGCATCTGGTTGTTCATTTTGTTTGGAAAGAGAAACAGCCATATATGTGATTGTATATCAGTTTCAAGGCTGTAGCCAATGATTTGGCTGGGTTGTCCAGAACATGGAAGGAACATGACTGAAATATCATTGGCAAGGGAGTCTGGGGAAATTTACTGAGTGACATTCATGGAACAAAAGTAGGCAATGTTCTAGGGAGGAGGATGGAAGTTTGCTGATCACTGTTCTACTCCTTTATGACATTTTATTTATTTCCTATGGCTGCTGAAACAAATTAGACAGACTGAAAGATCTTAAAGAACAGAAATTTATTTTCTGTCAGGCCCAGAATTCTGAAGGCAAGGTATAGTAAATTCCATTTTCCCTCTGAAAGCTCTACAGAAAAATCCTTCCTTGAATCTTCCAGCTTCTTTTGGCTCCCAGCAATCCCTGTTATTCCTTGAATTGGAGGTGATCACTCTAATATCTGCTTCCATCACCACATGGCCTTCTTGTGTGTAGTTGTCTCCTCTTCTTAAAATTCAGTCACTGAATTTAGAATATTTTGTATATGATGCATATGAAGTTCAGGTTAATCATGGGAACTGCAGGAATATCATTCAGCCATAAAAAAGAATGAAGTGGGAAGTGGCTGTGGCTCAGTCTGTTGGGCTCCCATCTACCATATGGGAGGCCCTGCATTCATGTCCCAGGACCTCCTTGTGAAGGCAGGCTTGCCCACACACCACAGGGAGCCACTGGTGCACAAGTGCCATGGAGTGCCACCTGGCCTGCAAGTGCCATGGAGAGCCAAGTCAGCAAGGTGATGCAACAAAAAAGGGGAGACAAGTAAAAACACAGAACAGTGTGCAGCAAATGGACACAGAATGCAGACAACAAGCAAGCTGCAAGGAGGGGATAAATAAAAATAAATACAGACACAAAGAAGTACTGACAGTGAATGGATGAAGAGAGCAGATAGCAAGCAAGCCGCAAGGGGAAGGGTAATAAAATTTTTCTAAAAAAAGGGAATGAAGTATTGATATGTGTTACAGCATGGATGAACCTTAAAAACATTATGCTGTGTGAAATTAGCCAGACAAAATAAAGGACATACACTTTTGATTCCATTCATGTGAAATATCCAAAATGGATAAATCCATAGAGATAGAAAACAGATTAGTGTTTGCAGGAAGAAATGGGGAATAACTACTTACTTATTAATAGTATCAAGTTTCTGTGTGTCGTGATGGAAAAGTTCCAGACCTAGACTGTGATAATGGTTGCACAACATTGGATGTACTTCATTCCTCTGAATTGTACACTTTTACAATGGTAAAATGGCAAATTTTATGTTCTGTGAATTTTGCAAAAATAAAATATATCTTTAGCTTTTATTCTGGAATTGTCTTTTTAGTTATCTATTACTGTCAGATTTTTCTTAACACCTTTTGAATGTTTGTTCTTTGCCATTTATACATTTAATATTTTTACATATTCCTGATAATTGATTCTTTTTTTCTTAATGATATATGACTTCTTACCTGGAGAATATTTCCTCTATAAAAAGGTTTTTATCTGATATTAATATTGCCTCTATCATGTACTTATGTTGGTATGTGTAAAGAACATATATATTCAGCCAATTTCCTTTCAGTCAGTGGATTTTTATAATTAAACTGTGTTGTATATATACATGAGTTGTATTATGTTAAATAGTATTATGTTCTTCTTGCCTTATTTTGGGGTATTTCTATGTTTTTAGAATTCTTTTTAAATTCCTCTCTTGGCTTTTTCAGGCTTACCCATTTTTGTTCACTATTGATTGTTCTAGGGATTTAAAATTTCCTTTTAATGTTCACAGTTCACTTAGGGTTAACATTGCACCTCTTCATGTAAAACACAGAAAACTTCCAACAATGCAGGTCTGTATAACTTGTACATTTATGTATTTGTTATATTTATTTTTTCACTCTAAATTTAAACCTGTGAGTTGGTATCATTTTGTATTACTCAATTTCATGTAATTTAGGAAGTTAGTAAATTTAAATTTTCTATTAATTCAGACATTTACCATTTCTAATCATCTTTAGTCTATATTTATTTTCCATTTGGTATTATTTCTCTTCAACATGAAAAACTTCTCAGTGCAAAATGTGATGACAAAAAGGCACTATTTTTTTTAAGAGCTTTTATTTTGCTCTCTTTTTGAAGTGTATTTTTACTGGAAAAGAACAGGTAGAAACAGCTGAATTGCAATTATATTTGGCTTCGTCCCTCTCCTTTTTCCACCACACTGTCACTGCTTTCCCCCATGAGCACATAAATTATTCTCTTAAGAACCTCTAGAAAGCTTGCCTCAGGTACCTATGGCTTCTCTCTGTGTCCTGAGATTCCCCTGAGTCTATTGATAGTAAGCCTTTCAATCGTTCCATAATATTTCACATATCCCCAGCATTCATGTACTGAGGCTTAAGTCAGTTCACAATGAAAAGGAGCTAGTCTCTTGAATGTCTTCTTCAATAATTCTTACAAATTTTTATAAGAAATTTCCTAAAGTTTTATCCTATAAATTGGCTCTCTAAAAAGCCAAAAGGTAGAATAACATAGCCTTGACAGGAGGAAATAACTTGTGATGAGAGCATCATTAGGTAAGACATGGCATTTGGTCTTCACAGTGAAGAAGTCTGTGTAACAAGAGGGAGGATGCAAAATGGTAGAAGTAGAGGAAGGATGATCACATATGTAAGACGTTACCAGGAGGACTCTTGAAACCAAACAGTTACATGTCTACAGCAAGTGAAGTATGTCATTGACCTACACTGGTGAGCATAAGTGAGAGAAATTTCAGATAAACTTTCACCTAATGGATAAAAGTTGTCTTTTCAATTCTGGATGTTATATTAGTATTTAAATATTTTCTATTATTTAAACACACATTCAATTTTAGTTTGAATAGAAGATACTCTTCCCTATCACTTTGAAAATTACACAATTTGGATATATGTCAATGTTTATTTAATTTATAACTTCCACAATACATTAAATTACTCTTTAAAAAATTAAAAATATTTGGAAATTGAGCTCAGAATTGGGGATGTTGTTACCAGAAAGTAAATATAAACAAAGAACAAAAGTGAATGAATGTCCATAACATTTAGCCTTTAAAATGCAAAATATTTTCCAATTAAAATGTCTTTGAGTTCATGATACATAAATTTTCCAAATTTCTCTGATGTTTATTACTTTTGCAATGTGTGTTCCATCTTGAAATGGCCACAGATACAAGCACAAACGAATTTTCAATAAACTTTTTTGTTGTCTTGGCTTAATTGGTTTACTTTGGGTTGTAATGGAGGAATGGAATGTGTGGATTCATTACAAGACAGATACTCAGGAAGACTTTATCACCATTGCTTGAAAATGAAGGAGAAAAAAAATGGGCACAATGGCTCTGAAACTGGAATATTGGTGAATTTAAAGGTATGGAATCCATCATAATGTCAGAAAAAGAAAGCCTTCCAATACACACATCTAAGAAAATCCCCACTTGGTGTAACGAGGTGTTCACCCAGACTGCAGTTTGTGGCTTAGTGCTGGCTGAGAAACCATTTCCATTTCTGAAATCCAGAGTCCAGAAGCCAGTCTCTGAAGACCAAAAAATGGTTCCTTCCAATTAACAGATTCCTTACAAATACCCGGATCACATATTCCCATCTCCACCTCCAGTAATGGTGGTCAGACATGAACCAAAAAGAGCCAAAAACACAAATTGCATAACTGAAACTCTCAGCACACTCTTTATGATTCTGGTTGTTATGTCCACATTAGACACTTCTCAGGTCCTCAGAAATGATTAAGAGGTTTTTACTGAGTCAACATCTAAGGTCATATCCACTGTGGGAAAAAAATAAGACAGTTAGCAAAAGGACAGACTACATACCCACTCCACATTTTTACTGAAAATGCCCAAATATGGAGTTGAATTATACTCATTTAATTCCCTTTTCCCTAAAGCAAACTTCTCCTGAGGAAATTCATCTAGAACCATTGATGAATTCAAAATATCCTTGTTTTACAGCAAATTGGGCCTTTCACTCACAATAGGGATTCTGTTTGTATAAACTATATGTTATTTGATTATTCTCTTTAATGCATAAGATCCATGAAGGTTGATACCATCACAGTTGTTTGCTCTCAAATTCAATATATATGATAGCACACTCCCAATCAAAATACAGACATCATTAATAAAGAAAATAATATTCTATTTATTGTAACATAATTTTGAAAATTAAACTTTAAAATTGCTATTGTTATATCAAAATTAAGAATTAACGTTAGGAGGCCAGGGTCAATGGATTACCTCTAGGTTAATTTTATTCAACATTCAAAGTACTCATCATCCACCTGTGATTACCAGTTTGGACAACACAGGTCAAGGGCATGAATGAAATATATTTTCTTTAAAATATCTGGTGCAGTTGGATCTAATCTATACTCAGTGCTGAGAACTAATGGTTGTGGCACATAGAACTTTTATGTGCCAGAATTGAACTAATGCCCATATTTAATATTTAGCTTTTTGAGTAGTTGTTTGTTCCAGAACCCATTGTGGGAATTTATGCAGATTCTTTACCTTGGAAGTTCAGCACCCTTGGCTTCATCTGTAGAATAATTTTCAGTTGGGGCTCCAGTTCTCTGACCAGCTCCCCCAGCTGGCAATTAGGTCTGATATCATTCTCCTGTGAGACCACTGGTCAGGAAGGGCGCAATATACCCCCAAGATGGGGCTCCTTCTGCAGTGAATTGCTGCAGTGCAGGCAGCAGATATGTATACATTTTATGTATACTGGGTTTTCAAGATAAGTCAGGCAGATATGACATCTACTGGCTCCTTTAAAGTGTTCAGCCATATCCACTGTCTAGTTAAAATCTCCATGAGGGTAGAGTTTACATGACTTGAATGAGCGGGATGCTTTCACCTTTACATTCATAGAGTTGTCATGTACCTTCTATGTGCAATCATTAACACCACATAATGCAAATGAAATATACATACAAATATAAAACTCATGTCCTTGAACTTCTGATATTTGGAATCTAGTTGGAATGAAGAATGCAATTCATTATTTGGCACTAAGTTGAAGTCATGAAAGGCTCTAGACCTGTAGTGTCCAATATGATAGACACAAAACTCATGTGGTTCATGAGCACCTGAAAATTCACTTGATCTAAATCGAGATGTGCTATGAGTATAAAATACAGACAGGATGTTGAAGATGCAGTAAGTAAAAGAGAACATAAATTTTTCCATTAATAACTGTTTATAATCAATTACATATTGAAATAATATCTAGGATATTAAATTAATTGGACTTGTTTCTTTTTATACTTTTTAAATGTGGTTACTAGAAAATTTCTGATTACATATGGGAATCACACTGTATTTATATTGATCACTACTGGTATAGACTCAGAGACCACTGAACTACTCCCCCAGCTTGTGTGACTTTGATGTAACAAAAACACATAGCAGCAGCTGAGAAGTTGAAGTCATTGGAGACAAATCTGGTAGATTTTTCTAAGCTATGATTTGATAGAGAAATCTAAGACTATATCATTTTTTTGCCTGAATATTGAAAATGAAGGTGTTGTCTACTATTCCTAGAAGAGTGGGCTCAAGAGTCCCAAAGCAGACATTGTGGGTGGCATTGAGTTGTCCTCAGGCAATACTTCCCAAAATAATAAATTATCAGTTGCCTTGTCCTTGCTCTCTCACATCTGCCATTTGTAGAAATTTGAGAAATAGAATTGAAATTACATAGGATGGTACTCACCACTCATCCACTAGGTTCTCTGGCTACAGCTGTTTCCTCGGTCAGCTCAGTTCTGAAGTTAAATCCATTACCAGTCCCTCTTTTCACTTTAATCATGTCTCTACTCTTGATTTAATTAAGTCTTGATTAATCTTGGCATAAATGATAACATAAAAAGGTTATTACAAAGTTGGTCATTTTGTCTTAAAGTTATTTTGCCTATTAGTATGAACAAATATTTCCATGTTGTTATCATTCTCAATTATATTTTAAACATTAGTTCTGTTGGTAGTAAGATTTGGTATTATGACAAACTTTTAAAACAACATATTTGGCATTGACATTAATGCTTATTAATAGAATTAGTTTCAAGAAGACTTTTTTTTTCTTTTTGCTCACAAAATAAAACTTCATAGCATTTAGGTCAAAGGAATTAATTACACCTATTCAGAAGTTCCTAAAATCACACTCTGTAAACTGAAGCCATCTATCAAAAATGCTTTTTCTCCAAGACTGTGAAAACCTCCTTTTATAAATTTGGTAAAGAAAATGCCAGACTGTCCCCTGACAATCAGTAAACAAGTCATGATTCTGTATTTTATCAAAATATCAAAAGTAAAATATATTTATGACTGTATATTTTTATAATCATATTATTTTCTCCATCTGACATGTTATAAAAAGATATAGGGCCTTATTTATACAAACCATTGTTGTTTTCTTTATAAAACAAAGATTTTTCATCCTTTGAATGTCCCATTTGTGTTCATACTTGTGGGTTTAGAGAGAGAATGTAGAGTTAGAAGACATGGGGGAGGGGTAAGATTACATTTTCATGGTCAAATCAAGTCTTTCCTTTGCAGGGTGATCAGTTTCTGGATTTTGATGGGCACTCTTACCATTTGAAATCCAGAGCAGAAACAATTCAAAATCTCAAGATCTATTGTTTCACTTAGGCAAGGTGAAAAATAGAAAACTCTAACAAATATACACAATATTTTTAGAAGTCATTCCACTTTGCTTTTGTCCTTCACTTTAGAATTACAATTATATTTCCTATGTACATAATATTTATATGAAGTATTTATTTCTAGTCATCATTTTCATAACTTTAAATTAATTTATTTAATAATGACTTTTAGGATATTCTCACTTTTGGGGAAGCAGTTAATCTTATGCTTATAATATCATTGAATTTGCTCATGGAGGATTGATCCCTAATGTGTTTTCCATTTATTTAGTTTGAGTGGATCATGAGCAGAAGTTTTATTTTTTGCTAATACCAGATCACTGGATTTATGGAAGAGACCAAGGCAGTGGTTAGATTTTTCCTTCTAGTTGTACCCAACAAATACCTTTCAGCCTGGAATTGTATCCATTTCATGTTTTGTTTTGTTTTTTAATATATTTTTTATTTTTTAAAAAACTGCTTAGATTATACAATATGTTACAAAAATGCACATAAGGGATTCTCATATGCCCCACTCCCCACACCTCCAACCCTTCTCCATATTAACAACTTCTTTCAATAGTGTGGTACATTCATTGCAATTGATTAAACACATTTGGAGCATTGCCACTAAGCATAGATTATAATTTACATTGTAGTTTACACTTTCTTCCACTCAATTCTGTAGGTCATGGCAGGATATATAATGGCCTCTATCTGCCATTGCAATGTCATTCAGGACAATTCCAAGTCCTCAGAATACCCTCATATTATACCTTTTTTCCCTTCTGCCTGCCTTCAGCACCTCCAGCGGTCACTATCTCCATATTAATGATAGGATTTCTTTCCTTGCTAGAATCGCAGTAAGTCTATAGTAGAATACCAGTAAGTCCATTCTAGTCCATATTTTATTCCCCAGTCCTGAGGATTTGGGGATGGTGATGCCCATTCCACCTCTAATTGAGAGGGGGCCTGGATCCCATATGGCTGATGGATTGGACTCTCTTGGTTGCCATTGTAGACTCTCTTGGGTCCTCGGTATGGTGGTTGTCTACCATCACTTCCTTGTTAGTTGTCCTGGGTAAGTACAATGAACTGGAGAGTAGGTGTTGGAACTCTACCGAGGCTCAGGGCCCAGCTGGCACATGGACAACCCAAAGATTCAAGTCTCTTGGACATATACCTAGAACTCCAGCACCAACTGTAGGTTCAAGTAGTCATTTTATGTTAACTTCTTGGGTTCAAGATTCTTTCATTAAGATACAAGTAAGTCTCCAAGCCAATTTGAAAGATTTCAGTTACTTACAATATTCTCTACAATTGGAGCTTTGAACAGAGTAGAGCTTGCCTGTCTTCCCCTGGGACAGTGATAAATCTTTCCTTGCCTGTCACCATTGGCATTTCCTAGTTTAAATATTTCCTATGTTTGTGTTTCAATATTCCTCATAGCAAGGGTCAAATTATCCCATATCCTGTCCTTATTTATGTACCTATTTATCCTGTCCCTGTGTATGCTCTTTTCTAAAGGGCATTTGAATAGATTTTTTTCCCACAATAATTATCTATCTGTGAGTATGGATAATGATTGCCATAATTTGGTATATAATTCAATATTGTTCCAGATATATTTTGCTACAGAGCAGTTGGAGTATTTCATAGATGAAAAAAAATACCTAGATGATAGAAAAAAAAATTTTTCCCCATAGAATGCATGTCAATTTATTTTTCACAGCCATGGTTTTAACAGAAATTTGACCTGGAAACTTTTAAATATCATTTCCTTTTTTTGCAGGGGGAGGGAGGTGAGGGTGTTTGAATGTTTTGTAGCAACAATTAATTTTTTATGATAAAAGGACACATTTCTCATGTAATTTCCTAAGTATGATGGAGTTGGACTCAAATGTGACATCTTTATGTATGCCTCTTCGGTCACTTTTACTGAACCTATGATTGGCACTGGGGTTGGTGTCTATGCTCAGGAGACTTGAATCTCTGGGCCGTCTATGTGCCAACTGGGCCCTGAGCCTCAGCAGAGTTGTAACACCTACTCTCTGATTCATTGGACTTACCCAGGTCAGCTAACAGGGAGGTGAGGATGGTCAACCAACACACCAGGTAACTGAGAGAGTCTATAGCTGTAAGCAGGAGAATTCCATCCATCAGCCATGTGGAAACTAAGCCCCCTCTTAATTTAGAGCTGAAGTGAACTTTGCCATTCCAGGGTCCTCAGGATGGAGGAATAAAATACAGATTAGAGTGGACTTACTGGTATTCTACTATAGGATTATTGTGACTCTAGCAATGGAAGAAATTGTATCATTGATGTGGAGACAGTGGCCTCTGGAGTTGCTAAAGGCAGGGAAAGGGAATAAGAAGTGTGATCTTGGGGCATTTTGAGGACTTGGAGTTGTCCTCAATGATATTCCTCAATGATATTGCACGGACAGATACAGGACATTATATATCCTGCCATAACCCATTGAATGGACTGGAAGAGGGTATAAATACAACATAAACTATAATCCATGCTGTGTAGCAATGCTCCAAAATGTACTCATCAAATGTAATGAATGTACCACACTAATGAAAGAAGTTGTTGATGTGGGAGCAGTGGGGGGTGTGGGGAGTGGGGTATATGGGAACCTCTTATATATCTTAATGTAACATTTTGTTCAATTTATGTATCTTTAAAAAAGATAATAAAAATGAAAAAAATTATCCTTTTAAAAAAGAAAGGATAATCACAATCACTACTTCAGTATAGTTCCCTCAAGCTTTTTCTATGCAAATACAAAAATAACTAATATTTCCTTCAAAAATGGAACATGCAGAACCAGCAAGCTGGTGGCAGAATAAGGAGCTCCTAGAGCCAGCTCCTGCTACAGGGCAAGTAGCAAACACCCAGTGCTCTCTGGAGCTAGCTGAAGCACCTGTTTGGAGGCTCCAGGAGACCAGGAAAGCATCCTGCCACACCTTTGAAGGAGTGGAAAGAGGAGACTGCCCATCTGCAGAGAAGACTTGTAAGTAAAGTGCTCCATGCCATAGAGGCTGGTGCCCAACCTCCACTGGAGGCACCAGCTGCCTTGGGAGCTGTTCTGTGGCTGGAATTGAAAGTTCCACTTCCCCGAAATCCAGAAGGAAGAGACCATTGGGCACCAACTTCAGCTACTAATGAGTAAATTGAGCAGGCTACAGTATAATCCTGAGAACAGCTGAAGTTTGAGCTGTCCAAGTCAGAAAGAGGCCAGGAGCCACGATCTTAACTCCATGCCTGGCATGAGGGGAAGCTGGGCAGACTGAGGATCCCAGTGCTGGTGGGGACCGGCTGCTTTCCATCCACATCAGATTACAGCCCCGTGCCACCTCCAGCAGAGAGGAAGCTGTGGGGACCTGTGCCAGCCTCTCTGGGAAATTACTGGCCAAGCCATGGAGGTCAGTGATTATCCTACTCTGGAGGCGTGAGCCACCCCAGGAGCTGCTCTGTGGCTGGAATTGGAAGCCCCATTTCCCAGAAATGGGAGGAGGGAACAGTTTGCTGCCGATTTTGGCAACTGGTTGATAGACTTGGCTGACTAAGAGGTAACCCTAGGAGAGGCTGGGGTGTGAATCAGCCTTAGTAGGAAGGAGGCCAATATCTGCCATTCTGACTCTGCTCCCAGCCTGAGGAGAAACTGGGCTGACTGAAACTCTCAGTGTCAGTAGGAACCAGTTTCTTTGACACAGATCAGCCTGCAGCCTGCCTAGGTTTCAGCCCTGCCCCTGGTTTGGAGGAGGCTGAGGAGCCCTGCACCAGCCTATACAGGTAACTGCAGGTAACTTTGGCTGGCATAGACTGAAAATCAGAAGTCTACCATGGCAACTGCAGTCATCTTAGACCCATACCAGACAGACTGCTGCTCACACCTGCAGCTCCTTCCCTGCCCCAGGCAGGGGAGGTAGAAGTGTGAAACTTCATCAGTCTCTCTGGGCAACTACAGTGTAGGCCTGCACTTGGATTATTCAACACAGTGTGACTCTGTCCTAACCCCTGGAAAAGGAGAAAGTTGGACGAAGCTTCATTGGTCCTTCATGTGGTGAGGGTGGCTTGAGCCTCCACAGCTTACAGCACCAACTACATGCTTGGCTCCCACTGCACAACCAGCAAGGGAGAAAGGATAGGAAGGTAATACACAGTGAGTAACAGCTATAGAAATGAGGATGTGACTGAAAATGGTAATCTAGTTATGTAAATGCCAAATGGCAGAATGCTAGAGAATAATCTAGAAACTAGATAGGGCAGTAAACCAAGAGGTGGGTGGGAATTGTGGTTGATGGCACAGATGCAAGAGTGTCCTTTATTAGTTAGAATAAATGTATATTCCTAGTGCAGAAAAATCACCATTTTTATTTTGTTATAAGGATTATCTACTACATTTCAGAGATTTTGAACTCAGAATAATTTCATCACATCTAAGTACTGCATGACTCATTAAAATGATAGCAACATAATATCCCTTATAAATGTTAAATATAGCTTATGTTTAAGATTGAGAAATGGTAAAATGCCTGAAAAATATCCAGAATTAAAGAGACAACTTTCACCATCATTAAATCATGACATTCCTAACATTTCACTGGACCTAATCTTTTCTAGATTAACAGTGATCTTACAGGTACTACAAACACACAGATTATCTTAATGTTACTTCTCAGTTTTGATTGTATAAATTGTTCCTTCTCCTTCTAGTGCTCCATCCTTGGCTTCCACAATGCTGCACTTTCCTACAATTTCCTTGCTGCACAATTGTTAGCTATTGATAGTTTATATATTTTTGTCATTTTTGATATTCAGTTCCTATGTTATGAATTTGGATTGAGCAAAAGCAATTGATGTTTTCTTCATATGTTTGGATTTTTCTTTAGTATTTCAGAATACTAAGAAGTTTCAAATGCCAAAATTGGAAAGACCACATTTACTTAAGAAGAGACTCGAGATACCTGGTTCCAGACACATTGTGGACCCTGCTACACATAGTCACATAAAAATACTGGAAATACAGGATATGATAAGCTATTCAATTATTTTCAGATGCACCTTGGTAAAGCATTGAATTACCTAGCTCTCACATGGAGTAGCTGAATGTGAAGTTTTAACTCTGCAATCTGCTGATGTCTTCACATTGAAGAGCAGATTTGGTGGGAGCAGATCCACCCCAGTGCTTTGAGTCTTGAGCTCCAGGATGCAAAAATAGGGAAACAATGTGGAGGATTTGGCCTCTGCTAATAAGGATATTATAATACAGGGTACTGTAAATACAGGAGACATTTAAGCTAGAAAATGCTACTAATGAGCAAAGAAAGATTTATCACTGTCCCTGGGAAAGGCAGCCACGCTTATTTCTGTCCAAAGTGCCAACTGTAAAGAATACAGTAAGTAACTAAAATCCTCTGAATTGGCTTGGAAGCTTACTTTTCTGTTAATAAAAGAACCCAGAAGATAAGAAGTCATATGAAATGAATGAAATTTCATATTTGGTGGGTACCTGCTAGAGGTAAAAATCTAACCACTGCATTGGTCTTTTCCACAAATCTGGCCATTTGATATTGAAGCAGGCTATTAAGATAGAGAATTAATAGAAGGACTTGGAACCTCGCAGAGAGTCCACATGGACATCAGTAACCCCCAAGATGGCTGCTGGAGGACCCCCACGCCCAAGATTCTGCTATCCAGAACAGACTTCTGAGAGCAAGGAAAAGCCCTGGATGTTCCCTGGGAACTTTATCATTGGGTCCTCACTAGGGGATTGATGGGTGGGGTGATCAATCAAAACAGCAAACAGCTGGAACCCCTCCCCTGCCATTAGCAAAGGGATAGAATAACTAATAGTTTATAAAGCAAACTGCAAGTCCTGAGCTTGCTCTCCCCCTGCTCTCTTGCCTTTGGACTGGTTCCTGCCCTCTGTGTGCCGGTCTCACCATTTTTCCTCTGCCATGTGGCCACGCAAGTAAACCTGGGCATTTATAATCTATAATGGGGAAATTGTAACTTGTAAATCATCCCTCTTTATCCCTTTTCACCCCCTTCCTCTCTACCTGGGACCTCTGATCTGTTATTTTCTCCCATTTCTCTTTCGTCTCTGCCTGAATAAATTACTAACCTAACTCACCGAGCGTGCTCTTGACATTCATTTCTGCAGCATAGCCAAGAACCTAGATAAAATCCCTTAACAATATTAACAAAAAATATAACTTCTACTCATGATCAAACTAAATAACAGAAAACACCATAAGGATCAATCCTCAATGAGCAAGTCAATGATATTATAAACACAAGAATAACTGCTCCCCTAAAAGTGAGACTATTCTAAAAGTCATTATAAAATAAAATTAAAATTATTAAAGTGATGAAAAGAAATAAATACTTCACACATAAATTAGGTCCGCATGAAACATAAATGTAATTCCAAAACAAAGGACAAATGCAAAGTGAAAGGACTTCTAAAAAAACAGTGTGTATATTTTTGAGAGTTTTGTTTTTCACTTTGTGTAAGTAAAACCAAAGATTTTGAGATTTGGGATTGTTTCTGCTATGGATTTCAAATGATAAGAGTGCCCAGCAAAACACAGCAAATCACTTTGTGAATGAAAGACTTAATTTAATCATGCAAATGTAATCTAACCCTTCCCCCAAGTCTTCTAACTTTTCATTTTCTCCCCTCAAACCCATAAAGATGAATACTTACGAGACATTTGCGATACGATAAATCTTTCTTTTTTGAAGAAAATGATAATGATTTTTTTTAAAAAATGCCTGTATCATATTTATAACATGTCAGATGGAGAAAATATTATGATTATAAGAAATATAATAATAAATGTTTTACTTTTGATAATTAGATTGATAAAATATAGGATCTTGATTTGCTGACAGATTGTTGGGTTGATTTTAGGAACTACTCCTGAATAGGTTTAATTAATTTCCTTGATATAAATACTAGAAAGTTTTATTTTGTGAGCAAAAAAACAAAAATCCCAACTCATTGACACTAACTCTAATCATAAGGCTTAATGTCAATGACAAATAGTTTGTTTTAAAATTCATGTCCTAATACCAAATCCTACTCCCACCAAAAATAATGTTGAAATGTAATCTAGAGTGATAAGAACATGGAAATCCTTGTCCATACTAATAGGAAAAGTAACTGCAAGACAAAAGGATCTCCTTTGTAATAATCTTTCTATGTCATCATTTACACCATAATTAAATCAAAACTTGATTAAATCAAGACGAGATGCAGGATATAAAGTGGGAAGAGACACTGTCAGTGCTTTTCACTTCAGAACTGAGCTGACGGAGGAAGCAGCTGTAGCCAGAGGAGAATCTACTGGAGGAGTGGTGAGTGCCGTCCTTTGTAATTTCAATTCTATTTCTCAAATTTCAACAAATGGCAAGCACCAGGAAATTGATAATTTATTTCTGCAAGTGTTGTCTGAGGCCGATGCCACCCACAATCTGTGATTTGGGACTCTTGGTCCCACTGCTCTAGGAATAGTAGACAGAACCTTGATTTTCAATATTCAGGCAGAAGAAATGATATTGTCTTGGTTTTCCTTATCAAATGATAGCTTAGACAATTGTAGCAGATGGTGAATTGAGTTTCTCCATTGACTTGACCTTCTCAGCTGTTGCTATGGGTTTCTGCTACATCCAGGACACACCAGTTGGCGGAGTAGTTGGTTGATCTCTGAGTTAGACCAGCGCTAGTCAATAGAAATATAGAGTAACCCACAAATGTAATTAGAAATTTTCTAATAGCCACCTTAATAAAGTAAAAAAGAAACATGCCCAATTAATTTAATATTCTAGTTATAATTATTTCAATATGTAATTGATTACAAACAGTTATTAGAGAGTTTACATTCTCTTTTTGTTAGTGCGTCTTAAACTTCCAGTCTGTATTTTGCATTCACTGCACAGCTCAATTTAGATCAAATGAATTTTTAGGTGCTCATGAACCACATGAGTTTTATGTCTATCATATTAGACACCCCAGGTCTAGATCCTTTCATGACTTCAATTTAATGCCAAATAATGAATTATATTCTTCATTCCAACTAGATTCCAAATATCAGAAATTCAAGGACATGAGTTTTATATTTGTATGTATATTGAATTTTCATTATCTGGGGCTAATGATTGCACATAGAAGGTACATGACAACTCTATGAATGTAAACAAGAAAACATCTGGGTCCTTCGATT
Organism: Dasypus novemcinctus; assembly: GCF_030445035.2. NCBI lineage: Eukaryota > Metazoa > Chordata > Mammalia > Cingulata > Dasypodidae > Dasypus > Dasypus novemcinctus. The sequence continues at coordinate 106,302,769 of NC_080687.1, read as the reverse complement.
CTGTAAACTCCATTCTCATGCAGATTTTACCTGGAGATTGGGCATGGCTGAACAATTTAAAAAGGCAAGCAGATGTCCTATCTGCATGATCTACCTTGAAAACCCAGTGTACCTAAAATGTGGGTATGCCTGCTGCCTGCACTGCACCAATTCACTGCAGGAGGAGCCCCATCTGGAGGGTATATTGTGCCCTTCCTGCCCTGCGGTCTCACAGAAGAATGACATCAGACACGTTTGCCAGTTGGGGGAGCTGGTTTCCAAGGTCCGAGAACTGGAGCCCCAACTGAAAACTATTCTACAGATGAACCCAAAGATACTAAAGTTCCAAGGTAAGGAATCTGTATAACTTCCCACAATGGACCCTGGAATAAACAACTACTCGAAAGGTTCAATATTAAATATGGGCATTAGTTCAATTCTGACACCTACAATTTCTATGTGCCACAAACATCAGTTGTTCTCACCTCTGAGTGTAGATTAGATTCAACTACACTGGATATTTTAAAGAAAATGTATTTTGTTCATGCCCTAGAACTGTGTTGTCCAAAACAGTAGCCACAGCTGGCTGATGAGTACTTTGAATGTTGAATAACAGTAAGGCAGAAGTAATCCATTGCCTCCGGCTTCCTAACATTAACTCTTAATTTTGATAAAACCATAGCAATTCTAAAGTGTACATGCAACTCCCCAGCCACCAAGGTGAACTGGGAATCTAATAGCAAAGAGAAAAGAAAATTTAATATTTGAACATTATTTTACAATAAGTAGAATACTTTTTCTTCCTTAATGCTGTCTGTAATTTGAGAACAAACAACTGTGATGGTACCCACCCTCAGGGATCTTATGCGTTAAAGAGAAGAATAATCAAATAACCACATAGTTTAATACAAACAGAATCCTTACTGTGAAGGAAAGACCCATTCTGCCATAAAACAGGATATTTTAAACTCGTCAACAGTGCTAGGTGAATTTCCTTTAAAAAATTTGCTTTAGTGAAAAAGGAATTAAAGGAACATAATTCAACCCTGTATTTGGGCACTTGCAGTAGAATGTGGAGGGTTTATAGTCTGTCCTTTCGCTGTCTTATTTTCTTCCACAGTGGATATGACCTTGGATGTAGACTCAGCCAATAACCTCCTCATCATTTCTGAGGACCTGAGGAGTGTCCGGTGTGGACATAAACAGAATCGTGAAGAACGTGCCGAGAGATTCAGCTACGCAGTGTGCGTTCTTGGCTCTTCTCGGTTCACGTCGGGCCGCCACTACTGGGAGGTGGAGATGGGAACAAGCACAGAATGGGATCTGGGTGTTTGCAAGGAATCTGCTAACCGAAAGGAACTGTTCTTCGATCTTCGGATTATGGCTTCTGGACTCTGGGTTTGAGAGATGGAAATGTTTTCTCAGCCAGCACTAAGCCACACACTGCAGTCTGGGTGAACACCTGGTTACGCCGAGTGGGCATTTTCCTGGATATGAATATTGGAAACCTTTCTTTTTGGGACATTACTGATGGATCCCATATCTTTACATTCAGCAACATTCCAGTTTCAGAGCCACTGCGCCCCTTCTTTTCTCCTCCAGTTTTAAGCAATGGTGATAAGGGCTCCCTGAGTATTTGTCCTGTAGTAAATCCACACATTCCATTCCTCCAGAATAACCCAGGATAGACCAACCAAGCCAAGACAAGGAAAACATTTATTAAGCATTCGTTTGTGCTAATACTTGTGGCCTTTTCTACACGGAACACACATTATAAATGCAATAAAAAAGAAATTTGGAAAACTTATGTTTCATGAACTCAAAGAAGATTTTTTTTCCTTGCCCACATTTAATTTTTATTCTGACTTTTTTAATGGTATACAAAACAATATTTATTTATTTATTTATTACTGAAAGTGAGAGGGAACTTTTGTGGCCTTTTTGTCTTTTTCTTTTAGGCGGCCTGAAGCTGAAGGGAAAAGGGGGTTTTGCAAAATCACTCGGGAAAGGAAAAGTTGCTTTGTTAATCATGCCATATGGTGGGTGCTTAACTGCGTGGACAATTACGTCTCACTTTTAATTAATTGTGCTTAAGGCTTTAATTAAGTGTAGGGGCTGCCCTTAGAGCAGCTCGTCCTGACAACGGCGCGTGGCTGGTGAAGTCTCGCAGTCGCTGAACACGCGGCGAATGTTCCGGTGGCGACAGCGCAGGTGAGGTGGGGAAGCAGCGGTGCGCCCGTCTCCATGGCAGTGCTGGTTCTCAGGAATTCGTCGCGGATGAAGCACTTGGCCCGGGTCACGCGTGGGTCCTCTCCGGGCTTGGGAAGCAGCATCCTCAGGAGCAGCGTAGCGAGCAAATGCTGGACAGCAGTCCTCGATCTTGGATTTTCCAGCAAGGCCTTTCTCAGCAAGCACGTCTCGCGGGTTGAGGAACAGAATCGCAGAGACGGTGCGCAGCCGCGCGTTGTTCCAGACGGTGCAGGGCCGCGGCAGGCGGCTGCCGGGCTGTCCTCCCGAAGGGCCACGTCGCAGCTGTGATGCGCAGCAAAGTGACGGCCGCGCAGCGCGGGGCGGGCCCGCTTGGTCCTCGCGCTGGCCGCCCCCATCGACCACGGCCAAGCCGACTTTGTCCACCTGGAATTTGGTCTCAAAGATTCCACCAGTCAGGACGCGGCCGCGAGGCAGGCGCGGGTCGCTGGGCACGAGTGGGCCTGCTTGCCGCCATCAGTCTGGTCCACGCAGTCCCGGGCGCAGGCAGTCAGCGGGCACCCACTGGCGCGCTGGCGGCAGGCGCGCCCTCCTCCCGCAGAGCCCTGGCGCGCTCGGGAGGGAATCAAGGCAGGCGCCTGCACCGCCTCAGGGTGCGGTCCCCGCGCGCTGGTTCTCGGGCTTGGCCAGCTCCACGCGCGGCTCCAGGTTGTCACGGCGGCCACGAGGGTCTCAGCGGCCTCTTTCAGGTTGTTCTCCACGTCCTGCGCTTTCGTGGCCTTCTCACCACCGCTGTTGGCTGCTTGCAGCCTGCGGGGCCTCTTAGGTGCCCTCTCCATTAAACCCAGTAACAGGCAGGATCCTCATTTGCTTCACGACGGTGCTTCTACCACATTCTCCAGCACCCAGCAGCCGCAGGCGGGGATTGGCCCGTCGACCTGCTCGTCCTGCTGCAGCAGCTTCTCCATCTTCTCGTTGGCTGCGCGCTGCGCCTTCTCGTTGCGCTGGTCCTCGGCCTTGCTGTTCCCGAGGCATCGCGCGGGCGGGGGCAGCACCGGGCGGGCCGGGCCGGGCCTGACTGCTGGCGAGGAGCGCGCCGGGCCGACTGCGGGCGTGGGCGCCGGGAGTGTGCGGCGTGGGTGGGAGCCGAGGGGCGCGCGCACTCCCCGCCAGGCGAGCGGAGAGGCCGAGAGGGCTGAAGGCGGCCGCCGCGGGTCCGAGGCGGACTGGGGCAGGAGCGGCGGGAGCTGCCGCCCCGCTCCTATTGCCTCGGCGGGGCCCTGCCACGGCCCGACCCAAAAGTGCCGCGGCGGGCGGGCGAGCGGGGGAGGCTCAACGTTTTAATCGGAAAATAAATTTCACTTTATACACTAAATGTTGTGGGTGGTTATTCTCTGAACATGTGGTTATTCTCTTTGAATGCAATGATCGCAGCCAGAGGCGCGGGAGTCTCTTGAGAGCATAGGTAGGACCTGATGGAGGACAGGCCAGTAGGTCAAGCCGTCCATGTCCTTGTAAATAACGATGACCATGGCGCTTCACTGAGCTCCTCTTGGTGGTGACCGTGAGTCACAAGGGGAGAGGGAGGGAAAAGAATAGATGGAACACGGGGCATTCTGGGGCAATGGAATTGTTCTGCATAAACCACATCAAAATCACCAAATCTATAAAGCGTACAGTCCAAAATATAAACCACAACATGAATCATCGACCATGGTGAGTAGCAATGTTTCAATATTTGTACATCAGCTGTAATACATGTACCATCCGCATGTAAAATGTTTTTCATGGGGGGAAGGGGAAAAGGGAGAGGACATTGGGTATACGGGAATCACCTGTTTTCTGTACATGACTTTTCTGTAATTTAAAGCTTCTTTGAAGACAAATGAAAAAAAAAATAAGACACTGAGTGAATACATGGAAGAAAATGTCACATCGAAGACCGCAGATCTTACAATGGTGAAAGACATAATAGGAAAATTTTTAAATTATATTTTTTATTTCAAACTCTTTTTTTGTATTTTATTTGTTATTTTTAAAACCACCATTATTATATCATTTTCATATTAATTGTATTTGGCTACAATGTTGGCTTCGATTTTGAAGAAGTTTTGGATCACAGAAGGGTTGCGACTATGACGGGGAGGATCATGGATGTGCAGTGTCAGACATGGGGTTGCACTGGAGGAGGTTCACCTGGGGCATACCTACAAGGAATACAAATGCCTTCAAGTGTTCATGGGGCATTGTCACAGTGGGTGGAGATCCAAACAATAACTAAAGAAATATCAAATTCCCATCCTGGGGAGCTCTGCCACATTCTCTAATGGGACAGTAAGAATCCCCTGAGTGATTAGTGAAGGAGGATGAACCATTTATGTGTCCTTGAGTGTGATGACTGTACTTATGAAACTTTACTTTTGAAATTGAATCTTATCATAGTATTATAGGGTGCCTAAGAGTTACCTCCTGAGAGCTTCCTTTTAGCTCAAATGTGGCTTGTCTCTAAGCCAAAACTCAGCATATAAAAGCATTACCTTTCCCCCAGCATGGAACATGATTCCCAAGGATGAGCCTCCCTGGCACAGAGGGAGTATTACCAGCCACCAATTGGCAATGCAACTGGAAAAAGACCTTGAGAAGAAGAGGGAAGGGGAAAGACAAGTGAGTTCATACGGCTAAGAAACTTCAAAATGAGTCTGGAGGTTATTTCAGAGGTTGTGTTTATGTATGTCTCAGCAGATACTCATTGACTGTCAAAGTAAATATTACCACAAATAACAGGGCTCCTGAGGGCTCTGGAGACATCCAGACACTATAGGCAGGGCAGACAGCTCAGGAGTTTGGTGCCCTGCCAGTAGGCACTACTTTGGAATTTATGCTTCCCACTGTGACAGAGTTGGAGCAAGTTGTGGTTTCCCTACACATGGCTATACTGTCCCTCTAACTGAACCTATAATTAATACTAGAGTTGATAGTTGTATATCCAAGAGACTTAAATCTGGGCTATTTATGTGCCATTTGGGCCCTGAATCTCAACAGACTTGCAACATCTACTCTCCAGTTCACTGGACTCACCCAGGACAACTAACAAGGAGATGAAGTCTGACAATGGCCATCTCAAAGAACAGAGACATGGAGCTGCCCTGGATGGTGCTTCAGAGGCAATCACCGGACATTGTATATCCTCACAGGGCCCACTGGATGGAATGGGGGAGAGTATGGGCCATGATGTGGACCATTGACTATGAGGTGCAGAGGTGCCCAAAGATGTACTTACCAAATCCAATGGATGTGTCATGATGATGGGAGGGAGTGTTGCTGGGGGGAGGGGGGGAGAGGTGGGGTGGGGGGGTGGGGATGAATGGGACCTCACATATATATTTTTAATGTAATATTATTACAAAGTCAATAAAAAAATAAAAAAAAAAGAACAGAGAGAATCTGCAGGTGCAAGCATGAAGGTCCCATCCATCTGCCCCATAGGTTCTACGTCCCCTCTCAATTAGAGGCGGAGTGGGCATCACTATCACAGAATCCTCAGGATTGGGGAATGGGCAATGGACTAGAGTAGACTTACAGTTGTTCTACTGCAGATATTTGATCCTAGCAATAGAAGTAGTTTTATCATAGATGTGGAGGCAGTGGCTGATGGAGGTTCCAAGGGGAGGAAGAGGGAAAAATAGGCATAATTTGGGGGCATTTTCAGGACTTGGAATTTATCTTGAATGACATTGCACTGACAGATACAGATCATTGTATATTTTATAATAACATGCAAAAATGAGCTGAAGAGAGGGTAAATTACAATGTAAACTATAATCATCACTTAGTGGCAATGTTCCAAGATGTGTTCAATTGTGGCAACTGTACCACAGTAGTAAAGAATGATGTTATGTGGGAAAATGTGGGAGAGCTAAGGAGCAGGACATATGTGAATCCCCTATATTTTTTGTAACATTTATGTAATCTAAGTTTCTTCAAAAAATAAAAAAACTGAAAAGTATATTTAAAAACTAATTAAATAGAGAGATTCATTAACAATATTGGTGAAGTTGCTACATGTATAAATACTTGTGTGTCAGGAAAAAAATAAATTGTATTTTGAATACTAAATAGTATGAATGGTTATTCTCATTTTATGTTTATATTTACATTTCTATAAAAAACATCCTGAATTCTCAGCTCAATTTCCAAATATTTTTATTTTAATTTTTGTAACAACAACTGAATACATTGTGGAGGCTATAAATTAAACATTGGCACATATCCAAATTGTGTAATTTTCAAAATGATAGGGAAAGAGTACCTTCTAGTCAAAGTAAAATTGTTTAAACAATAGAAAAAATATAAATACCAGTGTAATATCCAGAATTGAAAAGACAAATTTTCTCCATTATGACAAAGTTTATCTTAAATTTCCCTCACCTGTGCTCCCCTATGTAGATCAACCACATACTTCACATGATGTAGAAATATAACGGTTTGGTATCAAGTATCCTCCTAGTAGCATCTCATATGAGCAATCTTTCATTCCTTACTTCTCCCATGTGGCACCCTTCTCATGACACAGACCTTTAAATCCCTAGAACAATCAATAATGAACAAAAATGGGCAGGCCTGATAAATCCTAGAGAGGAATTTAAAACGAATTCTAAAACTATAGAAACAACCCAAAATAAGGTAAGAACATTATCACAAAGTAACATAATACAGCTATTATAAATATACATGACATAGTTTAATTACAAAGATCTGACTAAAAGTAAATTATATATGTGTGTGTACATATATATTCCTTACACACTATCAACATAAGAATGTTGTAGAGGCAATATTATTCATCAGAGAGATGGAAAAATAATAAATGTATAAATGGCCAAGAACAAACATTCAAAAAGTGTTAAGCAAAACCTGACAGAAGTAACTAATTAAAGAGACTGTTCTGGAATAAAAGCTAAAGATATAGTTTATTTTGGTAAAATTCATTGAACGCAAAATTTGCCATTGGTTAAACCATTTAAAAGCGTACAATTTGGAGGAATGAAGTTCATTCATGATGTTGTGCAACCATTATCACATTCTAGCTCTGTAGCTTTTTCATCATTACACATAGAAAGCCCATACTTATTAAGCAGTCATTCTCCCTTTCCTTAAGCCAACACCAATTTGTTTTCTATCTCTATGGATTTATCAATTTTGGGTATTTCATATGAATGGAATCAAAAGTGTATGTTCTCAGGAAGTGGCTGTGGCTCAATCAATTGGGCTCCCATCTACCATGTGGTAGGCACTGGGTTCACGTGCCAGGGCATCCTTGTGAAGGCAGGCTTGCCCTCATTCCATGAAGAGCCACCTGGTCTGCAAGGACCATGGAGTGCCAACTGAGCAAGTTGACACAACAAAAAGGGAGACAAGCAAAAACACAGAAAAGCGCACAGTGAATGGACACAGCAAGCAGACAGCCAGCAAGCCTCAAGGGGGGGAGGGGAAATAAAATAAAAATAAATACAGAGACAGAAGAATGCACAGCAAATGGGCACAGAGAGCAGACAGCATGCAAAAAAAGCCACAAGGTGGGGGATAAAAAGAAAGTGTATATTCTGTTTTTTTGTCTGGCTACTTTCACATAGCATAATGTTTTCAAGGTTCATCCATGCTATAACACATTTCAGTATTTCATTCCCTTTTATGGCTGCTATGTCTTGTAGTTCCCATAATTAACCTGCACTTCATAAGCCTCATATGCAAAATATTCTAAATCCAGTGATTAAATATTAAGAAGAAGAGGAGAAAAATAGAGATACACAGGGAAGAAGGTGATGTGATGATGGAAGTGATTGGAGTGATTCACCTGTAATTCAAAGAATGACAAGGATTGTGGGAGCCAACAGACGCTGGAAGATGCAGGGAAGGATTTTTCTGTAGAGCTTTCAGAGGGAGTATGGCCCTGCCTACACATTGCTTTCAGAATTCTGGGGCACCCAACTGAGAGAATTAATTTCTGTTGTTTTTGGGCATTCGGTCTGTCTAATTTGTTACAGCAGCCGTAGGAGACTAATACAGTGCCATACCAGAGAAGAAGTGTCCAACAAACTCCCATCCTCCTCCCTAGAACATTCCATATTTTTATTCCATGAATGTCATTCAGTAAATTTCCACAGAGCCTCTTGCCAATGATTTTCCAGTCATGTTCCTTCCATGGTCCTGACCATCCAGCCAATGATATCCAGTCACACATATAGCTGTTTCTCCTTTCAAACAAAATGAACAATCAGATTAACTTCTCAAAACTGTTCCTGTGAGGAGGATTTTCCTTCATCACTGTCCTTCAGGGAAATCCCCAAAAGTCTGAAATGTTATATTGCATTTAATTGTCATATCTCTTCATTCTTAAACTTAAAACAGTTCCTTCATCATGTTTTCTTATGACTAAACTCAGTCAGGGGGACAATGGAACTCAGTCAGGAATGGAGAAGGTTGCTGTTATGAACTTGAATGAGAAATGGGGGTTAGAGCAGAACAGCTCCAGTTACTTGAGTCTTAGTTCTCCAACATGTGTGCAAGGACTGGAGGTTGGGAATATGACCTTGATAAGTAAGATTTTGTAATATGGAGTCCTTTCAGTATCAGAGACTCAAAGTACTGAACAGCCAATAAGAAAGGGCAAGGAAATATCTATCACTGTCCCAGGGAAAGGTAGACAAGTTCATTTCTGTCCCAAGTTACAACTGGAAAAGGATCGTCAGCAACTGAGAGCTGAAGACAGCCCCTTGAGTGGGCTGGGAAACCTATTTTGTTCCTTTCTTCTTCTTAATGGAAAATTCCCTAATCCAAGAAATTAACATTAATATGATTCCAGAATGATGGATCTTTTTGGGAAATTCTTGGGGAAATATTAGATGTTTATTCAAAACACTGGGGTTGATGTTTTCAATAACTGAATCCACATGGTGGAATAAAAAATATATAAACCCCTGCTTAAGATGTGCTTAAAACAAACAAATGCAAAACACATTAGGGATTACTATTTCATGAGCAAGAGTCAATGAAACAACAAATTTGAGAATAAACATGCCCCAAATGTCACAACATCCTAAAGTAATTATAGGATATATTACTTTAAACATTTAAATAGTAAGATTAGGGAATTGGACTTGGCTCAATGGTTATAGTGTCTGCCCACCACATGGAGGTCCACAGTTTGAACTCAGGGTCTCTTTGACCCATGTGAAGCTGGCCCACATGCAGTGCTGATGCACACAAGGAGTGCTGTGCCATGCAGGGGTGTACCCCGCATAGGGAGCCCCATGCACAAGGAGTGCACCCTGTAAGGAGAGCTGTCCAGTGGTGAAAGAAAGTTCAGCCTGCCCAGGAGTGGTGCTGCACACATGGAGAGCTGACGCAGCAAGATGACCCAACAAAAAGAGACACGGATTCCTGGTACTGCTGACAAAAATACAAGCGGACACAGAAGAACACACAGTGAATGGACACAGAGAACAGACAACTGGGGGGGGCGAGGAGGGGAGAGAAAGAAATAAAAATAAATCTTAAAAAATAAAAATAAAAATAAATAGTAAGACTAGAAATAAAACTTCATATACCTCCATGCAAAGATGAACCAACATTGTATCTCCCATTCAGTGGAGAAGAACAATATGAAAGGATTTCTCAGAAATATTAGTCACAATTTTTAGTATACTTGTGCATTTTTCAACTTGCCTTAATGAGTCAACAGTTCTTGAGTACTGGTATTATGTAGGGCAAAACACATTTTCCTTTGCTTTAGATTTAAAGTGATAAGTAATTCCAGCACCAAAAAGCAACTGTTCTCCCTGGAAATGCTTAAGTGGAAGACAATTTTTTAGCACCTTCTGGTATTTCTTATTTTTTATCATATGATATCATTTTTATTCATTCTTTGACACTTGATCAACCATGAGTCATGTAAAACCAAGAGGAATTGTTTTGGATGACTGATTTAAAATGAAATCAATCTCATTTTTATAAGTTGTAATGTAGTAGAAACAGTTACTTTATAAAAACATCTTTTGATTTTGATACTGTCTGTAACTAATAAAAATTAAGATCTTGACTGGTTGACATTGGCAGGAACAATTTTGGAGCTTATTTACCAAACTTCTCAAAGATGATCTTTGGAATCCTGGAGAAAAAGTTCTTTTGAAGAAGTGACTATTCTAGTGATGTGGTTTTAGGAAAGACTTTTGAGTACATTGAACTCATTTTCTTGATCTAAATATGAGGAGGTTTTACTTGCTTGGGCAAAAACTACTTGAGAGTAGCTCCATTATTTCATAAGGATTAATAATTATGCCAATATTTTGTTTTAAAAGTTTCTGTCCTAATACCAAATCTTATAAGCAAAACCCATCTTAAATGACTGTGAGGATATACTTTATTCATCTTAATAGAAACAAAAAACAATATTAGGATAAGACTTTTGTTTTTGTAACCTATGTAGTAAGTAAAAATCTAATTCCTGCCATAAGTGAATGAAAATTTGATTGAAATAAGGTAGGATGTGGTTAATTTGTGAGGAAGGACCCTCATCAAGAAAAACCCTCTGCTGTAGATTTCACTACACAGCTGAGCTGAAAGGAGAAACAGCTGGACACCAGAGGAAAACCTCAGTGTGAATCCAAACTTAAGTTATTCCTTTTTTACTTCTCAGATTTCTACAAAGAAATCTATAGAGAGCACGGTCCAGGCAGCTGAGTAAATTATTACTTCAGCAAATATGGTCTGAGGACAGCCAACTCAATGCAGGAACAGTATATGCCTTTAGGGATATATGAGCCCACTGCTCTATTACCAGCAGACAGATTGTGCCTACCCTGGATCAAAAAATGACACCGTTTTTATCTTCCTTAATGAAATCATTCTGTGGCTGACTCTACAAAATGGTGAGTTGAGATTCTACCATTGATTGTATTAGTCAGGATTCTCTAGGGAAATGGAACCAACAAGGGATATCTGTCGGCAGAGATTTATCAGAGTCTCTCATGCAGCTGTGGGGATGCACAAGTCCAGGTTCCACAGGCGGGCTGCCACCAGGAGCTTCATTGAAAGTCCAGTGAAGATTCTTGATGAGTTCTGGGAGATGTTGGCTGTCCAAAGATGAGCTGTGAAAACCTCTCTCAATGCTGGAATCACTTCCCCTTTTAAGGGATTCAAGTGATTGGGTTAAGAGCCACTCACTGCTGATGGCAATCTCTCTGATTGATGTAATTATAACCAGCTATCTACCACTGCAGCTCTCTGTGTGTGCGGCACCACTTCTGGGCAGGCTGCGCTTTTTTCACATGAGGTGGCTCTCCTTATGGGGCACACTCCTTGTGTGTGGGGCTCCCCTACATGGGGAACACTCCTGGGTGGCATGGCACTCCTTGCATGCATCAGTACTGCACATGAGTCAGCTCACCACATGGGTCAGGAGGTCTGGGGTTTGAACCCTGCACCTCCCATGTGGTAGGTAGATACTCTATCAGTTGAGCCAAATCTGTTTCCTGCAGTCTCATTTTAGTATTTCAAGGTGCCAAATCCTATCTTCTTTTCTATTAATTCTTGGTGTCCGTGAGAATGTGTCATATAATTTATGGAGGCTATGTTGGGCATGAATAAGAGATGTCTTGGTACATATCTTATTCCAAAATATAAAATGAAAAAATGAATTTATATTCACAATAAGTTTACTATTGCTTCATGTGAACATGCATTTATGAGGGTGAAATCTGGCCAAGATATTTTTAAAGTTTTTAAAAAGTTTTATTCGCCCCCCCTTGAGGCTTGTTTGTTGTCTGCTCTCTCTGTCCATTCACTGTGCATTCTTCTGTGTGTCTGTATTTATTTATTTTTTATTTATCCCCCTCCTTGCAGCTTGCTTGTTTTTTGCTCTCTGTGTCCATTCACTGCATGCTGACCTGTGTTTTCACTTGTCTCCCACTTTTTTTGTTGTTGCACACCTTGCTGAGTCAGCTCTCTGCAGCACCCACAAGCTGGGCAGCTCTCTGCAGCACGTGGGCAAGCCTGCCTTCATAAGGAGGCCCCAGGTCCTGAGCCAAGGGCCTCCCATAAGGTAGACTGGAGCCCAACTGATAGAGCCACAGCTGCTTCCCAAGACATTTTTAATCCTTGACACTGCATGTTTAGGTGTCAGGAAGTCAGGAAGCCAAGTCATAAGGGAGTCTAGAGGAGTAATGTGTCCTTGGTCCAGAGGGTTCATTTCCAAGGCTCTCCTTGGCTCTGTTCATATGATTACCTTAGGAGAAACCTTTCTATGCTGTGATTCTAATAATTAAGCCTGGTTGGAGATGTTGTCAGTCCACAAGGCCGTTCTTCTCCAATTATCCTCACTCTCTGATCAATATACCATTCATGTTGTGGGTTGAAGTTCCTGTTAAGATATAAAGAGATCACTACTCAAGCCCAAGAAATCCCTTCTTTTATTTTGACTTCCAGTGTGATAACCCATCTAGACTCAGGACTCACAGTGTTATCTTTCCATTTTGTTATAACATTAGGAAAAATAAAGCCTGGAAAGAAACTACTTAATCAACCATGCGAAACGGAGAAGGAAATTGCAAAGAAAAAAACAAGGTGAATATTTCAATATTATTTGTAGTACATATAAAGTTTTCTCATTAAAAATAAATATATGATGTTTGTATTTTGATAGGATATGAGCTAAAATATAAATTAAGTTTTTGAGAAAGCTATATTCATTGTCTGTGAATTAGCTGATCTTACACATTAAATAAAATAACTCTCTTTAATCATACAACCACATTACTTATTATAAATGAATTCCCAGTGTGAATTAGAGGCCCATGTTCCTACAAATATATTTAGGATAATTTGAACTAGTTAGGGAAATGAGGGATATTTCTCCAGGAAAGAGAATTAAAGACACTGAAGTGAATGAAATGCATGAACAGTTGCAATAGAAAGGATGAGTGAGACTTTAATCTATCCATTTGCTAATTTTCCTTCCACAATGGGTATGATCTTGGTTGTTGACACAGCCAATGAAATTCTCATCATTTCTGATGACCTGAGGAGTGTCCAATGCGGGACATTCAAACAGAAGCTGAAAGAATCTGCAGAAAGATTCAGCTACTCAATTTGTGTCCTTGGCTCCTCTCAGTTAACTTCAGGTAGCCATTACTGGGAAGTGTATGTGGAAATAAAGTATGAATGGGATCTGGGCCTCTGCAAAGAAACTATTCACTAGCAAAGAGAGATCCAGCTATTTTCAGAACTCAGTTTCTGGACACTGAGTTTAAGAAAGGGAAGATAGTTTGGGGCCTGTACCACACCGTGGACTGCCCTCTGGATGAATCTTCAGTTATACCAAGTAGGGATTTTCTTGGATATGGGCATTGGAAATATTTCCTTTCATAACATTAATGATGGCTCCCATATCTACACTTACCAATATTACAATATTTACCAAACTCTGAGCCACTGTGCCCTTTCATTTCTCCTTCAATTCCAAGTAGTGTTGGTAAAGTTTCCAAGAGAATCTGTCCTATAATGAATCCAAGCAGTCCATTCCTCCAGCAGATCCAAGATAGACCAATAAAACCAAGACAATAAAAATATTTGAAAATTTATTTGTTCTCATAGCTGGCAACTGTTATACTTGGATTATACAAATAACAGAAAAAAATGGGAACATTTTATAATTCACAAACAGAAAATTAGATTTCTTAGAATTTAAACTGCATTTTAAATATCAAATATTATCATGGCCAACTGTTTGGGTTTTATGTTTACACTCTTGTGTCATTAGTATGTTTTAAATCTCAGGCCAATCTGCAAATATTTTTCTTTGTATTTCTGTGAGGTCAACATCAAATTATGAATTAGGAGTTTATATGACGGATAGAAGTATGCAATTTTCTAAATGATATAAAAATACCTTTTATTGGCAATAATATTTATAAATATATGGATTTTGAAACACAGAAAACTAGATAAATTCTTGTAAAATATGCAAAATTGAGAAGACAACTTTTCACATCATGACAAAGTTAAGTAACATGATCTAATAATGGGCTCCAGATGCTTAATCTTGGAAACCATCTTCTGTAAATGCCTATGTGCCCTTGAGATGGTTAGGCTAATGTGTCAACTCAGCCAGATAATGGTGCCCAATTGTTTGATCAATCAAGTTCTGGACTAATTATAATCCAAGGACATTACTTTTTCATACATGGCTGGTTACATCTGCAATCAAGTAAAGTGGTCACCATCAGCAAAAAGGGTATCTTATCCAATCAGTTGAAGGCCTTCAAAGGAAAAATGATTTCAGCATTCAGAGAGAATGCCCATCTCTACTTCAGACAGACATTGTTTCCTGGGGAACTCATCAAGGACCTTCATCAGAGTCCTTGGTTTGTAGCCTGGTTTGTAGCCTGCTTGGGGAATTTGGACTTGTGCATCCCCACTGTCATGTGAGACAATTTTATAAAATCCTATACTGTGGGAGAACCAGCAAGATGGCAGCAGAGTAAGGAGCTCCTAGAGTCAGCTCCTGCTATAGGACAGTTAGCAAACACCCAGAGCTCTGTGGAGCTAGCTGAAGCACCTGTTTGGAGACTCTAGGAGGCCAGAAGAGCATCCTGCAATGTCCTTGGGGGAGTGGAAGGAGGAGACTGCCTGTCTTCAGAGAAGACTTGTAAGTAGAGGCTCCACATCATGGAGGCTGGTGCCCAGCCTCCACTAGAGGCACAAGCCACCTTGGGAGCTGTTCTGCGGCTGGAATTGAAAGTTCCACTTTCCCAAAAATGGGGGAGGAATAGACGGTTGGGCACCAATTTCAGTTATGATGAGAAAATTTAGTGGGCTACAGTATGATTCCAAGAACAGCTAAGGTTTGAGCCTGTCCAGGTCAGAACAAGGCTGGGAGCTGCCATCTTAACTCTGAGCCTGACACAAGGGGAAGCGGGGTGGACTGAAAATCATAGTACTGGTGGGGACCAGTTTCTTCCCATCCAGATCATATTACAGGTCTAGCCTAGGCCCCAGTGCCACCTCCAGCAGGGAGGAAGCTGCAGGGACCTGTGCCAGCCTCTCTGGGAAATTACCAGCTAAACCACAGAGGCCAGCGTTTATCCTACTCTGGTGGCATGAGCCACCCCAGGAGCTGCTCTGTGATGGGAATTGGAAGCTCCATTTCCCAGAATCAGGGGAAGAGGAGATGGTTGGCTGAATGGGAGACTTGGCTGCTGAAGAGATAACCATGGGAACAGCTGTGGTGAGAACCAGCCCAACTCAGGAAAAGGCCAGTAGCCACCAATCTGACTCTGCCCCCAGCCTGAGGGGAAGCCAGGCTGACAGTTTCTTTCATGTAGATCAGCCGGTAGCCTGCCTAGGCTTCAGCCCTGCCTCTGGTAGGAAGGAGGCTGAGGAGGCCTGCACCAGCCTATAAGATAACTGCAGAGAACTGTGGCTGGCATTGACTGAAAATCAGAAGTCTACCAGGGCAACTGCAGTCATCTTAGGACCCACACTGCATAGATTGCTGCCCACACTTCCAGCTCCATCCCTGTCCCAGGCAGGGGAGAAAAGGATGTGAAGTCTCTCAGGGAAACTACAGTCTAGGCCTGCATGTGGATTATTCCACACAGCTGTGACTCTGTCCCTACCCCTTGCAAAGGAGAAAGTTGGAAGAAGCTTCATTGGTCCCTCATGCAATGAGGGCCACTTGAGCCTCCACAGCTTACAGCACCAACTACATGCTTGGCTCCTACTGCATAACCAGCAAGGGAGAAATGATAGGAAGCCCTAAATTAGAGAGAAAAACTGCACCCAAGAAAAAATACTGTAGTAAGTCAGAAGTGGGAAGCAGACTTGGCCCAATGGATAGGGCATCCACCTACCACATGGGAGGTCCACAGTTCAAACCCTGGACCTCCTTGATCCATGTGGAGCTAGCCCATGTGCAGTGCTGATGCATGCAAGGAGTGCCCTGCCATGCAGGGGTGTCCCTTGCGTAGGGGAGCCCCACGCACAAGGAGGGTGCCCCATAAGGAGAGCTGCCCAGAGTGAAAAAAAGTGCAGCCTTCCCAAAAATGGCACTGCACAAATGGAGAGTTGACACAAGATGACACAACAAAAAGAAACACAGAATCCCGGTGCCACTGACAAAGATAGAAGTGGTCACAGAAGAACACACAGTGAATGAATACAGAGAGCAGATAACTGGGGAGGGGGAGGGAGAGAAATAAAATAATAATAATAAATCCTTTAAAAAAAAAGGTAAGTCAGATGCAAAGACATCAACCAAAAATTGCAATCCATACCAAGAAACAGGAAGCTATGACCCAGTTAAAGGAATAAGATAAGCCTCCAGATGACATAAAGGAGTTGAGACAACTAATTATAGATGTTCAAACAAATCTCAATAAATTCAATGAGATGGCTAAAGAGATTAAGGATATTAAGAAGACATTGGACAAGCACAAAGAATAATTTGAAAGCATACATAGAAACAGCAGATCTTATGGGAATGAAAGGTGCAATCAATGCAATTTTTTAAAAAAAACATTGGAATCATAGCATATTTAAGGAGGCAGAAGAAAGGATTGGTGAGCTTGAAGAAATGGCCTCTGAAAGTGAACATACAAAAGATCAGATGAAGAAAAGAACGGAAAATATTGAACAAGTTTTCAGGGAACTAAATGACAGCAAAAGGTGTGCAAACATATGTATCATGGATGTCCCAGAAGGAGAAGAGAAGGGGAAAGGGACAGAAGGAATATTTAAAGAAATAATGTTAGAAAATTTCCCAACCCTATTGAAGGACTTAGATATCCCTGTCCAAGAAGCACAATGTACTGCCATCCAAAAAAACTCAAATAGACCAACTCCAAGACACATACTCATCAGAATGTCAAAGGCCAAAGACAAAGAGAGAATTTTGAGAGCAGCAAGAGTAAAGCAACACATAATATATAAGGGATATCCAATAAGATGAAGTGCTGATTTCTCACCAGAAACCATGGAGGCAAGAAGACAATGGTCTGATATATTTAAGATACTACAAGAGAAAAATTTCCAGCCAAGAATCTTATATCCAGCAAGACTGTCTTTCAAAAATGAGGGCAAAATTAGAATATTCACAGATAAACAGAAACTGAGAGAATTTTAAGCAGCAAACCAGATTTTCAGGAAATACTAAAGGGTGTTCTAGAGGCTGAAAAATTAAAAAGAAAGGAGAGAGGGACCTGAAGGAGAGTCTAGAAATGAAGATTATATCAGTAAAAGTAACTAAAAGTATCCAAAGAGTGATGACAATAAAATATGACAGATAAAACTCGAATAGTCAGGAATAAACTTAACCAATGATGTAAAGCACTTGTATTCAGAAACTGCAACTCGATGTTAAACAAATCAAAAATGCCCTAAATAACTGGAAGAACATTCCATGCTCATCGGTTGGAAGACTAAATATCATTAAGATGTCAATTCTACTCAAATTGACATACAGATTTAATGCAATCCCAATAAAAATTCTACCAGCGTTAAAGAAAAAATTGAAAACATGATCATTAAATTTATTTGGAAGGGTAAGAAGTCCTAAATAGTCAGAAACATCATAAAAAGGAAAAGTGAGCCCTCATCTCCAGACTTAAAATAACAATACCTACCTATAGTGGTAAAACAACATGGTACTGGCCTAACAACAGACACAATAGACCAATGGAACCAAACTGATGGTTCAGAAACAGACCTTCACAGGTATGGTCAAGTGATTTTTGACTAGCCTGTCAAACTCACAGAGCTCGGGCAGAACAATCCATTCAACAAATGGTGTTGAAAGAATTAGATATACATAGCTAAAAAAAGGAAAGAGGATCCCTATCTCACACCTTATCCAAAAACTAACTCAAAATGGATGAAAAAACTAAAAATAAAAGCAATAACCATAAAATTTCTAGGAGAAATTATTGTAAAATACCTTCAAGACCTGCTGGTAGGTGGTGGTGGATTCTTAAAGGAGATAGAGTAGGACTGAGTGGACTACTGATGTTTAATGTATGTAGAAATTTTCATTAGCTTTACTGTAAAAGTGTAGAAATGTATAGAGTGGATGGTAACACACAATGAGTAACAGCTAGTTTATGAATGGGGATGTGACTGAAAATGGTAGTCTAGGTATGTAAATGCCAATTGACAGAATGCTTAAGAATAACCTAGGAACTGGATAGCACAGTAAACCAAGGGGTGGGTGAGAATTGTGGTTGATGGTACAGATTCAAGCGTGTTCTTTGTTAGCTATAACAAATGTATATCACTACTGCAGGGAGTTGGGAATGTGAAGAAGCATGGGGAAAATGCAGCTGGAGTGACCTATGGACTGTGGCTAGTAGTAATAATATAATATTCTTGCATCTATGCAAAAGATGTACTCTGTTGATACTGAGGCAGTATGGAAAATGTGAGCCAAATGTACTCTATGGACATGGCAAAAAAGAGATGATATTATTTTATCTGTAGCAAATGACACACCACATTTTGTTGTGCTGATGGAGGAGTGTTGTTTGGAATTCTGCACATGTGCATGATTGTTTTATAAGTTTTCAACTTCTGTCATAGAAAATGTATATTTAAAAAATAATAGGGTGGGTTGGGGGAAGAACACACCAAATGTGAGATAAGAACTTTGTTTAGTAGTAAGATTTTGAGGGAAACAGACTTGGCCAATGGAAAGGGCATCCGCCTACCACATGGGAGGTCTGTGGTTCAAACCTCGGGCCTCCTTGACCTGTGTGGAGCTGGCCCAAGTGCAGTGCTGATGCATGCAAGGAATGTCCTGCCATGCAGAGGAGTCTCATACATAGGGGAGCCCCACATGCAAGGAGTATGCCCCATAATGAGAGCTGCCCAGCATGAAAGAAATGCAGCCTGCCCAATAATGGCACCACACACATGGATAGCTGACACAACAAGATGACGCAACAAAAAGAGACACAGATTTCTGGTGCCACTGATAAGGATAGAAGCAGTCACAGAATACACTCAGCGAATGGACAGAGAGAGCAGACAACTGGGAGGGGGAAGGGGAGAGAAATAAATAAATCTTTCAAAAAAAAGATTTTGACTGTGTTCTTTCATAGTTTGTAACAAACATCTCATGGCAATGCAAGGTGTTGGTGGAGGGTTGATGTATGGGACCCCTGTATGATGTTATGCATGTTTGCTTTGTAAGTCCACAACTTTTACTATATGCTTAATTATTTATGTATGTTCATATATAAATGATACAAAGATAATCAGATTGGTTAGGGGAAAATTGTTTAGTAGTAATATTTTGACAATGCTCTCTAATCATTAGTTAAAAAGGTTTAAAAACAATGCAAGTAATTGGTGGTAGGGTGAGATGTTATATATGTTTGTTTGATGTTATATATGTTTTTTAAGTTCACAACTATTATAGATTTATTTTTTATGTATGTCTATGTGTGAATGGTATATTTCAATAAATTTTTAAAAATCCTATACCATTTACAGATATCTCCTGTTGATTCCATTTCTCTACATAATTCCGACTAATAGTCTGATAGTGTTTTGACAAACCATAGGGCATAAATGGCATAAGAATATGTACCCACTGTGGTCATTCTACTGTAAACTGTAGCAGTGCAAGTAACAAATTATTTATTTCAAGGGTATGTGTTTCTCAAGAAAGATAAGGCAGAAAGGTTATCTTATTTCTTCTCCATAATATTCAGCCATGGCACATGTCTGGTGAGCAGACAAATGGGGTAATGGCAGTTTTTGTGCTTTGAAAGCAATTTCCTTCAGGCATTCTTTCATGCTTTAAATTCAAGTAGTTAATATAATTACATGTCATATTTGGTGCTAAGCAATGAATATACAAGTATAAGGAGCACATGGCCCAAATGTGGAGATATTTGGAACATGATTTGGTTTGAAAGACTGGTTCATTGGTCAGTATGTCTATCTTTGTGCCAATACCATCAGCTTTGACTACTGTAGTTTATAGCATGTTTTAAAATCAGGTAATGTGATTGCTCTGATATCATTTTTCTTTTTCAATATGTCTTTGGCTATTCAGGGCCCCTTGCCTTTCCAAATGCATTTTGTAATTGCTTTTCCAATTCAGTAACAAATGCAAACATATCACAGATATACTTCATCCTTGACAAGACCTCTGCAGGTTCCATACATGTCTCAGCACCCTCCACTGAGAGAAGTCAAAAGGAAGCCAATTGAATTAAGTGTTCATGGTCTAAAGGGTTCTCTTCTCAGTCACTCACTGGCTCTAGCCACACTGTTGCATTAGTACAAGTAGTTCTGCATCCAGATCTTATTAATCTGGGGTAGGTGGAGATAATGGAATTCCACAAAGCTGCTCCTCTCCTAGCTTACCTACCCCTCTGAGCTTTGCAGCATGCAAGTTCTGGTAAATGTTGTTTCCTAGATTCAAAGACATCCCTATTCATAAACAAGGAATCCTCCCTTTGTCTTAACTTCCACATTGATAACCTATCTTTTCTCAGAACTCCTAGATCTGTTGCTTCATTTTGGTTATAACTAAAGGAAAATAAAATCCTGAATTGCAATAGCCTAATCAACAAAACTAAGTATGGAAGGTGATTTCAAAGAAAACTTTTTAATTTTTCTAAAATATTATTCTATTATTCTAAATTATTCTAAAATATTATTCTAAAATTATTCATTATTCTAAAATAATTATTCTAAAATAATTCAAATTATTCTTCATTATTAAAAATGCCTATCCCATTATATATCTATATTTTCAGAGAATCACTGATAATTCATATAATTATTTTTAGAGCAGTCTACCACCATAGTCTCTGCTTTCATATATTTCATGATTTAGAGAAAGAAAAGTCTTGACACAAATAATCAAATAATGCAAAAGGAATCCTTACTATGACTAAGAGAACTGGTTACAAGTATATCCATCCATTCTAATATAAAATTTAACAGGAAAACCAGGGAAGTTTCACAAGGAAAATTCTGACTTAGTGATACAGAATACAATTAAACAAGAGAATATTAGGTAGATATTTGGGCTTTGACCATAGGATTGAAGAGAGGGAGTCTGTGTATTTATTGAGCTACTTATTTTATTACCTTGGTGGATATGATCTAGGGTATTGACATAACCAAGTACTTCATCATTTCTGCTGACCTGAGGAATGCCCAATGTGGGGCTATCAAACAGAATTGGTAAATACATGCTGAGAAATTAAAGTTTGTAAATTTTGTTTTGTTCTCCTATCACTTCAACTTTGGATGCCTTTACTATGAGCTGGATGCTGAAACAACCAAAAAATGGGAGCATGGTCTTGCAAACAATCAGTTAATTGAAAAGGTAACCACCATCTGGCATCAGAATTTGAATCCTTGACTATGGGTTTGAGAAATGGAATGGTCTATTCAGCCAGCACTACTCCTTTGACAACCCTGGATGTAAACCTTTGGTTATACCATGTAGGGATTTTCATAGATATGGATATTGGCAATACTTCCTTCTGTGGCACTCATGATGAATCTCTTTTCTTTACATTCACCAAAATTTCTACTATGGAGCCACTGCACTGATTTTTGCTCCTTCAAATCTACTTGATGTTCAAATCTTCCTGGGTATCTTTCCTGTGTCAAGTCTGACACTGCCAGTCTCTAATTTATCCTGGGAAAGGCAAATAAAGCTTTGCCTTCCAAAAAAAACATTTATACAAATTTATTTTTTGCTCAGAGCTAAAATACTTTCTACTTAGTATATACGTGTTACAAAGTTACATGAAAAAGATGTGGAATATTTCATGAACTAGGTACATAAATTAAACAAATGACTTTAAAATTACCTTGTAAATGTTAAGTATCTGCATGGTTGTCTTCTTGGAGTTTTATATTAATAATTTATATAAATATGTCTTGGATTTCAGATCAATTTCCAAATGAGTTTCTTTTTATTTTCTGTGAGATCAACTGTGTATATTATGGAGATCTTAAGCTATGTAAACATTTGAGTGTGACCCAATAAATTATATGATCTCCTAAATAATAAGGAAACAAGAACAAATATTAGCAATAAAAATAAATATGTGTATGCTTCAAATGGAGAAATGAATAAATGCCTGTATAATATTCTGAATTCAGAAGACAGTTTTTCAACATTACAGCAAAGCTTACATAAGACTTAGGGTTTTTAAAAAAATTGATTTACTAGTGTTTCACAGAAAGTACAGTAAGTAATCCTAAATGAGCCATTGCATAAGTGGAAGTCTACAAGCTTTGAAAATCAAGGGTATAATGAACATGCATGAATTGTTTATTTGAAAGTTATTAAAGTAAGAAATTTTATGTTGTATGGGTCACCACAATAATTTTTTTCAAAAAAAATTCCTGTCCAGAATTTTTTAATTAATTTCAGGACACAAAAAGGAAAGCTAAACAGATTGGAAAGAAAGGTATATAACTTTCTCTATTTTCATATGACATGGTTGAAAATCACATAAAATCAACTTTTAAATCTACTAGACCTTATCCTAAATTTTTCATATATGTGGACTCATGCAATATTTTTCCATTGTTGTCAGGCTTATTTCACCCAAAACAATGTTTTTGAGATTCATCCCTGTGGCAGCATCTATCAGAATTTCATTCTTTTTTAGTGTATGTATATACCAAGGAGACAGAAACTAGATTAAAGATTTTGGGGGGCAGGGGGAATGGGGTAATAGGTAGTTATTTTGTAATGGGTATGGAGTTTCTTTGAGAGGTGATGAAAAGTTATGGCCATAGTTAGTGGAGATGGCAGAACAACATTTTGAATATAATTAATACATCTGAAATGTACACTTAAAACGGTTGAAATGGGAAATTTTATATTACATATACATGTTACAATAATAAATTTTTGAAAAAACCTATTAGAACTAAAAGACGAGTTTAGCAATATTACATGAAATAAGCTTAATATAAAAATTAATTACATTTCTACCTACTAACAATAATTAATTGGAAAATAAAATTTGAAAATTATGATTACTTATAATAGCAGTGAAACACATCTCCAGCACATAGAATGGTACTAACATACATTGGATGCCTGATAAATGTCATTAAGCTTACTAAATGAGACCAGCCAGGAAAATAATGGCCAGATCAGGTTCTTAAAGATTATGAGAACAAGTTTAGACTTTACCCTGAAATTAATGGGAAGCCAGCAGAGCAGGTGTGTCCAGATAATAGTAGGTGTGTAACAGATATCACTGATGAAAAAGTGAATAGATAGCTACCATTGTATCAACAGAGGGGAAAAGTTAGTCCTTTTTTATACCCTTGAAAGGTATTTATTGCATCAAATAAAAGTCACATATTTTAAAGTTTTGATTTGATGAGCTTGGTAAATATGTAGAGTCATGCAACACTCATTACAGACAGGTTTTAGAGTATGATGCCTGCAAAATTTCTTTAAAATCACTCACCAACCCTAGTCACAGGCTACAACTGATGATTTCTGTCACTCTTGTTTATATTCTAGAGTGTACTCTTGATGCTCCATGGGCTCAGCTCTTTAGGCTTCATTCTTAAGTGACCCTGTAATCCTCCCTCCTGACATAAGGCTTGTTTATTTCCAGGCCTCCCGTGCCAGCTTTGATGGTTCTTCTTTCTTCCTGATCTCAGTTGTGATCTATCATGTGAAATGTCTCATCTTTTCCTGGGTCCCCAGCCATCTGAGCCTTCTCTCTTCTGTCCATGACAGGATCAAGAATGACAGAGCTCTCTTTTCTTGTTTCTGTTCTTCTGTGTGAGTGTCTATTTATATAAGACCCAAAGTGGGGATGGGAATTTAACCTGAGTCATGCCTTTTACTGGTGTGGTTGAATTTAAAAACCCTAAAGCAGTCCTATCAAGTAATTTAATCAAATGCCCCTCAACTGAATTTAATGCAATTAAAGTGTATCACACCCAGAGTGTTACAGCAAAGTCAGGAGTTTGGAGGGGCAGAAAACCCAGAGAGGCAGAAGAAAAGATTTATTATGCATGGGTCCAGAGGAGAGTCAATCTACAAATTCTAAGCCCCATTTCTCAATTTTCATTGGTTTATATAGGATTTTATGTGGGACTAGCATGGCTCTCATTCATTGGCTAACATGTTGCTAGGTGAAATTTTGCAAGTGGGGTTACAGAAGCAGAAGGCAAGTGCAACATCATGCTTTCATGGGCTGTTGTACAGAAGCAGGGGGCAGGAGTTGTTAATTCAATTACAGAAGTGGTGGGTAAGAGTGGTTCATTTGATAATCTCCTGCAAGGCCATGTTTTTAGGGGCTGATTTACAGAAGCATGGGCAGAAGTGGCTCATTAGATATTTTTCTGCAAAGTTATGCTTTTTATTTCTCAACAATTCCCCCCTTTGATGACCTTCTAATTTTTATAGGGTGCCACTCAAGTTAAGTGGACAAGCAACTTAAGGTAGTAAAGCATTTTACAAGACACAAGCATGTTATTAAGATTAGTATTTTTTTTAACTACATTCCAGTTTCTGAGAACTGTAGTTCTTAGTTAAGTCCCAAACAGTAAGTTGAGCAGGTTGAAGAGGAGCAGGAACCACAGAGAACAGGAGTCCATCTGGTCAAGTGATAGTGATTTTTGGTGGCTCTGGACAATTCAGATTTTCAAGGGTCAGGTACACGGCGAGTTATCCAGTCATTTTGTTTTTCATTGGAGTGTGCCCTTTTAACTCTATGATGAATCCAAGGGGCAATACCTGAAACTTTGAGAGCAGTGGGGATTACAAGGATACAGTATGTGGGCCTATCCAAGTGGGCTGGAGAGGCTCCTTTTTCCAGTTTCTTTTTAACTAAACTAGATTCCAGGTAAGTGTGGGTGTATTGAGTGGCCTAATGGGATGGAATCCTGAGACAGGATAATTTTGTGTATTTGGGCTGGGGTTTTACTAACTGCTGGAAGGTAGAATCCTGGTCAATTTTTTTCCAGAAGTTTGAGATTTCCCTTGAAGGTATGAATTATTGGGGGTGGTTGTTCAAAGGTAAATAGCCTGAGGGTCTGGGGGTGCATCTGACTTTAAGGAGGGCTAATGGGAGCAGATTTACTCACAGGCCAGTGGGTTTTTGGGGCAGGGGTTGGGTTTTTTAAATAGAACTTGGCTAGTGTGGTTTTGAGGGTTTGATTCATGCATTTTACTTTCCCTGAGCTCTGCAGCCTATATGCTGTGTGGAGTTTCCACTTAATTTCTAACATTTTGCTAGTTCTTGGGTGATGGCTGCTAAAAAGGTTGGGCCATTGTTGTTGTTTATGGATAAGGGTATTTTGTGCTGGGAAACTATCTCTTGGAGCAAAGCTTTAGTTACTTTTCTTGCCTTTTCAGTGTAGGTGGGAAAGGCTTTGACTCAGCCCAAGAAGGTGCCCATTATTACTAATAAGTACTTATACCTTTGACTTGGTTTTAGTCCATTGTTAAGTCTTTAAAGGGGCAGTTCCTGTGTGTTGGATGCTGGCCAGGGCCTGGGGACCTTGGGAGGGGTTGTTTTTAGCACAGGTTTGGCATCAACTGCTAATGGTGGTGCAGAATGAGGCCATCCAGGCAATGTAGTAATATTTTCTGAACAGGGTTCCTAAAGCAGTCTTTCCCAGGTGGGTGAACTGGTGGTATTGTTGAACAAGGGTGTAGGCAGCCTACTTTGGGATGAAGACTTGGTTGTTTGGGAGTATCCAGTTTTCCTCTGGGGTCTGGTTCTTTTTTTGAGATGACAAACTTTAGATACTTAATTTGTTGCTGGCAAATCTGAGTCATTTTTCAGGACACTTTATAGCCAGTTTATGTTAGAAGTTGTAGAAGGGTCCGAGTTCTCTCCCAGAAATTTTCTTCTGTCTCACTAGCCAGCAAGAGGTTATCTACGCACTGAATTTAAGTTTTCCTGTGGGTAGGAAGCCAGATCCACTGCCAGGGCTTCTTCAAAAAGGGTGGGGGATTTTTTGAAGCCCTGTGGGAGTCAAGTCTGTAGGGGTCCCCGAAGTAATGTGCGGGGCTCAAGTCATGTTGCTAGGAAGGATTGATGTGTGCCAAGTGGTGAGGGTGTGTCCAGCTGTGTCTGTACCTGCAAGTAAGCAGAAAGGAGCCAATGTCCTGATAAGAAGAAACTCTAAGAAAACCCTCTTCAAAGAACTTCATGCCTGATAGCCCCTGCTCTGAGAACAATGACCCAGTTAACTGCTTTAAATAAAGCTTGTGGTGCCAGCTTGGGGTCTTGGCTTTGCCATCAGCTAGCCTGGCCCACCTGGTCCCCTCTAATCTTATCTCTGTCTCTGTGTGTCTTTCTTCAGCTCCTGTCACCTCTACTCAAGTTCTCAGTTCACCTGAGCAGGTCGCAACACTCTGTATAACAAGGAAATAAGCCCCTTTTTGGATATGTGGTTTCCAAAATTTTTCTTTCCATTGAGTAATCTGCCTTTTTACCTTCCCGTAAAAACCATTTGAAGTGCAAAAGTGTTTAAATTTGAGGAGGTCCCAATTACTTATTTTTTCTTTCATTGGTTTTGCTTTGGATGTAAAGTTTAAGAAACCACCATGTATCAAGAGATTTTGAAGATTTTTCCCTACATTTTCTCCTAAGATTTGTATGTTTCTAACTTTTTTGTATAGGTCTTTGATCCATTTTTTCTTTTATGTGTGTGTGTGTAAGGTGTGAAATAGAAGTACTCTTTCTTTCTTCTGGATATGGATATACAGTTCTCCCAGCACCATTTGTTGAATATATTCTTCTGGCCTCTCTGGAAGGGCTTGAGAGCCTTGTCAAAAATCACTTCAGTATAAATGTGAGGGTCCATTTTTTTACTCTCCATTCAGTTCCATTGGTGAGCATGTGCCTCTTCATGACAGCACCATGCTGTTTTTTTACCACTGTAGCTAAGTAATGTGCTAAAAGTCAGGACATGAATGCCCTCCACCTTAGGTTTTGTTTTTTAAGACATTTTTGACTATTCATGCCCTTTACCCTTCCAAATAGAGTTGACACTGATATTTCCATTTCTGCAAAAAAGGCTTTTGGAAGTTTTATTGGTATTGTGTTGAGTCTGAAAATAATTTGTATAAACTTGACTTAATAATATTTAGTCTTCTAGTCCATGAATGCAGAATGTCCTTCCATTTATTTAGATCTTCTTTGTTCTTTCAGCAAAGTTTTGTAGTTTTCTGAATAGAAGTCCTTTAAGTCCTTGGTTATGTTTATTCCTATATACTTTATTTTTTAGTCACTCTTATAAATAGGATTTTTTCTTGATTTACTCCTCAGATTGCTCATAATTAGTGTACACAAACACTTTTGATTAATTTTTGTGTATTAATCTTCTATTCCATCACATGGCATTACTCATTTATTAGCTCTAGTAACAATGTTGTGAAATTTGGGGGATTTTCTAGTTATAGCATCATGTCATCAATGAAAAGCAAAAGTTTTACTTGACTCCACATTTGGATGCTTTTTTTTTAATTTTTAAATTTTTGTATTTTTTTATTTCTCTCCTCTTCCCCATCCTCCCCCCCCCCAGTTGTCTGCTCTCTGTGTCCATTTGCTGTGTGTTCTTCTGTGTCCACTTATATTCTTGTCAGCAGCACCAGGAACCTGTGTCTCTTTTTGTTGCATCATCTTGCTGCATGAGCTCTCCATGTGTGTGGTGCCACTCCTGGGCAGGCTGCAATTTTTTCATGCTCGACAGCTCTCCTTATGGGGCACACTCCTTGTGCCTGGGGCTCCCCTATGCAGGGGACACCCCTGCATGGCATGGCACTCCTTGTGCTCATCAGCACTGCATGAGGGCCAGCTCATGACATGGGTCAGGAGGCCCTGGGTTTGGAAACTTGACCTCCCATGTGGTAGGTGGATGCTCTATTTGTTGAGCCAAATCCACTTCCCTTGGATGCTTGGTATTTCTTTTTCTTGCCAAATTTCTCTAAGAACTTCAGGCACAATAATGAATGACAGTGGAGAGAGTAAGCATCTTTGTCTTATTTCTGATAGTGGAAAAGCTTTCAGTCTTTCACCATTGAGTATATTGGCTGTGGGTTTTTCACATATGCACTTCATCATGTTGGGAAAGTTTCCCACTATTCCTATCTTTCAGAACATTTTTTTTTTTAAATCAAGAAAGGATACTGGATGTTTTCAAATACGATTTTGCATCAATCGAAATGATCATGTGATTTTTTTTCCTCTTCAATATATTAACATGGTATACTATATTGATTTTATATTAATCTGTCCTTGCTTGTTTGGAATGAAACCTTTTGATAATGATGTAAAATTCTTTTAACATGATGTTATATTCAGTTAGCAAGTGTTTTTTTGAGGATTGTTTCATCTATATTCATTAGAGTAATTAGTCTGTAATTTCCTCTTTTATCTGGATTTGGTATTAGAGTGATGTTGGCTACATAGAATGTGTTTGTTAGCATTCCCTCCTGTTTAAGATTTTGGAAATGTTTGAGCAAGATTGGTATTAAATCTTCTTTGAGTGATTAGTAGAATTCCCCTTTGAAGCCAGCAGGTACTGAACTTTCATTTTGGAGAGGTTTTTAATGACTCTTATTACTTGTGATTGGTTTGATGAGATCTCTATTTCTTTAGGGTCTATGTAATTTGTTCATGTTTTTCTAAGGAATTTGTGCATTTCATCTATGTTATTTAATTTCATATGGTTGTTTATATTATTTTATGATAGCTCTTATTCCTATGGGATCAGTAGTAATGATCTTCTCTCATTTCTGATTTTATTTTTTTGCACCTTCTCTCTTTTTTCTTTGCCTATCAATCTAAGGGTTTATCAATTTTGCTGATTTTTTCAAAGAAATACCTTTGCTCTTGTTTATTATCTCTTTTTTTGTTTTTGTTCTCAAATTAATTTATTTCTCTTCTACTCTTTGTTATTTCTTTCTTTCTACTTGCTTTTGGATTAGTTTTCTGTTTTTCTTCTGTTTCCTCCAGGTATTTGTAGTCTGTTACTTGAACTCTTTTTCTTTTTAAATGTGGCCTTAAGAACAATAAATATTGTCCTCAGCACTGCCTTCAAAGTATGCCATATGTTCTGAGATATTGTTTTCTCCTTTTCATTCACCTGGAGATATTTACTGATTTCTCTTGTGATTTCTGCTTCACTCACTGATTTGTTTAAACATGTGTTGTTTAACATCCATATTGTTGAGAGTTTTCCCTTTATCTACATATTATTGCATTCTACATTCATTCTAATATGATCAAAGAAAGTGATTTGTATAATTTCAATCTTTTTAAAATTTATTGAGACTTGTTCTGTGACCCAAAATATGGTCTATCATGGAGAAGGAGCCATGAACACTTGAAAATAATGTATATCCTGCTGTTTTGGAGTACAATATTCTATATATGTCCATTAAGTATAGTTCATTTATCATATTATTCAAACTCTCTTTTGTCCTGTTGATCCTGTGTCTGGATGTTCAATCCAATGATGAGAGTCATGCACTGGAATCTCCAACTATTTTTGTAGAGACATCTATTTCTCCCTTCAGTATTGCCAGTGTTTGCCTCAATATTTTTGGGCACACTGGTTAGTTTCATTAATGTTTGTTATTGTGATTTCTTCTCAATGAATTGCCCATACTATTAATATCTAAAATCCTTCTTCATCTCTTTTAGCAGTTATGCATTTAAATTATATTTTGCCCTTTATTTTTCTGGCTACTCCAGTTCTTTTCCACTAACTGATGTGTGGACTATTTTTTTCCAAACTTTTACTTTTATCATATGTGTGTCCTCCATGCATATAAGGTTGGTCTCATGTAGAGAGGACATAGATGGCTGATATCATTTTTATACATTTGGCCAGTTTGTGTCTTTTGACTGGTGGTTCAGTCCATTAACATTCAGTGTTATTACTGTAAAGGCATTACTTACTTCATCCATTTTATCCTTTGACTTTCCATTGTCTGCTTAACCTTTTTGTTACCCTTACTAATAATATTTTCTAACTTTCTCCCCTGTCTTTCCCTTTCTGGATGAGTGTGGCACTCATTTCTGTATTTCTTGGAAGTTTTGTCTCTTGGAGCCAGACTCTTTCAGTTTCTGTTTATCTGTGAAGACTTTAACCTCACCTTCATCTTTAAAGGACAGTTTTGCTGGGTATAGAATTCTTACTTGGCACTTTTTCACTTTCAGTAATTTATGTATATCATACCAATGCCTTATTGCCTCCATGGTTTCTGATGAGAAATTGACACTTAGTCTTATTGAGTGTCTCTTGTATGTAATGCATTGATTTTCTCTTTTTCCTTTCATATTTCTCTCCTTATCACTGGCATTTGATATTTTGAATAGTATGTGTCTTAGAATAGGTTTATTCTGAACTATTCTGTTTGGAGTATGTTGTCCTTCTTGGATGTTGGTATTTTTGTCTTTCATATGGGTTGGACAATTTTGTCATTATTTCCTCAAGTAGTCTTTCTGCCCCTTTTCTGTTCTCTTATCCTTCCAGGACACTCATGATACATATACTTGTGTATTACACAGTCATTCAATTCCTTTAGAGACTGTTCAATTTTTCTCATTATTTTCTCTCTCTTCTCCGATCTTTTCAAGTTCAGATACTCCATATTCTAATTCACTTATTCTTTTCTTAGCAATTTGAAATCTGCTGTTATATGACTCTAATATATTTTACTCTCATCCACAGTGCCTTTCATTTCCATAAGATCTGTTACTTTTTTTTAAAAGGTTTCAAATTCTTCTTTGTGTTAACCCAGCTTCTTTTTAATATCCTTAATGTCTTTAGCCTTCCCATTGAATTTATTGAGGAGCTTTGTTTGGATACCTGTAATTAGTTGTCTCAGATCCTGTGTTTTTTCTAGAGGTTTAATTTGGTCATTTGATTGGGCCATATTTTCCTGTTTCTTAATATGTCTTATATTTATATTGGTATCTCAACATCTAATCTTTTTGGTGTGCTTATTCTGTGTTGTTTTTTTTGTTTTGTTTTGTTTTGTTTTTAGCCTACCACTTTTTTATTATTTGACTTTGACACTTGGTTGAACTTATATTGAAATTTTGTAATAGCTCATGGTGAATAAACCATATTTTTCAGCTCTCATTCATCTGATTTTTATTTTCAAATATGATGCAGTTTTTGACATTACACTATATGAGCTCAAATTTCATCTGCAGGATCAAGCTTCCATTCCCCAGTTCTGTCTCCAAGAATGTTAAAATGCAATATTTGTTTTTGTTTTTCCTCTACTTATTTTTAATTATCCTTTTGTTTTCTCTAGCTGCTGTTACCTGAAATACTAATTTTGGTAGGAAAGTCCTCTTGGTAACAACTTTTCCATATCAGATTTCCCAGCCAAATCAGGTTCAGAGACCCATAAAGTGGGATAGATTGATTCCAGCATGCTCTGGTGACAAAAACCTAAAAGCCCCAAATTTCTAATTGAGGTTTCCCCAGCTCTACACTTCCCTAATGTGTCCAGCACCATTCATCCCATTGGTTCCTGCTGCCCTAAGATGCTGTTGTGCCTTTAATTCTTAGCTGACATAGCCCCTGATGGGGGTGTGGTTGAGTCTGCACCTGTTCACCTTGCTGAGATGAAATTATTGCACAGCTCTCAGCCACTGATTGCAGTTATCTAATCAACTGCCACAACCTGTGCTGCCCCTCCCCCAGGTGGGCAGGTTAAATATGCTTATGCTGATTTGAGAATGTTCAAACTATGCAGCTCTTCCTCTCCTTCCTGGGGCACACTGAGGATGGGAGTGCAGCATCCCTTTAAGGTGGGGAGGGTGAATCTTCCCTCACTGCCCCTAGATAGACCCCTGCTTCCTCTCCTTTCTGGGATGTCTTGGGACCAGATGTGCAGCCAGCCTTTTAAGGTGGACTGAGTGAATCTACCTGTTCTGTCCCCAAAAAGTTATCAAAGTACACCCAAGTACCACTCCTGCTGGGTATGGGGTCCCAAGCCTTGGCTGCTGCTGGCTTTCCAACATGGTCACTGAACCTGATCCCTACTATCCCAGAAGTCTGGTGTGCTTGTTAATCATGTTTGCTTCCATTTCTGCCAAGGATGGAGATTGAACAAAGCTGCCAGCTTCTTTGTGTAATAACGTTTATGATTAGGGTGTGGGAAATCTCCAACTTCATTCCTCTTCTCGAGGGTGAGTTTGCTATTTGAGGCCTCTTACACTTCCATATTAATTTGATTACTGGATTTTCCATTTCTGAAAAGAAGGCTGTTGGAATTTTTATTGGGATTGCGCTGAATCTACAAATCACTTTGGGTAGGATTGACAGCTTTAAGAATAGTATTTTATTCCACGAACACAGAATGTCCTTCCATTTATGTACATTTTCTTTGATTTCTTTTAGCTATGTTTGATAGTTTCCCATGTACATGTTCTTTACTTCATTGGTTAAGATTTATTCATTGATATTTGATTATTTAATTGCTATTTTGAATGGATTTTTTCTTGATTGTTTCTTCTGATTGTTCATTGCCTGTGTATAGAAAAACTGTGCTTTTAGGGCATTAACTTGTATACCACCACTTTGTTGAGTTCATTCATTAGCTCTAATAGCTTTCTTGCATATTTGTTCAGGATTTTTGGTATATAAGACCATGTCATTTGCAATTAGGGAAACTATTACTTCATCATTTCCAATTTAGATGTCTTTTATTTGTTTATAAAGCCCAATCACTCTGGAAAAGATTCCCAGAACCATGTTGAATTACAATGGTGACAGTAGGCATCCTTGTCCTTTTGCTAATCTTAGAAGTCTATCACCATTAAATAAGATGTTAGCTGTGGGCATTCATATCTGCCATTTATTGTGTTGATGAAGTTTCCTTACCTTCCTATTTTTCTACGTTTTTTTTAATCAAGAAGGATGCTGGATTTTGTCAAATTTGTTTGCCACTTAAGATCATGTTTCTTTCCCTATCGCTGCATTAATGGGTTTATTACATTAATTGATATTCTTATGTTGAACCAACTTTGCATAGCAGGGATCAATTGCAATTGATCATTGTATATAACTATTTTAATATGCTGTTAGATTCATTTTGCTAGGATTTTAAAGGGATATTTGTATCCTTATTCATGAAAGATATTGGTCTGCAGTTTTATTTTCTTTTGTTATCTTTACCTGATTTTGGTATAAGTGTGATATTATCATAGAATGAATTAGGTGGGGTTCCCTCCTTTTCAATTTTTAGAAGAGTTTGAGAAGAATTGGAGTTAATTCTTGGAGTGATTAATAAACTTGCCCTGTGAAGCCATCTTTTCCTTGGGAGGTTTTTGATGACTGAGCCCATCTCTTACTAGTAATTTGCTTGTTGTGATCTTCTATTTCTTCTTGAGTCAATGTTATTAGTAGGTGTCTTTCTAAGAATTTTTCTATTTTATCTATGTTACCTAATTATTAGCATCATGTTGTTCATAGTATCCTTTTTATTTTAGCTTGGTCATTGCAATGCCTCCTGTATTAGTCAGCCAAAGGGGTGCTGATGTAAAATACCAGGAACTGGTAGGTTTTTATAAAGGGTATTTATTTGGGGTAGGAGCTTACAGTTACCATGCCATTAAGAATAAGTTACTTCCCTCACCAAAGTCTATTTTCACGTGTTGGGGCAAGATGGCTGCCAGCAGCTGTGAAGGTTCAGGTTTCCTGGGTTTTTCCTTTCCAGGGTTTAGCTTCTCTCTCTGTTCAAGGTTCTTTCCTTCCCAGGGCTTGCTTCTTCCTGGGCTCAGGATTCCTCTCTTCCTGGGGCTGGCTTTTCTTTCTCTGTGAGCTTACTTCCCAGGGTTCCAGCTTAATGTTTTAGCATCAAACTCCAACATCAAAGCTCCAACATCAAAACCCCTCATCTCTGTCTTTTGCCATGCCTTTTATCTGTGAGTCCCCACCCACCAAGGGTGGCCCAATTAATTATGTGGCCCAATTAAAACCCTAATCATAACTCAATCATGCCCAGGTACAGACCAGATTACAAACATAATCCAATATCTATTTTTGGAATTCATAATCATATCAAACTGCTACAGCACCTTTTTCATTTATCATTTTCAGTAGTTGGAAGCATTCTTTTTTTCTTTGTCAGTCTAGCTAATTATCAGATTTATTCATCTTTTCAATCAACCAATTTTTGTTGATTCTATTATATTTTTGTTCTCTCTTTATCTCTACTTTAATCTTTGTTATTTTTTCCTTCTACTCACTTTGTCTCTAGCTAACTATCCTATTTCTAGTGCTTCCAGATTTGAGATAAGGCCTCTCATTTAACGTGTTATTTTCTTTTTTAATGTGAACTTTTAAAGCTATAAATTCCTCTCCCTGCACTACCTACACTGCATCCCATAACTTTTGGTTATTTTCATTTGCTTCAAGATATTTCTTTATTTTCTTTCTAAAATCCAATTTAATCCATTGGTTCTTTGAGACTGTGTTGTTTAATTTCCATAGAATTATGAATTTTCCATTTCTCCCACTGTTATTAATTACCACCTTCATTGTTTTTTTGTTTGTTTGTTTTTGTCTTTATTTTTTTATTTATTTATTTTTAAAAATTACATTCAAAAAATATGAGGTCCCAATCAACCCCCCTGTCCCCACCCCCCCACTCCCCCCACAGCAACACTCTCTCCGATCATCGTGACACATCCATTGCACCTGGTAAGTACATCTCTGAGTATCACTGCACCCCTAGTCAATGGTCCACATCATAGCCCACACTCTCCCACGTTCCATCCAGTGGGCCCTGGGGGGATCTACAATGTCCCGTAATTGTCCATGAAGCACCACCCAGGACATCTCCTTGTCCTGAAAACGCCTCCACATCTCATCTCTTCCTCCCATTCCCCAAACCCAGCAGCCACTATGGCTACCCTTCCCACACCCATTCCACATTTTCTCTGTGGACATTGGATTGGTTGTGTCCATTGCACATCTATGTCAAGTGGGGGCTTAGATTCCACATGGATACTGGATGCACTCCTCCTGCTTTCAGTTCTAGACACTCTAGGCTCCATGGTGTGGTGGTTGACCTTCTCCAACTCCATGTTAGCTGAGTGGGGTAAGTCCAATAAATCAAAGTGTAGGAGCTGAAGTCTGTTGAGGCTCTGGGCCTGGGTGTCATATTATCAGTCCAGAGATTCAAATCCCCTAAATATATCTTAAACCCCAGCACCAACTACAATTCCAGTAAAGTAGCATGCAAGTCTTGTGAAAAGAGACCCCCTCTGAGTCCAATTCCATCACGCAGAAACACCAGCTCCAAAGAAGGGCCATCTGCCATGGCAGTGAACCCCATCTGCCATGATCATAGAACCTGTGGGTCTCTTTATTCCTCAAAAGAACCAATACCTGGGGTTGTATCTACTTTATCTGTCTCTCAGACTCTGCTCATTTGTGCATAAGGGCATTCCTTCTGACAACCTCCAGACTCTTTTTTAGAGACTCATAGCCTTATATTCTCATTTCTCCTTTCCATTTCCCCCTTACATTAGGTCAAACAGCATTTTGAAGTCATGTTATTATATGTAGACAGGGATATTCTGCTGATCCGTGTTGAACCTTTAATTCAAGGTCCTTTTCTAGTTGCATCTTCAGCTGATATGTGGTAGTGATCCCTTGGTGCCAGGGAGGCTCATCCCCGAGTGTCATGTCCCACGCTGGGGGGACTGCACTGCATTTACATGCTGAGTTTGGCTGTGAGAGTGGGCACATTTGAGTAACATGAAGGCTGTCAGGAGGAAACTCCCAGGCACAGTGCTACTCTAGGCCTTATTCTTATTGGAGGTGTATAGGCTCAAAAGTATAGCCATAAGTATCAGGAGCCCACTGTTGGGCCCTCCTTCCTTCCTGGTTCTTGCTGTTGCACCTGGGGGACTGCTGCTGCTCCCCCAGGGTCCACGACGGTGACCCCCCAGCCAGGGGCCCAGTACCCCCCAGCTATTGTTTTTAATTGTTTCCACTATGAGTATATCTAGACATTACTATATTCCCTGGGCATATGCCCTATATAACTCCCTGTCAACCATATATATCCTGTCAATAACATCCTATATCAGTATTCCTCCACTGCCATTGTTGAACCACTCTGTGATCCAAAACTTCCTGTAGAGTCAATCACAGCATAATGTCAGCTTCACAAGAGTCTTAGATCACCGAAATTCATATATACAATATACAGTACTTCCCCAGATTCACTATAAAACTTTTTCCCTTCCACAGCGATAATCTCTTAACTTGTTCATATCATATTTCCTGAAACTGCTGTACAGATTCCGAGACAATAGCTTTCAAACAAGATGACATCTGTGCTTACTATGTGGTCCATACTTTAGGTTGTACAGTTTTCTAAATTTTTTAGTTATTCTATGTTTTGCCTTATGGTTTACATTATTAGTCTGTCATCCCCTATATGTTTTTGGAGTAATATTACATGTTTTCTATTCATCTTCGTGTATTCTCACAAAACTCCTCTCTTGCCCCCATATTTACCTTGTTTCCATCCATTCCACATCCATTTTCCCCTCCCCTTGGGGCCCACAATGCCAGCCAATCTCCCTTTCCCGAGAAGCCTTGTCCAGAGATACTTGCAGCAGTATTCAGGGCCTGACTTTCTCAACTGCCCTAATGCCCTGGGAGCCATCCTTTCTCACTAGAGACACAGTTCTATTTGATGGCATTAGTCCTCCCCAGGATGTGCGTCCACCCCAACTCTCACTTCTTGGGTCTCTTCCCAATGGTACAACCCACCTTGGCAAAATGAGCCTTCAGCTATTCGCCCAGAGCCCGTCCCGCATCAGCCCATACCCCCTGAGCATCCTAAACAGGTAACCCTCCTACTTATACTTTGATACGATTTTCTCAACATTTTGTTCTCAACTAACACCTGACACTCTCCCATGATCGTATGTTGCCCCTCTCTCCCCCTGATTTTTGGACAGTATTACCCCTCTGCCCAGCCCCAGCCCCCCTCAAATCCACAAAGCCCCACCCAAAGTTAACCCCTTGCCCCCATTTTGTCCCTTCTTTGTGCTCATACTTACCGCCAGCTCGTCACACATTCCACCCCTCCAGACGTTAAATCACATCCTTCCTCCACCCCCCGATTTCCTGTAAGCCTCTTTTCCAGTGTCTAGCTCTCTGAGGCAGTTTGCTTATTTCATATCATTGAGGTCATGTAGTATTTGTCCTTCAATGCCTGGGTTGCTTCACTCAACATAAGGTTCTCAAGATTCATCCATGTTATCACGTGTGATTGTAGTGTATTTGTTCTAACAACCGAGTAGTATTCCATTGTGTGTATATACCACATTTTATTGATCCACTCATCTGTTGATGGGCATTTGGATTGATTCCAACTTTTGGCGATAGTAAACAATCCTGCTATGAACATTGGTGTACATATATCTGTTTGTGTCCTTGTTTTCAGTTCCTATGGGTATATACCCAGCAGTGGTATTGCTGGGTCATATGGCAAATCTATGATTCGTTTTTTGAGAAACCACAAAACTGTCCTCCAGAATGGTTGGATCCTTCTGCATTCCCACCAGCAGTGGATGAGTGTTCCCCTTTCTTCACATCCCCTCCAGCATTTGTATTCTTCTGTTTTTTTCATATCTGCCAATCTTATGGGAGTGAGATGGTATCTCATTGTAGTTTTGATTTGCATTTCCCTGATAGCTAGAGATTTGGAGCATTTTTTCATGTGCTTTTTAGCCATTTGTATTTCTTCTTTGGAGAATTGTCTGTTTAAATCTTTTTCCCATTTTTTAAATGGGTTGTTTATCTTTTTGTTTTCAAGATTTATGAGTTCTTTATATATGCAAGTTATAAGCCTCTTATCAGATATATGGTTGCCAAATATTTTCTCCCATTGTGTGGGTTCCCTTTTTACTTTCTTGACAAACTCCTTTGAGGTGCAGAAGGCTTTAATTTTGAGGAAGTCCCATTTATCTATTTGTTCTTTTGCTGCTCATGCTTTTGGTGTGAAATTCATGAAGCCATTTCCTATTACAAGGTCCTGTAGATGTTTCCCTACACTGCTTTCCAAGATCTTTATGGTCTTGGCTCTTATATTTAGGTCTTTGATCCATCTTGAGTTCATCTTTGTATAAGGTAATCCTCTTTCATTCTTTTACATATGGCTATCCAGTTCTCCAGGCACCATTTGTTGAATAGGCCATTCTCTCCCAGTTGAGAGGGTTTGGTGGCTTTATCGAATATTATATGGCTATATACATGAGGTTCTATATCAGAGCTTTCAATTTGATTCCATTGGTCTATGTGTCTCTCCTTATGCCAATACCATGCTGTTTTCACTACTGTAGCTTTGTAGTATGTTTTGAAGTCAGGAAGTGTGATTCCTCCAATTTCATTTTTCTTTTTTGATATGTCTTTGGCTATTCGGGGCCTCTTTCCTTTCCAAATAAATTTCATAGTTAGTTTTTCTAGTTCCTTAAAGAAGGCTGTGTTGATTTTTATTGGGATTGCATTGAATGTGTAGATCAGTTTTGGTAGGATAGACATCTTAATAATATTCAGTCTTCCTATCCATGAACAAGGAATATTCTTCCATTTATTTAGGTCTCCTTTGATTTCCTTGAACAGTCTTGTATAGTTCTCGGTGTATAAGTTTTTTACCTCTTTAGTTAAATTTATTCCTAGGTATTTGATTTTTTTATTTACTATTGTGAATGGTATTTGTTTCTTTATTTCCTCCTGATCTTGCTCATTATTGGTGTACAGAAATGCTACTGATTTTTGCGCATTGATCTTATAACCTGCGACTTTGCTGAACTCATTTATGAGTTCTAGAAGCTTTGTTGTAGATCTCTCAGGATTTTCTATGTATAAGATCATGTCATCAGCAAATAATGAAATTTTGACTTCTTCCCTTCCAATTTGAATGCCATTTATATCTGGTTCTTGCCTCAGTGCTCGTGCAAGTACTTCCAAGACAATGTTAAATAGGAACAGAGACAATGGGCATCCTTGTTTTGTTCCTGCATTTAGAGGAAAGGATTTCAGGATTTCACCATTGTAAACAATGTTGGCTGTAGGTTTTTCATATATACTCTTTATCATGTTCAAAAAGTTTCCTTGTATTCCGATCTTTTGGAATGTTTTTATCAAGAAGGGGTGCTGTATTTTGTCAAATGCCTTTTCTGCATCTATAGATATAATCATGTGATTTTTTCCTTCAATCTGTTTATATGGTGTATCACATTAATTGATTTTCTTATGTTGAACCATCCTTGCATACCTGGAATAAATCCCACTTGGTCGTGGTGTATAATTCGTTTAATGTGTTGTTGAATACGATTAGCAAGTATTTTGTTAAGTATTTTTGCGTCTAGGTTCATTAGAGAAATTGGTCTGTAATTTTCCTTTCTTGTGGTGTCTTTGTTTGGCTTTGGTACTAGGATAATGTTGGCCTCATAGAAGGAGTTCAGCAATGTTCCTTCTGTTTCGATTTTTTGGAATAGTTTCAACAGGATTGGTGTTAATTCTTTCTGGAATGTTTTGTAGAATTCACCTGTGAAGCCATCTGGCCCTGGGCTCTTCTTAGTTGGGAGATTTTTAATGACTGATTCTATCTCTTTGCTTATGATTGGTTTGTTAAGATCCTCAATTTCTTCTTTCATCAGTATGGACTGCTTATGTGTTTCTAGGAATTTGTCCATTTCCTCTGAATTGTCATTTTTGTTGGAATATAGTTTTTCAAAGTATCCTCTTATGATAGTCTTTATTTCTGTGGGATCAGTGGTGATATCACCTTTCTCATTTCTTATTTTGTGTATTTGCATCTTTTCTCTTTTTTTCTTTGTTCGTCTCACTAAAGGTTTGTCAATTTTGTTGATCTTCTCAAAAAACCAGCTCTTTTTCTTGTTTATTTTTTCAAGTGCTTTCTTATTTTCTATTTCATTTAGTTCTGCTCTTATCTTTGTTATTTCCTTCCTTCTTCTT
Organism: Dasypus novemcinctus; assembly: GCF_030445035.2. NCBI lineage: Eukaryota > Metazoa > Chordata > Mammalia > Cingulata > Dasypodidae > Dasypus > Dasypus novemcinctus. The sequence continues at coordinate 106,262,533 of NC_080687.1, read as the reverse complement.
CCTGTTGGGTTACTTTGTTGTTGTTTTTCTAATTCCTTCAAATGTGCAGTTAATTCTTCAATTTTTGCTTTCTTCTTTTTTGATATGTGAATTTATGGCTATAAATTTCCCTCTCAGTACTGCTTTTGCTGCATCCCATAAATTTTGGTATGTTGTGTTATCATTATCATTTGATTCAAGGTAGTCATTGATTTCTTTTGAGATTTCCTCTTTGACCCACTGTTTTTCTAAGAGTGTGCTGTTTAATTTCCAAATTGTGGTGTGAAATCTGGGCCTCCGTCCCTTGCAAATTTCCAGCTTCACTCCACTGTGATCAGAGATATTGTTTTGTATGATTTCAATCTTTCTGAATTCATTAAGCCTTTCTTTGTGGCCTAGCATATGGTCTATCTTGGAGAATGTTACATGTACACTTTAGAAAAATGTATATCCTGCTGTGTTTGGGTGTAATGATCTATATATGTCTATTAGATCCAGCTCTTCTAGTATACTGTTCAAATGTTTTGTTTCTTTAGTGATTCTCTTTTGAGATGTTCTGTCCAGAATTGATAGTGGTGTATTAAAATCCCCCACTATTATTGTAGATGCATCTATTCTTTCACTTAGTTTTTCCAGCGTTTGTCTCACGTATTTAGAGGCACCCTTGTTAGGAGCATAAATATTTATGATCGTTCAATCTTCTTGACAGATTGTCCCTTTCACTAAAATGTAGTATCCTTCTTTGTCTCTCACAATTGTTTCACATTTAAAGTCTATTTTGTCTGATATTAATATAGCTACTCCTGCCTTTTTTTGGTTGTTGTTTGCTTGTATGATTGTTTTCCAGCCATTCACTTTCAACCTCCATGAGTCTCTGGGTCTAAGATGTGTCTCTTGTAGACAACATATAGATGGGTCATATTTCCTTATCCAGTGTCCCAGTCTGAATCTTTTGATAGGTGAGTTTAGTCCATTGACATTCAGCATTATTATGTTCAGAGAATTATTTGTGGTAGCCATATTTTGGTTGGATTTGTGTTTGTTATATTTTGTTTGTAATATTTTATTTTCCCCTTCTATTTTTGTCTTTTTTGTTGCTCTTACACTCTCCTCCATCTCTCACTGTCTGTTTTTTCCTTTCTTCCTGCAGAACTCCCTTAAGAATTTCTTGAAGGGGAGGTTTCTTGTTGATATACTCTTTCAGTTTCTGTTTATCTGTGAATATTTTGAACTCTCCATCATTTTTGCATGCTAGTTTAGCTGGATAGAGTATTCTTGGTTGGAAATTTTTTTCCTTTAGTACCTTGACTATATCATACCACTGCCTTCTTGCCTCCATGGTTTCAGATGAGAAATTGGCACTTAATCTTATGGAGCTTCCCTTGTATGTGATGGTTTTCTTTTCTCTTGCTGCTTTTAGAATTTTCTCTTTTTCTTGAGCATTGGATAATTTGACAAGTATGTGTCTTGGGGTGGGCCTGTTGGGGTTTATGACCAGTGGAGTGTGCTGTGCTTCTTGGATATGTACATCTGTCTCTTTCAGTAGATTTGGGAAGTTTTCAGTCATTATTTCCTGAAACACTCCTTCTGACCCCTTTCCCTTCTCTTCTCCTTCTGGAATGCCTATAATACGTATGTTTGAGCGTTTTGCATTATCATTCAGGTCCCTAAGTCCTATCTGGATTTTTTCTACCTTTTTATTGACCACTTCTACTATCCGTTTGATTTCCAATGTACTGTCTTCCACATCACTAATTCTCTGCTCTGCCTCTTCTAGTCTGCTGATATTTGCTGCAAGTGTATTTTTGATTTCTTGAATTGTGGTGTTCATTTCCATCATATCTGTTATTTTTTTGCACATGTCTGCAATTTCCCCTCCAAGTGTTGTCTTCATGTTGTTAACCTCTTTCATTACTTCATCAAATTTGTCAGTGATAAATGTTCTGAGATCTTTCATTGCTTGTGCGAAGATCTGCTCCCCTTCCTGATTTTTAGTTTGTTGATTGGATTCAGCCATGTTTTTCTGATTACTGGTTTGGTTTGTATATTTTTGTTGCTGTCTTGTCATCATTTCTTCTTGACGGGTTTAATCAGTTCCTTAGCTTCTTTGTCTAGTCTTGGAGATTAATTAGCTGTTGTTTTTGTGTAAGTGATATATCTTCTCTTTGTCCCTTTGTTCTTCCAATTCCGATTTCTTATAGCTGGTTAAGTTCACTTTAAAAGAAAGTATTAGTGCTGGGGAAAGGCAATTGTGTATGGAAGGAAAAAGTGTAAAGTAGTATTTGTGATATATGTTAACAAAGCAACAATATGAGTTCTGGGAGGATGGAGGTTAGATCGTGTAAATTGTGTAGAGTTATAGTAGTAGGAAAGTACCTATAATGAGGTAGACGACTGAATATGGGAGGAATATGGTACGTACTAAGAAGCTATTGTTTTCGTAAGAGAGGGAAAGAGAAAAGAGAGGTAATAGTTTCAAGGGTGGATACCCGATGGAAAACTAAGCAAAGGTATTAGAATTTAAGAGTTAGACACTTTATGGGTCAAAGAAAGGGAGGTGGAATACAGGAGAGATAGCAGATGGTGGAGGATATCAAGTTGTAGGGGAAAGGGGATAGTGTAGGTTGCCTAAATCTATTCACAGAGAAATGAGGCAGTGGAGGATGAGGAAACCCATCAAATGTGAGGTGTTTCCTTCAGGACCTATTGTATTGTTAAGATAAAATAGAATAAGAAGATCAGGGACAAGAAAGAGAGGATTAAAAAAAAACAAAAACAAAAAAACAAAAAACACACACACAAAGAACAGAAACCCCGCCGCTGGGCTTGGCCTGGCTCAGCCTGGCCCCCACCCCACCCCCCCACCCCCCACCCGCCGCTCAGCGCTCCACCCGGCTCTCGGCCCCACCCCCCGGCCACAGCCGCTCAGCGCTTGGCCCGGCTCCCCCCGCTGCCGTGCGGCGTCAGACACCTCAGCTCCGCCTACCCAAGGAGGGAATCCTCCACACGTAGCTGGAATGTCCATATATATTTCACAGATGGATCCTCTCTGTTACCTTCCCTCCAAATCGATGTCCAGACACCTCCGGACCAGCAAAAATCCCGAAACAGCCTGGTCCCGAAGAGTCTCCAGCGCCGCCCAGCCGATTCCCCGCAGGAGCTCCTGGAAGTTCACTCAGCCGCCATGTTGCTCTCTCTCCCTCTGTTTTTTGGTTTATTGCATCTATTTGGTTTAGAGTATTGTTCAAGAAGACTATTTCCTTATTGACCTTCTGGCTATATGTTTTATCAATTATTGAAATGGTGTATTTTTTTCCTGCTCTTAGCATAGAGCCATCAATTTCTTCCTTTGTATCACTTGGGGCTCTGCTGTTGGGTTACTATATATTTATAACTGTTTATATCCTCTTGTTGAATTTCCCTTTATCTATATATAATATTTGACTTTGACCTTGTACTTTTTTTTTAAACTTATTTTAACTGTTATTGATATTCTTAACCCCAGTTCTCTTTTTTTTACTACATACATTTTATATATTTTCTATCCTTTTGCTTTCTACCTAATTATATCTTTCAATCTAGGATGACCCTCTTGCAAACAACATATAAGGTCATGTTTTTTTTATCTGTTCTTCCAATCATTGCCTTTTAACTGGAGAATTTAATCTATTTATATTTAAAGTTATTACCAATAATGCAGAACTTCCTTCTGCCTTTTTGCTGTTTAACATTTATATCATACCTTTTTTGCCCTTCAATTCTTCTGTTAATGTCTATTATTGTATTTATTTAATTTTCATTGTGTGACATATTGAGTGCCTCCTTTTTTTCTATGTGGACACTTTTTTCACCTATTTTCCTTGTAATTACCACAGAGTTAAAATTTAGCATCCTAAATATATAAAACTCATATTTATTTATTTATTTACATTATTTTTTTTTTAAATTTCTCTCTTCCCCTTCCCCCCACCCCCACTCCCTCCAGTTTTCTGCTTTCTTTGTCCATTTGCTGTGTGTTCTTCTGGGTCTTCTTATATTCTTGTCAGTGGCACCAGGAATCCATGTCTCTTTTTGTTGCATCATCTTGCTGCATCAGCTCTCCGTGTGTGTGTGGCACCACTCCTGGGCAGGCTGCACTTTTTTCATGCTGCATGGCTCTCCTTATGGGACTCACTCCTTGCACATGGGGATCCCCTATGTGGGGGACATGCCTGTAATGGCAGGGCACTCCTTGAACTCATCAGAACTACACATGGGCCAGCTCATCACATGGGGTCAGGAGGCCCTGGGTTTGAACACTGGGCCTCCTATGTGGTAGGTAGATGCTCTTTCTGTTGAGCCAAATCCACTTTCCTCATATTTATTTTGATACCAACTTAGCTAATATAGCATGAACATATACTCTTTCAATACCTCTATGTCCCTCCACTGTTTTTCAACTTGTTTTCCACTAATATCTTGGTACATTGTATGTCCAAAGCCATAAATTTATCATTGTTTTTTAGGCATTTGCATTTTAGAACCTGTAGGAAGTAAGATGTGGTGTTTCATACCAAATGATACATTACAATATTACTATAGGCATTTATAATTACCCAAATGGTAATTCTTTATGCCAATTCAAATCACTGTCAGTTATCTTTTTCTTGTCACTCTGAAGAACTCCCTTTGAATTTTAGGATAAGTCTAATGGAGATGCATTCCCTCGGCTATT